>NC_137145.1:26968851-27568851 GCF_949319135.1 Squalius cephalus | reverse complement strand
CCATGCAATTCACATCATTTTACATCCTTCATTGTACTAATCCATTACATGTTCTGTGCATTAGCACTCAAAAGCCCATGATTCTAAGTTTTTTCAATAGTTTGTTAGAAATAGTTTGTTAAATAGAAATTGCTTTACTGCACAATATTCCCAAATACAGAGGGATTTTTGCTGTTTAATGGGAAACAATGAACACTGTTCTCTTGTAAGTGGAAAATAGTGAATTTTGTCAATTGTATTTGCCAAGCTGCAGTTGTTTGCATGTTGTTTTAGAGGATTGTGTAGAGTAATATTGACTTGATTCTCACAGTGCTGGATTACTGTAATGGTCCTGAATACTGGTACACATGCCGTCTGTGGGCCAACCTAGTAATGCTGCCTTTGCTAGATTAGTGAGTTTTAATCTAGTGAGATTTGTAGTGAGAAAATGTGAGTTTTGTAAACTTTTTCACATTTGGTAGTTTAGCAAATAAACCATCAAGAACGATTTTTGTTTGCACGTATGGGAATCTTAGTTTGCTAAATAGTTATTTGGAGATGAACTAAGTTCCTGATGAATGTTCTTCAGATCAGTGTGTTGGTATGAGCTCCTCAAAACACCAGTACATGGAGGATTTTCTACAGAATCGCAAGGTCTTTCACACAGTTCTCCTTCAGACAGAAGTCACAGCTTCATCAGTCTACTTGTCAAGTCAAGTCACCTTTATTTATATAGCGCTTTTTACAGTACAGATTGTATCAAAGCAGCTTTACAGAGATCACAGGAAAATAATGCAACAAAGTTTGTGTCTAGAAGAAAATAGCGTCACAGTTTAATAAAGTTCAGTGATGGTTCATTTTTGTTGTAAAAAAACAAAAATGAATTTTTGTTATTAATTTAGTAATATATATATATATTAGGGCTGTCAAACGATTAATCGCGATTAATCGCATCCAAAATAAAAGTTTGTTTTTGTGTGTACGTTGTATAATTATTTTCTATATATAAATACACACACATGCATGTATATATTTAAGAAATATTTGCATGTATATACTGTGTATATATATTTATATTATATATAATTTATATTATATATAAATATTTTATATATAAATAACAATTTTTTCTTAAATATATATGCATGTGTGTGTATTTATATATAGAAAATAATTATACACCGTACACACACATATATTATGTAAAAACAAACTTTTATTTTGGATGCGATTAATCGCGATTAATCGTTTGACAGCCCTAATATATATATATATATATATATATATATATATACTGTATATATATATATATATATATATATATATATAGGCACTCTGGAGTAAACCGTGATGTCATCGTCCAGCTCAGTTCAGTTCTTATATAATGGTGTCAATGCAGGAGATCAATAATATTGTTGAATATTAAATTAAATGTTCCCAACTAAGCAAGCCAAAAGCCAATGGCGACAAAGGCAAAAAAAGGCGACATTGGCAAGGAACCAAAACTCCACCAGTGACAGAATGGAGAAGAAAAAGATTGACTCTGAATTAGTCATTTGACTGGTCTAGTGTCTTTGAGCTCAGGTACAATTCAGCCTCCGACATCAGAGCTCACTGCTGACCTGGATTATAGACAGGCAGCGCTATCTGTCTTCGCTCTCGTATATATTTTAGGATGCCTTGTGCGAACGACTGATGATTCAGATCTAACTGCAGTATTTCAGTGGGACTAAAGCCAAGAATCAGGCTTGGTCTGTCTACAATGCTGACAATGTGTGGTAACAGCACTGGAGGTCCGTACATTTTCCCTGGGATTAGTGATCAGAGGCATTATAGTTTGGATGGCTGGGTCCTTTGTTGTATATTTTAGGATTCTGATTTTTTTAATCAAATGTAAGGAAATTCAGGTTCAGCCTTCTGTTTGCTCACACTAAATCTGTGCTGCTCTGTGATACAGTATTGATGAACACATTAGCTTATGCTAGTAGACAGTGAAATGGTGCATAGCACTAAGTACTGTACATGATAGTAAACATACATAAGCCATAGGTCTCTATCCCGTAAAGCGTGCTGATAATAAATGCACAGCTCTGTGAACTCATTAAATAATGTATGAATAACTTCCCATGGACTCCTGATGGCTTTATCGATCAGTGCTATGTGTCTCACCAACCTTTTAAAATGTCTTCCTTATGATGTCACAGACTCATTTCACGCGTTCTCATCACCATTGCCATCAGATCTCGAAGACATAATGTAGATGATGTATTACTTATCAACGAAATAAGACTTCTTTCTGTGCTGTGATTTTGATATCAGTTATCAGTTTTCATGTTTCGAGAACACTTACTGTTGTTTTCACTCTATCTGTTTTAATTAAGCAATAATCTGTGAAGCTGTTCATTTCATCACTGGGTCTGTTCTCGTGCTGCTTTTGCTCCGTGTGATGAGGTTCACAGAGAGTTCACGCCCCGCTCTCAGTAGATGAGCGACGCCTTTTACCTCCAATAATGCATGTCTTATGGATTGTGTTTTAGCAAGACAGCAAAGGTTTCGTCTTTTTAATTGCAGCCACTGTTGTGTTTTATTGGCCATGTGATGTAAATGCCAATGTTTGATTACTTCTATTATACACTATCATAGTTCTTCTCAACTGGTTTCAAGGATTTATTTTACAAAACCCACGTAATAAATATTTTCTTAAAGGTACACTATGTAACTTTTTTGTTCAAAATTAACTAAATTTAATTGAGTCAATACATCATCAATCTTTCTTCCAACACCTGTTTTTGTCTTACCCTGATTCACTATGGTAAGTCTATTATAGTGTTGATATTTTAGAGTTAGGATGGTTTTTCGCGGGACAAACGTCTCTCGTCTGTGCCTGTCCCGTCATATCCGTAAATAGAGTAAAGTTGCTCCGGCTGCTTTGACACGTGTCTGGTGTGTGTGAGTGTGTGTGAGAGTAACCCAAATTATAATGCATCTTTACCTGTGCACATAAATGTGAATTGGCAATGGGGATAATGTGCTATAATAGCATGCAACATGTAAGCATACATCATCTTTTATTAGCTGTGTCTCAGGCGTTCCCTGTCCCATGAGGCCCATCTGAACGTGGTTTGAAATGTTTCATGAAGCTCATAAAGTCTCAGCAGCAGTCTCACACACACACACACAACACCCCAGGACACGGCAACAACGTGTTTCAGACACCACAATGAGTTCTCTTTCTCCATCAAGCCCATCGCAGGATCTCAGAAGAGCTGTGTTGCATTCAGTCTAGCATGAAGGTAAAGTTTAATTTTGATAATTCACATCGCATTGATCACAGAGTGTTATTAACCCCTTCCATTCCTACACCAAATCCAAATCTAAATCCAAACAGTGTATAGAGATGTGATTGTGAAATGGGGGGGTTGATGAATTCATTACTGTAATGGAGAGAGACCAGCTGAGGCAAACATCTCTGATTTAATTACGCTGGAATGAAGTGGCATCTGGCAGTTATGAGGAAGGTAACGGTGCCGTCCCGAACAGAACCCTCTAATGGCCCGTTCGATCCAGTGACTCAGCACATAAATTATTGTCTTCTGATAATATATGCTGGACATCTGTCCTGACTCCTTAAAGTCTTTGAGTGAACAGCTTCCGCCTCACAAATGTCCTTGCGTTAGATTTTAGCTGAAAGGTTTTCATCAACATCATTTGCATCAATTTTTCCTGTCAAAATTTGAGCAGCACACAGTTGCACATTGTTAGACACACACACACACACACACACACACACACACACACACACACACACACACATACATACACACACACACGCACACACACACATGCATGCACACACGCACACACACACACACACACACACTCACTCACGCACACACACACACACACACACACACACATACATACACACACACACGCACACACACACATGCATGCACACACGCACACACACACACACACACACACACACACTCACTCACACACACACATGCATGCACACACGCACACACACACACACACACACACACACACACACACACACACACACACACACTCACTCACGCACACACATGCACGCACACACGCACTCACACACATGCAGGCACGCACACACGCACTCACACACGCACTCACACACACATGCACGCACACACGCACTCACACACTCACTCACTTAATCACACACACACACACACACACAGACACACACACATTTTAACTATTTATTTAAATCTTAAACACACACTAACACACATACACACTTTTAAAAATATGATTAAGATGTGTTCACTCACATATATTTTAAATGTAGACTTTTCTAGAAAATGAGACCAGCACGAATACAAAGAGGGCATTTAAACTTGGCAGAGATTTGTCCAGAAGATTTTTCTCTATCGTACACACTCCTTTAAGTCATTAACCCATATTCTGCTGATATGTTCAGATCAAGTTTCCCTTAAACATCCGGTAAAAACAAGATAACTGTGGTTGGTCACTTTATTTTCCTTGTGGTTTTTGGCATGTAGATCTGAAACTGATAACAACAGTCTTTCAGTGATATCGAGGTGTCTGATGGAGGATTTCACACTTCTTGTGCACATCATTTCTCCTTTGTCATGTCTTGTGGAGCCTATGGTATCTGCAGAGGAACATACATATGTTCACATGTGATGTGGCCCTCTGAAGGCCCTGGACTGACTGCAGGAAATTTAGCTAAGAAACCTCATGAATATGCAGATATCGCATGTGTCTTTTCATGACCTTGTTTGGTGGATGGTAACAGGCTTTGAATGGATTGCCAAAGGCATTGTGGGTACAGCGAATATATGATACACTCCTGAGAACAGACGTCCCATGAGTCTCTGCTGCATAATGATATTGGTGAGATGCACATCAGTCTTATATTACAATGCACATGGACAAGGTCAGCGAGACCGGAAACGCTACGCCAGCAGCAGCTCATCTACTGGATGTGTGAACGTCACATGATGGCGGGTTCTTCTGAATCTGAAGCATCATATCTTAATAATCTCAAATAGTCAATGTTTTTTTCTTTATATATAATCATGGAGCAGAAATAGTGCTCACTGACAGAGAGATGTTTGAATCTGTGGAGAGCTGAACTGGGTTTTCCTAACGATCACCTTCAGAGTCTCATTAACAACACCCACACACACACAGACACACACACACACACACACACACACACTGATGCGTGTGTTTGTGTCTGAGCAGAGCGTGTGGAAATCACATTCCCCTCTGAGCAGCGTCTGATTTCCCAGCCGTGCACATAACACACATCTTTCTGTGTGTTTTCCTCCTCTGTTTGAGAGCTTAATGAGCATTTGAAAGCTAATGAGCAGACATCTGAGATTACTCAAAAACATGCCATCACCCTCTCTCCTGATCACTGCACACTTTAATGTGTGTGCTTCATATGCTTTACACACATCTCAATTCTGTGCAAAAACCAATAAGTTGTTGGAATGTCATTGCATTAGAGAACAAAATATCAAAGCAAGGGTTCTTTATTGTAAAGAAAGTTACAACCAAAACATTTGACAAAAAGAAGTTTGTTCCATTTTGAAATGATAAAAAAAAAATAACATGTGTAGTGTTCAGGTGTGATGTGTAGTGTTCAGTCAAGTCAAGTCAAGTCAAGTCATCTTCATTTATATAGCGCTTTTAACAATGTAGATTGTTTCAAAGCAGCTTTACAGAGATAAACATATAATTTAAGGTAACAGATTGTTTTGGCTTATAGCGGTTCTTTAATAAAGTTATTTTCCAGCTAAAGTTAGTTTTGATTGATTCGCTTCCGTCGCAACAATCATTTGTTATTAAATTAGGGGCCGCTAAGACGACACCATTCTCTCTACACAGACTTTAAACACGAACCTGTGATAAACGCTGATGGCTTCACATGCGCATTAAGAATTGGTTTCATTATGTGCGTTTGAATATACGCAGGTTTGTAATTCTCTACAGACCAAGCCTAAACAAAGTACTGGTGTTTCCTTATAGTTTTGATACAGAATTGTATTTTATTTTATCAATTCGGGGACGACGCTTTATCTGTAGAGTGGTAAAGGGATCCTCCATAGGGAGAGACTAGTTGGCACTTCAGCACTGCGTTGTCATCGGGTCCAGGCGAAGGTCCTTCGTCAGATCTGGATACGGCCCGGATCCGGCAGGCTGCGGGAAAACCTCGGGATAAACAAAGACACTAAAATTAGCGTAGATACCATTCTTCTTATGATGTAACGAGTACATCAGGATTTATGGGAAGTGTTCCCGGTTCCGGCTGACCTAATCTATGCAGCCTAACATTGAATTATAGAAGTCTATAATGTATTATGTGAATGCTAGGTCAAAGAGATGTGTCTTTAATCTAGCTTTGAACTGACAGAGTGTGTCTGCTTCCCGGACAATGTTAGGAAGACTGTTCCAGAGTTTTGGTGCTAAATAGGAGAAGGATCTACCGCCAGCAGTCGATTTTGATATTCTAGGTATTATCAACTGGCCGGAATTTTGAGATTGCAATAGACATGAAGGACTATAATGCGTTAAGAGCTCGCTCAAGTACTGCGGAGCTAAACCATTTAGTGCTTTGTAAGTGATCAGCAATATTTTAAAATTGATGCGATGTTTAATAGGGAGCCAGTGCAGTGTTGACAGAACCGGGCTAATATGGTCATACTTCCTGGTTCTGGTAAGAACTCGAGCTGCTGCGTTTTGAACTAGCTGTAGTTTGTTTATTAAGCGTGCAGGGCAACCACCCAGTAGAGCATTACAGTAATCTAGCCTTGATGTCATGCGTGATGTGAAGTGTTCAGGCGTGATGTGTAGTGTACAGGCGTGATGTGTAGTGTTCAGGTGTGATGTGTAGTGTACAGGCGTGATGTGTAGTGTACAGGCGTGATGTGTAGTGTACAGGCGTGATGTGTAGTGTTCAGGCGTGATGTGTAGTGTTCAGGTGTGATGTGTAGTGTACAGGCGTGATGTGTAGTGTACAGGCGTGATGTGTAGTGTTCAGGCGTGATGTGTAGTGTTCAGGCGTGATGTGTAGTGTACAGGCGTGATGTGTAGTGTTCAGGTGTGATGTGTAGTGTTCAGGCGTGATGTGTAGTGTTCAGGCGTGATGTGTAGTGTACAGGCGTGATGTGTAGTGTTCAGGTGTGATGTGTAGTGTACAGGCGTGATGTGTAGTGTACAGGCGTGATGTGTAGTGTACAGGCGTGATGTGTAGTGTTCAGGCGTGATGTGTAGTGTTCAGGCGTGATGTGTAGTGTACAGGCGTGATGTGTAGTGTTCAGGTGTGATGTGTAGTGTTCAGGCGTGATGTGTAGTGTTCAGGTGTGATGTGTAGTGTACAGGCGTGATGTGTAGTGTACAGGCGTGATGTGTAGTGTTCAGGCGTGATGTGTAGTGTTCAGGCGTGATGTGTAGTGTACAGGTGTGATGTGTAGTGTTCAGGCGTGATGTGTAGTGTACAGGCGTGATGTGTAGTGTTCAGGCGTGATGTGTAGTGTACAGGTGTGATGTGTAGTGTACAGGCGTGATGTGAAGTGTTCAGGCGTGATGTGTAGTGTACAGGCGTGACGTGTAGTGTTCAGGCGTGATGTGTAGTGTTCAGGCGTGATGTGTAGTGTTCAGGTGTGATGTGTAGTGTTCAGGCGTGATGTGTAGTGTTCAGGTGTGATGTGTAGTGTACAGGCGTGATGTGTAGTGTACAGGCGTGATGTGTAGTGTACAGGCGTGATGTGTAGTGTACAGGCGTGATGTGTAGTGTTCAGGCGTGATGTGTAGTGTTCAGGCGTGATGTGTAGTGTTCAGGCGTGATGTGTAGTGTACAGGCGTGATGTGTAGTGTACAGGCGTGATGTGTAGTGTTCAGGCGTGATGTGTAGTGTTCAGGTGTGATGTGTAGTGTACAGGCGTGATGTGTAGTGTTCAGGTGTGATGTGTAGTGTACAGGCGTGATGTGTAGTGTACAGGCGTGATGTGTAGTGTTCAGGCGTGATGTGTAGTGTTCAGGTGTGATGTGTAGTGTACAGGTGTGATGTGTAGTGTTCAGGCGTGATGTGTAGTGTTCAGGTGTGATGTGTAGTGTACAGGCGTGATGTGTAGTGTACAGGCGTGATGTGTAGTGTTCAGGTGTGATGTGTAGTGTTCAGGTGTGATGTGTAGTGTTCAGGCGTGATGTGTAGTGTACAGGCGTGATGTGTAGTGTTCAGGCGTGATGTGTAGTGTTCAGGCGTGATGTGTAGTGTTCAGGTGTGATGTGTAGTGTTCAGGTGTGATGTGTAGTGTACAGGCGTGATGTGTAGTGTTCAGGCGTGATGTGTAGTGTTCAGGTGTGATGTGTAGTGTACAGGTGTGATGTGTAGTGTTCAGGCGTGATGTGTAGTGTTCAGGTGTGATGTGTAGTGTACAGGCGTGATGTGTAGTGTACAGGCGTGATGTGTAGTGTACAGGCGTGATGTGTAGTGTACAGGCGTGATGTGTAGTGTTCAGGCGTGATGTGTAGTGTTCAGGTGTGATGTGTAGTGTTCAGGCGTGATGTGTAGTGTTCAGGTGTGATGTGTAGTGTACAGGCGTGATGTGTAGTGTACAGGCGTGATGTGTAGTGTTCAGGCGTGATGTGTAGTGTACAGGCGTGATGTGTAGTGTTCAGGCGTGATGTGTAGTGTTCAGGCGTGATGTGTAGTGTTCAGGCGTGATGTGTAGTGTTCAGGCGTGATGTGTAGTGTACAGGCGAGATGTGTAGTGTACAGGCGTGATGTGTAGTGTTCAGGTGTGATGTGTAGTGTACAGGCGTGATGTGTAGTGTTCAGGTGTGATGTGTAGTGTTCAGGCGTGATGTGTAGTGTTCAGGTGTGATGTGTAGTGTTCAGGCGTGATGTGTAGTGTTCAGGTGTGATGTGTAGTGTACAGGCGTGATGTGTAGTGTTCAGGCGTGATGTGTAGTGTACAGGCGTGATGTGTAGTGTTCAGGTGTGATGTGTAGTGTACAGGCGTGATGTGTAGTGTTCAGGTGTGATGTGTAGTGTTCAGGCGTGATGTGTAGTGTACAGGCGTGATGTGTAGTGTTCAGGTGTGATGTGTAGTGTACAGGCGTGATGTGTAGTGTTCAGGTGTGATGTGTAGTGTTCAGGTGTGATGTGTAGTGTTCAGGTGTGATGTGTAGTGTACAGGCGTGATGTGTAGTGTTCAGGTGTGATGTGTAGTGTACAGGCGTGATGTGTAGTGTTCAGGTGTGATGTGTAGTGTTCAGGCGTGATGTGTAGTGTTCAGGTGTGATGTGTAGTGTACAGGCGTGATGTGTAGTGTACAGGCGTGATGTGTAGTGTTCAGGCGTGATGTGTAGTGTACAGGCGTGATGTGTAGTGTTCAGGCGTGATGTGTAGTGTTCAGGCGTGATGTGTAGTGTTCAGGCGTGATGTGTAGTGTACAGGTGTGATGTGTAGTGTTCAGGTGTGATGTGTAGTGTTCAGGTGTGATGTGTAGTGTACAGGCGTGATGTGTAGTGTACAGGCGTGATGTGTAGTGTACAGGCGTGATGTGTAGTGTTCAGGTGTGATGTGTAGTGTACAGGCGTGATGTGTAGTGTTCAGGTGTGATGTGTAGTGTTCAGGCGTGATGTGTAGTGTTCAGGCGTGATGTGTAGTGTTCAGGCGTGATGTGTAGTGTACAGGCGTGATGTGTAGTGTTCAGGCGTGATGTGTAGTGTTCAGGCGTGATGTGTAGTGTACAGGCGTGATGTGTAGTGTTCAGGCGTGATGTGTAGTGTACAGGCGTGATGTGTAGTGTACAGGCGTGATGTGTAGTGTTCAGGCGTGATGTGTAGTGTTCAGGTGTGATGTGTAGTGTACAGGCGTGATGTGTAGTGTACAGGCGTGATGTGTAGTGTACAGGCGTGATGTGTAGTGTACAGGCGTGATGTGTAGTGTACAGGCGTGATGTGTAGTGTACAGGCGTGATGTGTAGTGTACAGGCGTGATGTGTAGTGTACAGGCGTGATGTGTAGTGTACAGGCGTGATGTGTAGTGTACAGGCGTGATGTGTAGTGTTCAGGTGTGATGTGTAGTGTTCAGGCGTGATGTGTAGTGTACAGGCGTGATGTGTAGTGTACAGGCGTGATGTGTAGTGTACAGGCGTGATGTGTAGTGTACAGGCGTGATGTGTAGTGTGACGTGGTGTTGCAGGACATGTGTCTCTCATGAGGGATTCGGCACCAGTGAGCCTGTGTTTGTTTGTCCTCTCTGCTTCAACAGCTCACAGTAAACATCTCAAACCCCATAGAGAACAACACACACACACACACACACACACTGAGCACAATGACCTGCCCAATGTCACTCGGTAGGTCTAATGTTCATTGACTGTGAGTTTGAAAATATGACACAAGCTCTAGTTTACTACCTAAACATTGAAGAAACAATGTGTCCATATCTTATATTCTTTGTGAATCAGTGCTTCTTTCTGCATTTTTGTGTTGTTTTTTGCTCATTGTCATGGTTGACTTACTGAATTTAATTGCCTGTGCTGAGAAGATGTGTGTAATTGCATTAGTATCAGAAAATAAGCTATGAAAGCACATGCTTTACTATTGGGACTCACAGAAGCAAGACTTCAGTTGTTTAATCAGGGGAGTGCTGTATATACCTTTATATCATCTAGAAACAAAAGCCTTGGTTGAATACCTTCCCTCTTCAGAGAAATCATACTGTATATATCGATGTTGTATATCAGACGTTAGCAGTGATCTAGTGTCTTGTTGCCTTGGATTGATTTGTTACCATAATTGGTTACCACAATATAGTCCATTCTTTCCTTGGATTGGCTGTTTCAGAATATTAACATTGATAGAGACACTGAATTGTTATGCCATGTCACATCAGTGAACTTACTATGGTAGTAAAAGTTTACAAAATAGCATCCTGTGGCTGAACTTGTTTCAGCTGGACAATATGGGATCACCGTATCCATGAAAAACACATGGAATGTTGCCTCAGATTTAAGCCAAACTGAGACAGGTCTTAGAAGGTGGTATAACTTTCCATTGGTAACACTTTCATTTGATTGTCCAATTTAGACATTCTCTCATTTTAGACTATAAGTAACTTTGCAACTGCATGTCAGCTAACTCTCATTAGAGTATTAGTAGACTGTCTGCTTAATATCTACTAACACTTTATTATGATGCTCCTCAACAGACATACTGACTACAAGTTTGCAACTACATGTCAACTTATTCTACTAACCCGAACCCTATAACCTATAACAGCGAACCCTATAACCTATAACAGTCTACTAATACTAGATTTAGTTGACATGTAGTTGAAAATTAATGAGAGTTAGTTGACATGTAGTTGCAAAGTTACTTATAGTTAGTATAATGTAGAGCAGGGCATTGACACCAATTACACGATTCGATACGATTTGGAATCACAAGCTTGCGAAACGACTCGATCCAATATCGATTAATTGCTATCAGGTGTATGGCAAACTTCCTCAAGGAAAAAATCTCTCCCAACTAATGCTGAAACTATATAGGGAACCATAGTTGGTACATCACTATAATATTAAACGTTAATAACGTTAATATTATAATAATGCATTTTTAATGACATGTTTCGTTCTTTTTTTTAAATATAAACATTTAAATAGTGGCTGTCATATAAACATGATGTATGCAAACATACATAAAATATTGAAGAACAGTTTGAGTAAAAATACAGTGAATAAGCAATGTGAGCACTATGCATATATTTAGCAAAATCCTCCTCTCTAAATCATTTTTATAGCTGACTATCGGGTTTTTGGTCATTGAATGGCTTTCCTGATGTAAATGTGACGTTACGTGACATTGTTATTGACGTCTTTCTGCGGTTAAAACACTGATTTACCGGTGATATGGATTTCAGTAAGTTGTTCTGTATCTTTCAACATTCCTTCTGATCAAGTTCATTCATGTTTATGTGGTGTTGTAACGAATAAAGCAGAAGAGATGATCAGGTCACGTGCGCTCCGCTTGAATTGAGGCATTTATTGTTTGAATTTTGTAATAAAACTGACATAATTTAAAAGCTGAGACTTTGTTTCATAATCATGTGTAACAAAGCACAAGGTTTGTGATTTATTGTATGGGAGGTGCTCTACAAGCTTACGAACTGCATACACTGAAAGATTGATTATTGGGATTTAAGAATCGATATCGGTTCTTCAAAATGAGAATTGATTCAAATCGAGAAATTTATATTTTTTAACCCAGCCCTAGTAGGATGTCTATCGAAATAGTGTAACCCTAGATTTTGTGTGGAAAAACTGCCTACTGTAGGTGTCCATGAGGATTAAGGAATCATGGGTAGATGTTCTTCAGGAGCATCTTAAGTATTCCTAACCTTCTCATAATTGCAACCATTATAACGTGTCAATTTTGACAATAATCATTATATTTTATTTTATGTTTTCCCTTCACCTGCCAGTCGTTCTCCTTCTCTCTTCAGACGAGGTCTGGCCTAGGTTCGGTCTTGATGTGGTCTCTTCAGGGTCTCTTCAGGGTCTCTTCAGGGTCAGGCTCTCCTCAGGGTCTGTTCAGGGTCTGTTCAGGGTCTCTTCAGGGTCTCTTCAGGGTCTCTTCAGGGTCTCTTCAGGGTCAGGCTCTCCTCAGGGTCTGTTCAGGGTCTGTTCAGGGTCTCTTCAGGGTCTCTTCAGGGTCTCCTCAGGGTCTCTTCAGGCTCTCTTCAGGCTCTCTTCAGGGTCTCTTCAGGGTCTCTTCAGGGTCTCTTCAGGGTCAGGCTCTCCTCAGGGTCTCTTCAGGCTCTCTTCAGGGTCTCTTCAGGGTCTCTTCAGGGTCAGGCTCTCCTCAGGGTCTCTTCAGGCTCTCTTCAGGGTCTCTTCAGGGTCTCTTCAGGGTCTCTTCAGGGTCAGGCTCTCCTCAGGGTCTCTTCAGGCTCTCTTCAGGGTCTCTTCAGGGTCTCTTCAGGGTCTCTTCAGGGTCTCTTCAGGGTCTCTTCAGGGTCTCTTCGGGCTCATTTTAGGGTCTCTTCAGGGTCTCTTTAGGGTCTCTTCAGGGTCTCTTCAGAGTCTCTTGGGGCTCTCTTCAGGGTCTCTTTGGGCTCTTTTCAGGGTCTCTTCAGGGTCTCTTCAGGGTCTCTTCTGGCTTTCTTCAGGGTCTCTTCGGGCTCTCTTCGGGCTCTCTTCGGGCTCTCTTCAGGGTCTCTTCAGGGTCTCTTCAGGGTCTCTTCGGGCTCATTTTAGGGTCTCTTCAGTGTCTCTTCGGGGTCTCTTCAGGCTCTCTTCAGGGTCTCTTCAGGGTCTCTTCAGGGTCTCTTCAGGCTCTTCAGGGTCTCTTCAGGCTCTCTTCAGGCTCTCTTCAGGCTCTCTTCAGGCTCTCTTTAGGGTCTCTTTAGGGTCTCTTCAGGCTCTTCAGGGTCTCTTCAGGCTCTTCAGGGTCTCTTCAGGCTCTCTTCAGGCTCTCTTCAGGGTCTCTTCAGGCTCTTCAGGCTCTCTTCAGGGTCTCTTCAGGCTCTTCAGGGTCTCTTTAGGGTCTCTTCAGGCTCTCTTCAGGGTCTCTTTAGGGTCTCTTCAGAGTCTCTTCAGGGTCTCTTTAGGGTCTCTTCAGAGTCTCTTCAGGCTCTCTTCAGGCTCTCTTTAGGGTCTCTTGATGTAGATCAGGACGCCTGCAGCTTTGCCAAAACCATTCATTAGCTCAGCAAGATCATGCACAATGCACATGTGATTTGAGAGCTTTTTACAGTTGACTTATCTTTTCATTGTAATTATTAATGCTGAAGCCACTCACAGTATCAATAATTGGTCTCAAAGAGTATTCCAAGGGTCACTGTCTGTGTATCTTCTGCACAGCTCTGGTGAGACTAATTGTTTTGAAGATGTTGGAAACAAAAGGGTTTTCCTCACACATCTGTTCCCTGATCCCGGTGGCGTTCCCGCTGTGGCAGGACAGTCATTAACTGGTCTTTCAGCCTGCTGGACCATGACACGACCTCACACTCTTTAACTTGAACTTGTGCTGTTCAAACTTCATGTTATTAGTGCTCACGTTTATATTCTAGATCTACAAATTCATACCTAGAGATCACAGAGACTGAGGTTGAATAGCATATGAGACTGTGAATATACCCTGGTGAAAAATCCAGCATAAACTGGCATGAAATCCAGGCTGGTTTATTCTGGTCTAGCTGGTGGACGAGCCACAGTCATGTGGGAACATGTGCGACACTAAAGACTTATCCTAGACTTTAGAAGGATGAGAAAACACATTGTGGGGTTAGATGGCTGAAATTATCCTTCAAATATCCTGTCTTCTGTTTTTTTAACAAATCACACCCTGGTTGTACACATGTCAACATCACAGCAATGTTGTAATTCGTGTAATAAGTTTAATTAATTCCTAATTTTGTTCAGGAAGTGTTTGGGGGCATCTATATATTATCCAGTAGATCATTATGGTCTGTTGTCATCAGTCAGCCCTCTCTCCAAGCAGGCAATCCTGTCATGGTTACGCTTTGCTAAATACTAACTAGTAAAGTGAGATTGCCCTTCAAAAAATGTTGATATTATTATTACTAATTATGATGAGCAATCCCTAGCCACATATCAAAAGCAAAAACTCATGTGCGAACGAGGTGTAAAATGAGAAACAGCTGTGTTTCTCCGTCTGACATCTGTAAACATAATCATCAGGGCGCTGAAGTGTGTTTAACAACCTTCTAATGCAGTGTCTCTGTTTGTAATGGTTTGCTTCAGAATTAGTCACTCTGCTTCTTTTGTAAAAACTTCCTCTCTAATTTAAAGTGTGTATGGTTTGCTGACGTAAAACCTTTGAAGAATGTTTAAAGTTATATGTCCGTACAGGTCCATTAGAACAGGAAATCACTCCCAGAGAACAATCGTGCCGCACGAGAAGTCCTTGGCGTTTTTCACAGCCCGCAGCGATGAGTTCTGCTCTTTACACACATTGCTCAAGACACACATTAGTTTCCCTCTGGTTATGCTGAGAGAGACGTCAAATGCATGGTTGCCGTGGTTACAGATAAACAGAGCTCTGAGGGCATTGCTGCAGCGCTGACTGGGCATGTGTGAAGTGAATCAGGTAAGCTGTGAGAGAGGTGAGGTGTGTGTGTGTATTATCAGACACACTTCCTCAGCTCTCTGAATCATGCCACGCCAGAACTAACACTGGCAGACTGGAGATGTGCAATTCTAGGCTTTCTCTGTTGTATCGATCCAGTTTGTTCTGCTGTTCTGCTATCTACTATGAGAGTAATTTAGTTCTCTGGAAACTGAAAGTGGCAGTTCTTTCAAAAGTGAAAATTCTCTCATCGATTACTCATAACCGGACTCTCTTTCTTACATGATACAGAAAAGGAGAACATTGTGATAATGTACCGGTTGCTCTTTTAAAAATAAAAATGACAATTTGATGCTTGTAAGCTTCGGGAACTGACTTTCATGGTGCTTTTGCATTGAAGCTTGAACAGTTCAGTCCCTGTTAACTCTAATAAAACTGCATGCAAAAGAGCAACAGAAGCAAGTCAATGAAGACAGAATTTTTACTTTTTTTTAGCGTGAACTATCCCTTCAGTTGCCTCTCTGTGTTTCATTTGTTTGAAGATTGAGTTTATGTCCTGTGACATGAACATGTTGTGTGGCTCATAATCTTCATCTTCAACCTGTGTGTCCTCCCTATACGCCAAGTACGCAAGTAGCGTTGCTCCCAGGAGTGATTTAGGGCTGTGTTTTAGTATTGCATTCCTGAACGTTTCAACTCACAGTTGTTTGTTGACAGTGAAACTGCTCAGTAAGTATAGATTAAAGGGTGGGGGGTCGTTTTGTGACAGAGACTGTCTTCAGCTGATTCTAGCCTTTAAGCAAACAGCAGTACTGTACATTGCAGATGCTGTTATCACACACATTTCACAGCATTGTTTGAAAGATAAAGCTGTCAGATACGCTGTGCCTTGAGCACACAGCGCTCCCTGAGTCACATCAGCCCTGCAGTATGAGTCAGCAGAACACTGAGTCTCTACACCTGAGACCACAAACCCCTCTCAAAGAACACGGTATGCCTCCGTGTGTGTGAAGGTAGCGACTCGAGTGTATTGGCCTGCTGTGAGGGTGTGTGTCCTCATCCGCTGCAGAAACTGCTGGTCCAGCAGAAGCACAGAGGCTTGCACTGCAGCATGAATGATGATGATGCAGTGTCTGTGCAGAGCTGGCGTCTCTGGTTTCTTCCCACCAGCAAAAAAAAATGAAATGTAACCAAATCGATGCAGCAGTGCCCCTGAAAGCGCTCGCTCGGGAACGAGACCGGAGCGCTGCTGCATTGCAGTGGATGCGTCTGCACCTTATTTTTAGGGAGCGTTTATTTTAAGACTCACTGCGTCTTGCAGCTTTTCACCGACAGAGAAACCTGCAAACTTAGGTGACATTACATACTTTTTGGAACTTGAAATGCCCAGTGGTGTGACGAGTTTTACCATGTTTCTTATCTTTACTATTAACTACTATGCATGCCGCTTTTATGATCACATTGTAATTAAGAGACACATGGAATATTTGTGTTTTCAAAATCCAGTTGTCACATTTATAATGAACTAGTGAAAGATATGCACTGTCCTTTTTATATTCATATTAGTTTTAACTAGAGATGCACCAATACTAAACAAAATTTCTTTCCGCACCCTTTTGATTGACAGAATATAATCAGCACTGATCATCGGCTGTTTTTAAACAATCGGCTGATAGTGATAGTAATAGCTTTAATCGGCCGATAGCGATTATTGACCGATACATTGGTACATCTCTAGTTTTAGCCCTAAGATCTTGATAACAGAAAGTCCATAGTTATGTGTCAACTCCACATTACCATGCCAATTCTTAACCACTGTAAACAGAGACTTGCAGATTAACAAAAACTTCTTTATGACCAGGTCAGAGTTCATTAACATGTAAAAAGACCCAAGTATAAGCATGAAGTTCCCTCAGCAATCCAATGTTCCCTCACTTCTCTCCTTGGCTCGTCACTGATGTTTGCGGCCGGACTTCGACTGCATTGAGATGTGCTCATACGTGAGTTGAATGAATATGCTTCTGTCTCTTCTGTCACCTTGAAAAGACTCAGATGTTCTCCTGCTGTTTTGATGACACTTCCACTTCACCGAGGTGCCCGTCAATGTGAGCGCAGGATGCCAAGATGCCAACATCACATGAATAGTGTCTATTTAAAGTCTTGTCGTTCTACTTACAGTCTTTTCATTCGGCGTTTTCTTTCAGGCACTGATGGTCAGTCATATGCAAATGCACGTCACTTTCCCTTCCTCGGAAAACACTGAACTCTGTTGTTATGTGACGGATGATCAAATGTGCCTGATCACTAATGCTGCAGGTTTAATGGGAGTGAAAAACGGCAATTAGATTAACGGGACAAAAGCAATCTGTTACGCTGTCAATTATTCATGCGGTTCTGGTTGTCTCAAACATCAGCAGTTCGGATGGTAAAGATTGAATTACATTGAGCTCAAAGGCAGAACGTCTCCTGCTTCAGTGGTCACCTGATGGGGTCTGTGACCTATGAAATCACAACGAAACTAACTGGATTATCTGTCAGGATGAAGGCTGAGTTTTATTCTAGCCTTGAAGTATCCCCAGCGCTCAGTGGCTCATGTCTCGCACTGACAGTGTGGAAGGGAAGTCAGGACGGCCGGATGTGGCCTCGTGTTCCGGCCCATAAACGAGAGTAACTTGATGTCAGAGGTGGTTAGAGATGGCCATCAATATTTCCTGGTGGAATTGGTTTGGTGCTTAAAGCAGAAAATAGAGCCATTAGTGTGTGATCATGAAGTCGCTTCGGGAGGTTCTCGTCAGGAATTCACGGTTGGGTTGACCGTCCCTTCCTCAGAATGGTGACAGATTCAGAAGGATTGTGGGTGTGTGTGCGTGTGTGTGTGTGGACAGAACGATACTGATACTGTTTCCTTTGAGAAAAAGAAGTGCACTTAAGCATACTTTTAAAAAAAGTACGTAATACAGAAATAATATGATTTAAAAGAATATACTTAAGTTATGTAATTGCATGTTATTTATAATTAAATCAAATGTATTATAGTTTCAATTTATATTAAATGCATTTAGTTGAGCGTTACAGTGATTTTTTGACCCACTTAATTGGGACATAAGTACATCTGGTAAACTTTATAATACAGTTCCTTCATGAATGAATAACTACACAGGAACAAATGAGTAATGCGCATAATTTGATAATGACTCAAGTGTTACTACATCCTTCTAAAGAAATTACTTATTATTTGGATAATTTTTCTAAAGTGAACATCATGGGAACACACTAGTAATGACTAAAGTGTTACCAAAATAATCTGGAAGGAATTACTCTCCAAAACCTTACAAAAACCTCAAACGCTCACCATAACTTCATTACTAATGAGTTACCATGATCTTCACTTTAGAATTAACTATACATTATGTGTTATTCACATTAATTTTGAACCTGTATATAGTAAAATAGTAGTTATTGATTAGCTAATAGTGAACTACTTTCATTAAACTGAGCGCTATTACTACTAATTAATTAATCAGTTTCTTGTTAGTTAATAGTAGTTACTAATGTGTTACTCATTTGTTCCTGTGTAGTTACTCATTATTTGACGGAACAATATTCTAAAGTGTAACTGTGCAAATATTAAATTTCATACTTCTTTTTTCTGTTGAAATATGGTACTGACAAGCTTTTATGGTAAACTAATGTCATTTCTATTGATACCTCTATGTCATGTATTTAAATATATTTGTAATTACACATTTGGAATGATAAAGTTGCAATTTAGTACATTTCAAATATATTAACTTTAAATGTAATTACACAATAGTGACTAACTATAGTGAATAAAATTATCAAGAGAATAATTGTATATCTTTAGAACATGACAAAAGATTATTATATCATAATGATGTAAAATGTCCTTTAAAGTTAAACCTTTACTTTCACATTATTACAAAAATACGTTTACTTAAGTGTAAGAAACAGTCATAAACACTCTCTTTAAGTACACTAAAGTAGCCTTTTATTTCATTTATGTTATATATCTGACAGAACAGATTTTTAAAAATGTGCTTTTATCATTTGAAGTGCACCTTCAGTCCAGTGAAGCGCTCTAGTGTTTCACGCTGGTCGGAGTGTGACCGCTCACCACTGCGCTGATGACGTGTTAGAGACTCAATGCCAGGCGTGACGTGCGCAGTGAACTCGTGCGCTGCCGTAGAGGTGCTCATTTAAAAATGTTGACGGGCAGAGGTTTTGCAGATGGGAAGTGCAGAGGAAGGCTGTAGGTCCAGAGTGCTCGGGGAAACACTTTGTCATCGCACTGGCTATCGACACACCGGAGTCATGCGCTTGCACATATCCAGATATTATCGCAATGTTACAGGTATGCAGGGATATTATTTGATGTTGTCTGAAATAGTTTGACATTTACGAGGTTGCCTGAGCTGTTTTCATTTTCAAATTGTCACTTGCTTTAAACTAAATTAGTATGTTGCATGATAGTCCATTGCTGCTTTGTAAGTTGCTGTATTTGAAACATTGAAACATTGGTGTTCATCTTTTACCTGTGTAGCCGCGTAATGAAGTCACTGTTTGGTTGAGAAGGATTGCTCTACCTTGTGCACTCATATTCTTTTTGTAGTGAAATGCGATGACCCTGCATTTACTTCAGTCTGATCAATAGCTCAAAATAGCCCGTCTCTTCTAATATTTAGCAGATGTTTTGTAAAGGTCGTTTGGATCAGACACACATACTGTGCATGTCACGAGCTGCACCTCCAGTTCAGATGCTTTTTAATTCCTGATCTCAGATTAGTGTTACACCTGAATAAGATCCTCTGGGGTAAACCTGCTCCTTTCTCAGTGCTCTTATGTGTTGTGTTGTTCTGTGCAGCGGCCACCAGCACCACTCCCTCGGCCAAGACCTCCAGTCACATGACGCCCTGCAGCGAGAGCGAGAGAAAGTTCTGCGTGAACGGAGGGAAATGCTACACGCTGGAGGTCACGCCGGGAAACATCAGACACCTCTGCAGGTATAGCTCACATCCGCACGTGTGTTACAGGTTCAACACTGAGACATTCAGTCTGCTAGTCACTGTCATTCTACTGATCTTAGATGAGGTTTAATTAATGAATGACCTATTAGCTCAAACAGTGGAGCATTGCATTTGCAACACCAAGGTTTGGTTCTCAAGGAATGTATGGAGTGATACAATGAATATGTTCAATGCAATGTTGGATAAAGTATGAAATGCATGAATGTAAATGTAAAACCATGTTGCAAGCGGAGGTTTTCTGCGTGCATGACTTACTGTCCAATCCAGTGAATAAGCACAAACCGTAGTGCTGATGTCAGGGCTCTGTTCTCATCAGTAAGCACTGCAGTGGAGAGACAGACAGCAGCGCTCCTCAGGGACTGGAGATCTCTGAGCCTTCCATCTCAGCCATCCATCTGTGGTCACGAGACCCTTAACCAACATGTGGAATTAGTGCTAAGTCAAGTATGACTGTACTAGTGCTCATAACAGTGTGATCAGATATTCTGAAACTAAGATTAAAGCTGAGTGTGTGCATCATCCTGCAGCATTTGTGCTCCAGACATGAATAATTCCTCATGTTGAGGAGATTTAAGAAATCGGATGCACTGATGTTCACTGCATTACGGATGCACATTGAAGGAGGCATATCTAGAGACCAGAAGATCACAGAGGATGGATTTTTTCATTGGAGACAACCACCCAGTAATCCTTGACTATCACCTGGCAACACCCTGGCAACCACCCACAACACCCCAGCATCAAAGCGACTGTTGGATGTCGAGCATCATTCACCTTTTCTTCAAGGAATGCGACATATCGAGTTGTTCTTGTTAAGGTTTCTCATCACTTTTGATGAATCTGACACAGTTTGAAATGCCTGAGGACCAGAATACCTACACAATCTCAAGTTGCAGAAAATCATAACTAATTTACATTTTAGAGAATTGGTGGCAAATAAATTTCATTCGTATGTTTTTGTACGATCTGCTTATGCCCCAGTGATGGTTATGTTCTGGGGTTTGGGTGGAACTTCATACTCCCTTTTTCTATAAAATTCACATCATATGAATTGATATAAAACAGACACCTCATAAAATTGTTCTGATTTCCTGTGAGATTGGGTTAGGTATACTCTCAGTAAACATCCCAATGCAACCCACGCTGCTGACAGCGACGTTTGGATGAATATGTGCTGCACGCTTTCCACTCAGTAACAAACAGCATCTGATCATAGTGATGTGGTTGCACCAGCTCTGCGATTTAGCACTCCAGTCACATCAAGTCTCGTTTATTTATACTGCACTTAATGTCGCTTTCCATTGTTCATGTTTTCACTCGTGTCTTAATTTGACGAACTGAACGGAAGAAATAAACTGGAGAAGATTTCCACACCAAAGAAGGTGGAGCCTCAGAGCCACACCTACCTATTGCATCATCGCCATGGACCAATGGCAGTTTGAAGATTTTGACTTGCCAGAAAGTTCAAGAAATGCCAGATTTAGTTTAAAATATCACACCAGTTCTTTTTTCTGATTTCACTTGAAGTACACCAGGGCCTGTTGAGAAAGACAGCTGCCCTGCTGTTGAGCCCCTTCAGGAGAACAGCTGGAGCTCTACGGCTGTGTGTGGGTGTGTGGCAGGGGTTTGAGTGCTCTTAATGTCATCAGAGAGCAGTTGGTCAGCTGAAAGATCAAGACTGGAACAATCTCAACCCTTGACCTTTTTTTTTTCTTCTTCTTCTTCTTTTTTAACCATAAAATAAGTGAAATGATGACCTGACAGCAGAAGTGAATCCAGAGGGGCAGCTCATGTTTGTGAAGAGCAGAGAATATTCCCTGTTCTTGAACCGATCATGACCCATGCGTGTGTTTGTCTAGTGTTGTAGTGTAATGTTGTGTTGTGATGTGATGTGTTGTGCTGTGTTCATCCTCTCTCTAACCTAGGTGCCTTCCAGGATTCACAGGGAACCGCTGTCATACCAGAGACCCTGTGAGAGTCGTAGACCCCAAACGTATGTGCAGTCAGTGAACGCCCCCTTCACCCCCAAACACACACTCCATCGCCGCTGTTTCTGCGCTGCCTCGCCACCTCCGCCATTTAGAAAGCACTCTTACTGTCAGAGTTTGCCAGGCCGCCCATCTGTCCCGGCGTCAGATGTGGACAGGTGCACGATGGGCTGCCAACATTTACCCCAGAGATACTCCCCACTCTTCAGAGACTAGTCATGTCTAAACTGTTAATTGGCTCTTGGAACCCAGGCGGACGTTTGCGAGACATTCAGCGAGCAACACCGGAGACACGCGTGTGTGAGGGGGACTTTTGGGTGTCAAACTCACTTCCTGTCTTCCTCTCTTTCTCTCTGTGACTTCTGTCTTTCCCTCTCAGGTGCCCCAATGAGTTTACTGGTGATCGCTGCCAAAGCTACGTAATGGCCAGCTTCTACAGTACGTCTATTTCCTCTTCCTGTCTGTGCTTGGATTGGAGCATGCTCAATCAGCGCTACCTCCTGTTGCTTTGGTTTTGTGTTCTTGACCAACGGGTAGTCAGATCAGACAGATCAGATCTTTTTTATGTTTTCCATTCCTTCTCTTTGCATGTTTAGCTTTTATTAATCTAGTTTTGTTATGTTGGATGCTAGTTAGCTGACAATAGTTAGACAGGGTTGACATCCATCAGTCTGGACACATGTTAGTTATTAGGGGAGATCGGGTTTGACCTCATTCACATCATCTTTGACTTTTTCGGGAACAGATGAGATGAGTGTATCAAGCTCTGTCGCAGACAACATCACACCACCTGGCTCAAGAGGTTATGAACTGACTTTACTCTCAGCTTATCAACATGTTTAGTGAGCTAGTCATCATGGATACCTAAGTCCTGTGAACCTGTGCCAAGGGTCACTCTCAAGAAATTGTTACAAGTGTCATTCTCAGTGTTGATATTGTTAACTAAAACTATTAAAAATCTTTTATGCTAATTAAAATAAAGCTAAAATAAAATGTGAATATTAGATGAAAAAATGTACATCTAAAGAAAATTAGAAATGTTGCCTTGGCAAGTACTAAAATTAATCAAACGTGTCAGGTTACGGCTCTAATCCTGGTTCCCTGAGAAGGGGAACAAGACACTGTGTCTTGAAATGATGCTATGGGGAACGCCATTAGCATGACCGGTGTCTGAAGCATGTGTGAAAAACATGCCAATTTATTGGCTGACGACAGTCCATGATGTCACAAGCGGAGCGCTGTTAAGTATCACAGGGTGCCTGTAATACACGTCATCAACTCTTTTGTCTGAGGCAGGCCCAAGGCATGGCAGTGTCTCGTTCCTCTTCTCAGGAAACCAGGGTTACAGTCGTAGCTTGAGACGTTGCTTTTCAAAGTCGAACACCGACACTTGAATAAACCTTGAGTAAAGGTATACTCTACCTAAGATCCGCTTTAGCTAGCGCTTCGTCTTTTCCTTTTAGCACTAGTCCATAGTTTGTGACAGATAACGAGGAGGGAAGCCCCGCAGACGAACTTCCTCTACTTGTTAGCATTTAAAGCCAGGCCACAGTAGAGCACCCATCAAAGGGGAGCGACATCCCGATTTGAAAACCCGACAGCAGTTGGGGAGGGAGGGAAATGAAGTAGAGAAAATCTAAACGGCCCTACATAACTCCAATCACCTAGCATCAACCCTTAAGGCCATCCAAAGGGGAGATGGGTCTCAGACAAGAGAAAGGCAGTCTGCTTTTTCTTTAGTTCATCCATCATAAGCCATCCCCAAGGAGGATGCAGAGTAGCTTATGCCGTACATAACATATCCCAGTACACTGGGAGAGAGCAGCTCAACCCTGAATAAAATATAGGTACTTCTCCAGGACACACTATAGCTAGCGCTTTACTCTAGTGCTAACTATAGCATGCAATAGATAACCAGGAGGGATGCACACAGGCAGTCTACCTCTACCTGTCATGTTCTTGAACATGGGTCATATTAGAGAGGCCTATAAATTACCCATCCCAAGGGGAGCATACATCCCTACTTCAAGACACAACAGTAGTTGGGGAGGGAGGTAAATAAGGTATAGCGAATCTATACAGTTCTACTTTAGACATAGGGGAGAATATAGCTGACCCTGGAAAAAGATATCTCAGCATTTCAGAGTGGAGCCAGAGAGATGCCAGAGACAATAAACCTCTGCCCACAACCACTGATCAATGCCCTTCTCACCTTGGGGGCATGTGAAGGATGTCCTCAGACATGTGCCCATCCTAACACCTAATCTGAAGTATTTTAGCCAGAAAAAGTATACATAAGCCATCAAGCACTGCTTAGCGCACAACATGAAACAAGCAACAGAGAGAGTGGTTTCAGATTTCTGTTTTCCTGTTAACCAAAACCTGCTCCATTTCTGTGCTGATTTGGCAATGGTTGCTTTGAACTCCTCCCTTAGGAGAGGTCCATGAAAGATAATGTAGAGTCTCTACATTAGGGTAATAATGGCTCTATAGCAAGGTCTTCTATATTCAAGTCAAGTCACCTTCATTTATACAGCGCTTTTAACAATATGGACAGTTTCAAAGCAGCTTTACAGTGAAAATAGGAAATTAAAGTAACAGAGATTGTTTTGGCTTTACAGCAGCTCTAGTAATAAAGGTGAATTGTCTATTTGGCTTATTGTCTTATATAAAGGCTTATTAGTAAAGTTATTGTCCAGCTAAAGTTAGTTTTGATCGATTCGCAGAGGAAAACAGTAGATTAGGTCATTAGATTGCTGAGCAGAACACACTCGTGTAAACGCTAGATTCCTGTCCGTCGGGAGAGAATCAACAAGAACAGAGCTTCTTAATCCAGGGATAACGCAAATGCATTATACTGAGTGCATCTAGTTCCCTTCAGGAGTCGAACGTGCTCCAACCGAGTGTTTATCCGCATATACAAACAAGCGACTCCTGAAGACAAAAGTCAGGCTGATGGCAACACAGGTGCAAACTGGCTTAAGACATGCTTTTTTGGGTGTTAAATAATGGCACAAATACCAGTACATTGACTACAGCAAACATTTAGATACTCTCCTCCCATAAATATTGCATCTGAAAGGGAAGCTCCTACAAATGCATTTGCAATCAGCTCCAAAAGTAATTGTCCAGGCCTTTTCATTTATTTTTCATCTTGACAAATCCTGACAGAAGTTTTTTTAACCCCATAAGAGCGTTAGTAAATCTGAGAATCTTCTCTGAGAATGACTCTTCTTAAACTATTGACGTGACCTACAGGACCACAGAAATAACCACAATTCCCTAAATGAACATGCTTAAAGGGATAGCTCCCCCAAAAGTGAGAATTATCCCATGAATTACCCACCCTCAAGCCATCCGAGGTGTACTGTATATGACTATCGTTTTTCAGACAAATACAATTGGAGTTATATATAAAAATATCATTGCTCTTTCCAGCTTTATAATGGCAGTGAATGGCGGTCCTGATTTTGAAGTCCAAAAAAGTGCATCCATCCATCATAAAAGTAGTCCATACGGCTCCAGGGGGTTAATGAAGGCCTTCTGAAGCAAATGGGTTTGCTATGGGTTTTTGTAAGGAAAATATCCATATTTAAAACTTTAAAAACTAAAATAGCTAGCTTCTGGCAGATCGCTGTACGCATTAATTTAAGGCAAAAGAGTAACCCCTGTTTTAAATATTCATAATTTTCTTACAAACACACATGGCTTTGCTTTAGAGGCAAAAGAGGCACTTGCTCAAAAGAGAGTTCCGTCTATTGTATTGAACTGGACATCTATATCATACGTTTGGGTGATATTCATTATCATTTCTACATTTCAAATAGGACAGTGAGCAGACAGAGAATCTCCATTGATCAACTAAAGTGCTAAAATAGCTACTGCACATTTACTGGAGATCTGCAATGACAATCAATTCTCAGCTATTAATAATATTTGCTAATGTGTCCTTCAGAGAATGACCTTCATCAGTACAGATGCTCTGGTTCAGTGCCAGTGGTTTTATCACGACACGCCGCCCGCAGGAAAGATCAGGGCTATCAGTTTATGAGCAAATCATCGGGCCTCTAACAACACGTCATTATTAGGTCAAACAATTGATATTATTTTAATTGGTGATTTAACCTTGTAATGACTCTCCAACTTTATGTCTGTAGTGCCATTTTATGCATTCTGAAATAACAGGATTATATTTCTGCAAACCTGTTCTTAATATATAGAGTAGGAGATCACATTCTGCCAGTGTTAATCTCTCAAACTTTGACGGGCTCAGGGATCAGTCCAACAAGCAACAGCTTCCGACCGTCAGATAGTTTAGGTGACCGAGAGATGCATGTGTTTAACAGCATGTTTAACAAGTGCTGGTGTAATCACATGAATTAACTGAGTCTGACTCTGTCTGTAGTGAAATGTGTCGAGGATCAGTGTCTATAATGACGTGAGCGCAGTGACGTCTGCATGTGCATGTCCTTGTGTCATAATGATGACCAACCATAAGTGTCTGTATATAGAGATGTACATCACTATATACGTGTGATAAACCATCCATATATCTCTTAATGATTTCTAAAAGCATTAAATGATGCATTGTCATGGTGGGTTTAAAGTCAAACAGAATAGGTTTGAATCATTTCTGCTTTCAAATATGTATCTGTGTATGTGTGTAATGTACCATGCAATATATACATGCTGAGAAGACTTCAGGTATATGGTGTTTTTGGAGGTGTTTGAGGTGGAGCTGATCTGCGTGTTTGTGTGCAGTCAGTCAGAGTTGACATCACCGCTCAACTGTTTTTTGTTTGTTTGTGTTTTGCTTTCTTTTCATCACCTTGTCTGCCTTGGCAGAACATCTTGGGATTGAATTTATGGGTATGAATCGTTCTTTCCTCCTAGTTTGCAGATTCGTAGGTCTAGAAGCTTGAGCCTGTTTCCTTCAACTTCAGCTGGTTTCCTTTTGCTCATGAAGGGATCAAACAGCCATAACAGATGATTGGAGATTGACATCATTATTCTTTATTATATTAATTTGCTTAGAGCCACTCTGCAGGTTTCTAGGGTTTTAGACAAGAAAGTGGATATCCACTCCGAAGCATGTGACGTGCGGGGGGGCATTAGCCTGCATGCTAGGAAGGATGTTGTTAATAATTCATCAAGACCTCTGATATCTTCCATTCAAGGCAGATATGAAAAGCTCTCTCACACACACTCACACACACACACACACACACACAGAGAGAGAGAGACAGCTAAATTTCACACACAGTTCAGCGGTGCAGGAGAGAAGCCGTACTGCAGTAGTTATGCTGTGTTTAGATCCCTTCAGCTTTGCTTTGCCCTCCATTCATGCATCCCTCTATCTTCAGCATGACTCATCTCATTCCTCACTTTCTTCTTGGTTTTCTTCCCCTTTTCTACTTCTCATCAGTGTTTTATCAATGTCTGTACATAGTGATTGCCGTTGTGTTGTGTGCATCAAGAATGTGTTTGCTATACTCTAAAAACAGCGATTCAAGATAGAAGTTTCTAAATCAAACGAGTGGTAGCGTTTGCTCACAGGCTTCAATACGCTTTGTGTGACGGGAACCTACAGTATTCTGTGCCTTTAAGACCCCATGAAGAAATTGAGAATTTGAAAGCAGATAAAATGGGCCAAAAATATTTATGACATCATCGTGCACTCAGGGGCGTACACAGTTTTGTGTCCAGTCAAAATTGATTAGCTGTGTTTAATTAGGGTTGGTGCTAAAACCTGCAGCAAAGTGGCCCTCCAGGATCAGGACTGGACACCCCTGCCCTAATTTAAAAAAAGAAAAAGAAAAAGCTGTGGTTGCCAGAACTGGTAAAGAGAAAGCTACAAGATTACCCAAAATGCATCACATGTAGCTTTTCCACAAGCTGATGTAAATAAAGGAAGGTGCACAGTCATACACACAAATACAACACCATCATGACACTAAAATGATGCAATAAACATTTAACGACATAAGATAACATAACCCTAATGTACATAACTGATGAGAATAAAATGAGACAAAATGGGAATGATAACAGTATTTTACTGTAAAATGACATGAAATGTCACAGTTTTTCATGTCATGTAAGCTAAAGGGGAGGAGCCCTTTTCTATATCCCACTCAAGCTTCCTTCAAATTGTGCATCAACAAAGAAAAGAAAAATATGCTCGTCAAACATTTTCATGGGGTCTTTAGCATGAAATAACAGACACATTTCCCAGCCAACCAGTTTGTGAGTCTGTGAGTTTGTGCTGCTACCAGTTCATGACTTTTTATTAAAGCCTTTAGCATTCCATATCTATTGACCATTCACAAAAATATACATAAAAATAGTTGCTGAAGGCTTCAATAAATTCAGTCTGTCACTGTTGTGATCTAAACCTCATAATGAAATGAGTGAAATGCATGAGTGTCGAGTGTTGCAGGCATCCCAGAGGCCTCGGGCCCAGCCGGGATTGCATTTCATGTCATTTGTGACGACATGATGATTTTCTGAACTGACCTTGAATTAGCCTGTCCTGTTGTCCCTCCCCTCTCAGCAAAACTACATCCTGAGATCAATAAACCCTGTCTAATTAAAGCATCAGCGGCACGGGAAACATACATGTGTGCTAGCTTATGTTCTTACTTGGAAATCTGTTGAAATAACATTGTTATTATAGAATAATGATTCCAAGTAAGAATATGACTGAGATGTAATGTGTGTGTGTGTGTGTGTTCAAGCTTGAAAAGCAGTCTGTCCTCTCTTCCAGAAGCTGAGGAGCTCTATCAGAAACGCGTTTTGACTATAACAGGCATCTGCATCGCTCTTCTAGTTGTTGGCATCATGTGTGTGGTGGCTTACTGCAAAACAAAGTAATTCACTTTTTGAAATGTCTGTTTGTACTAAGTTACTTTATACACTTAGTTTGTACTAATGTTTTACTCAAAAACTAAAATGAGCCATATTAATTATTGATTCGATATCTGATCTCCTAAAGTCTAAGAGCTGTTCTTTTTCCTTTTTACATTTTTTTGCGCGCGTAGAAAACAGAGGAAAAAGCTGCATGACCGCTTGCGGCAAAGTTTGCGAGAGCGAAACGCTGCGGCCAAAGGCGCCCAGCCGCCCCAGCCTCCACCCGAACACCTGCAGCTGGTCAATGTGAGTGTGGTCACTGCATCTCAAACATCACGCTGACATGATGAAACCATGCTGCAATGACACCAGAGGCCAAGATTTTAAAATCCTGTGCATTGCAGTTTGAAACATTGGTTAAAAACACAGCGCCCCCTTTTTTGGGATTTTAGATCATTCATTCTCAGAAAAATTTTGCCATTTATGTTAATGCCGTCAGTATTAAAGGAGTAGTTCACTTCAGAATTAAAATTTCCTGATAATTTACTCTCCCCCACGCCATCCAAGATGTTCATGTCCTTCTTTCTTCAGTCAAAAAGAAATGAAGGTTTTTGAGGAAAATATTCCAGGATGTTTCTCCATATAGTGACTTCAATGGTGTCCAACGGTTTGAAGGTCCAAATGTGAGTTTCAGTGCAGCTTCAAAGTCTCGACACGATCCAGCCGAGGAATAAGAGTCTTATCTAGACAAACCAGCGGACATTTTCTAAACAAAATAAACCATTATATACTTTTTAACCACAAATGCTCGTCTTGCACTAGCTGCGCCGCACATTACGTAATCATGCTGAAAGGTCACGCAGGCGGAAGTACCGACCTAGTGTTTACAAAGCAAACATGCAAAGACTAAGTCAAACGCCATGTACAAAAATAAAATAAAAATAAAATGTAAAACAACGATGTTGGCCGATTTTGAAGTTGGAGTTTTTCGCCCTACATTTTTTAACCGGAACACGCGTGACCTTTCAACGTGATCACAGCTAGTGCAAGACCAGCATTTGTGGATAAAAAGTATATAATGGTTTATTTTGTTTAGAAAATGGCCACTGGTTTGTCTAGATAAGACTCTTATTCCTCGGCTGGATCGTGTCGAGACTTTGAAGCTGCACTGAAACTCACATTTGGACCTTCAAACCGTTGGACACCATTGAAGACACTATATGGAGAAACATCCTGGAATGTTTTCCTCAAAAACCTTCATTTCTTTTTGACTGAAGAAAGAAAGAGATAAACAACTTGGATGACATTGGGGAGAGTAAATTATAAAGAAATCTTAATTCTGAAGTGAAATAATCCTTTAAGATTAATGGTCAACAAGTATTGTACCAATCGACTAAAAGCTCATTTACAATAAAGGTTTTTTTTTAATATGTGTTTGAACAGTTAAAGTTGATCAAGTGTACAGTATCATACACTACAAGAAAAACAGTGATAGACCAATCAACTTTTGTCTGATTTCAGCATTACATGCCGAAAAATCCCGTCCCTCCTCACGTTCATGTGACAGACAGAGAAGCGGAAACATCTCTGTCTGCCACCGAGTTCACGTCATCAACACATGTGTCCAGCGCCGTCACTCGCTCCTCCAGCCTGAGGTACAGTACAGTCCCATAATCACACATCACACACACACCATCACTGGTGATGAGAAACTGTCCAAATGAAATGTGAGACAAATCAAGTCATATTTATTTGTATAGCACTTTTCTCAGTACATATTGTTTGAAAGCAGCTTCGCAGGAAGTTATATTGTTATATTATAGTTATACTGATAGTCATATTAGAGTGCAACAGCAAAGCTTCCTGACATAAAAGCCCATTGATTTAGTATTTCACAGACCATCCATTAGCTCCTGAGGTTGTTGACATCTATGGAAGCCACAAGTTAAAAAAGAAGTGACTTTCTGTTCAAGTACCACACTACCCATAATCCTGAACTGAGATCCAGAGAAATTGTTACCAGGCAGGTTAAAAAATATATATAACTGCCAGCTAGTGATAACTATATAACTTTAAACAGTGCCTGTTAAATATCTAGCTAGCTAACTAAGTAATGTTAGTTAGTATTGGATGTTGGATGACCGCAGAGGTGTTTTCAGATGTGACATTAAACCTCAGACTGACTTGATTATGTCTTTAATTCAAGATTAATCAAGGTTTACGCGTTCTCGAGCCCCAGGCACTGCTGTTGTGTGGATGAGCGGCCGGAGCGCATTCACGTTTTTCTGTTAGAACGGTGTCGTGTAAGCGGCCCTAACACGACCTATTAGTGATCTCCGATCATTAATAACTAATGATCTTTGCAACGGAAGTGAATCAATCAAAGGACAATAACTTTATTCTAGAGCTGCTGTAAAGCCAGAAATTAATGTCATTTCCTATTATCACTGTAAAGCTGCTTTGAAACGAGCTATATTGTTAAAAGCGCTATATAAATGAAGGTGACTTGACTTCAATATATATTGCTTTATGGAATGAGAAAGTTCATTAATTCCCTCATAAGTACACATTCTACCTTTGTCATTTTTCGATTTTTCAAGCATCACAGAACGGTTTAGAAATTTTTTAATTCAATGTCTTGTTTTGTTTTTCAAAGAAATCTTTGAAATATGCTATGGCATAGCATATCATTTTATAATTTTCACTGATGAACATTCATAAGAACACGTGCCTAGATGATGTGAATGATGTTCGCCTTTGGTCTCTCACAGCTGGAGTAATGGGAAAGCAGACAGTGTGGTTTCTGACGCTCATGCAGTCCCGGTGAAGTCTTCGCAGGAGAACAGCCGGCACGGGACGCCCGGTCCCAGAGGGCGTCTGAACGCCACCGGAGGCGTCCATCAGCTCAACGATTACCTGCCGAGCTGCGGAGACACCCAGGCGTCCTGCAGAGACTCCCCCTACAGCGACAGGTACAACCCCTTCAGCCCGAAGTAGAGCTCTGCACGCCAGGGGCGGGTAACTCACATCGCCCCATGTTTTTCAATCGGCTTCATTTGGAAGAAAATTAATTGACGGGACCCTGTGTGGGCTCTATAAGCACCCATGACTGTGAAGATTGTAAGATAAAGACATGAACACGCCAAAGCAAACGGGCACTGCATTGCAACACGCTACAATGAACGCTTCAATGCAATGAAATGTTTAGCTCCGCTCCCATTCTCCCGGATTCTCGCCCACTCGTGTTTTATGTGATATTTTCTCCTGCTTCTGCCTGTAACTCTGCCCGTAAATGCCCGCAGGTAGAGGTGTGAGCAGATTTACAGCCCATTTCTCGTGAAATTTTGTCTGGCTCTGCTGCAATAGTCTATTTTATACAATTCTCCCAAACACACAACGCTTCAGATCTTGCTTTGTTGCATTTGTCACAGCAGGCAAAAGAAAGATGCTTTGCCTTATAACCTCGCACCTGCTAACCATTTATTAATAACACTAATAACATTCTGTGCCATACAAACATAAAATACTGAACATTTACATGTTCAGAACATGAGAAACTAAGTAGACTCTGAAGGGATAGTTCACCCAAAAATGAAAATTCTACAACAACAACAACAACATTTATTTATAAAGCACATTTAAACACAAGATAGATTGGTCCAAAGTGCTGTACATAGTGCAAAGCAGGTCTACACTATAATAATAATAATAATATTAATAATAATAATTACAGGTTTTCAAAAGCTAAAGAATAAAAATGGGTTTTAAGAGTAGATTTAAAAATGTCCAATGACGGAGCAGACCTCACATGATGGGGGAGACCATTCCAAAGCTTGGGCCGGGCCACAGAAAAGGCCTGATCACCCTTTGATTTGTAGCGACACCCTGACACATTTAAGAACAAGTGATTGGAAGATCTAAGTGCCCTAGCAGGACAGTATGGCACAATAAGATCACTAATGTACCTTGGTGCACGGCCAGACAACGCCTCATATACAAACACAGGGATCTTAAAATCAACTCTGAATTTAATGGGAAGCCAGTGAAGGGATGCTAAAACAAGGGAAATATGATCCCTCTTTTTAGTCAAAAGTCTTGCAGCCTCATTTTGAACAACTTGCAATCGAGATAGTGAAGATTGAGGGAGACCAGAATAAAGAGAGTTGCAATAGTCTAATCGTGATGTTACAAGTGCATGAATCGCAACTTTGAAATCTTTGCTTGAAAGAAGGTTCTTCAACTTTGCAATAGATCTTAAATGGAAAAAGCTTCCTCCAATAACAGCACTTATTTGTTCATCAAAAAATAGTGAAGAGTCAAAGATCACTCTAAGGTTTTTGATTTGTTTGCGTACATTTGTTGAGAGAGGACATAACTGGGCTTCCAGAGCAGGAGAGGAACTTGCAGGACAACCCAGAATTAAAACCTCTGTTTTAACCTCATTCAACTGCAGAAAATTGCTATCATTTACATATTCCAATAACACATCAGATGAAGCAGTGGTGTCAAGCCTTACTGGAATGTAAAACTGAGAATCATCTGCATAACAATGATATGAAATGTTGTATTAATGAAAAATGAGGGCCAAGGGGAGCATATAAAGGGAAAACAATAAAGGTCCCAAAATGGATCCCTGGGGCACACCAAACAAACAAAACATGCACAGATGATGAGGAACAATTTCCTAAATTTACAGAAAAAGTCCTTTTTTCGAGGTAGGAAGCAAACCATTGTAATACAGTGCCCTTGACAACTACCATATATTCTAGCCGTTCAAGAAGAATGTTGTGGTCAATGGTATCAAATGCAGCGCTCAGGTCCAACAAAACCCGCACAACACAAGAGCCTGAATCCAGAGCAAGCCAGATATCATTTGTAACCCTCAACGGAGCTGACTCGGTGCTATGCAATGATCTAAAACCAGATTGGAACATGTCCACAATATTAAAATAATCCAAATAAGACTGGAGATGTGAGAAAACTACTTTCTCTAAAAGCTAAGAGATGAAAGGCAGTTTAGAGATTGGTTTCTGGATCAAGCTGAGGTTTTTTCAACAAAGGTTGCACAATTACATGTTTAAAACTAGCTGGAACAACACCTTTGGCTAAAGAGCTGTTTATGATAGCGGTTACCATAAGACTAATAGTAGAAAAAACATCCTTGAAAAGACGAGCCGGGATAATATCTAACTTAGAACCAGAACACTTCATAGTAGAGATTACATCAGCTAACTGAGTTGGAGAGGCAGTTGCAAATGACATGGTTCAGAGGAAACAATCGAGCTTCTAATATCACAATTTTTTTGAGTGAAATGTTTTAAAAAATCTTCACAAAGCTCTGAAGAGGCCTCAGATAAAATATTCGTAGTCGGGTTTAGAAGAGAGTTAATCGTGTCAAACAGGACTTTTGGTCGCTTCGCGTTGTCAGAAATGAATTGAGAAAAGAAATTAGATTTTGCCTTCTTTACTGCCGTTTGATAGTTGTTCGAGTTGTTCTAAACCTGTATGAGTTTCTGTCTTCTGATGAACACAAAAGAAGACATGCTAAAGAATGTCAGTAACCAGACAGTTGATGGAAGTCAATGGGGTCCATCAACTGTCTGGTTACTGACATTCTTTAAAATGTCTTCTTTTGTGTTCATCAGAAGACAGAAATACAGGTTTAGAACAACTCGAGGGCGAGTCCCTTTAAGTCTTAGTAATGTTAGCTATCTTTGTTTCAAAAAAGCCAGCTGTTATTGAACCACTATACATTATGAGTGGCTTGTAGCTCGGTACAGTTTCACAGCAGCTTCTCCTACACAATTGCTGTGTCTCATTTCGAAGTCTGCGCCCTCCTGAGGCCACATACGTCAACTAGGATGCCTCATTTCAGGAAAGTACGCATTACATTCCAAACTCAGAAAAGAAATGACAGTAATTAATAAATGCAACCTCCAGAGGACGAGCCTTTGAAGCGAGACACAGCGCAGTATCAGCTGATGGAGAGGCAGTAGTTATGACATGTGCTGTAAAGCGAGTGTGTGTGTGTGTGTGTTCCTCCACAGGTATGTTTCGGCTATAACTACCCCGGCTCGTGTGTCCCCCGTGGGTCTCCTCTCTCCAGCGACGCCCTCCGAGACGTCGGCTCCTCTCTCCAGCCTGGCGACCCCTGTCCCTTCCAGTCCCTCGGGAGAGGAGGAGCGCCCCCTGCTGTTCCTGCGGGACAAACCCAGCGCACACCAGAGCCAGTCGGGCCAGAACCTGCGCCACTCGGCCCACTACAACCACGGGCTGGATCTGCCCAGTCCTGTGCACACGGAGGAGCAGGAGAGTTCGTCACAGCGGTTCACAAGCACAGGTGCCCCGTCCTCCCCGTCCCACAGCCCCGGGACCAGGACTCAGACGGCACCCGAGCCCGAACCCGAGCCCAGCGGCAGTCCCTCAGAGAGCAGCGGCTCAGAGAGCGAGACCGAGGACGAGGACACGCCGTTTCTCGGCTCCCAGATCCCTGTGGTGTCCGGCGGGCTGATTCTGGACGGGCTGGAGGGCAGCAGAACTAACCCTAACCCTGCGCTGCTCCTCTCGCCCAAACACGACCTGCAGAGCAGACTCACGGCCCGCATGGCCAAACAAGACCCCATCGCCGTGTGAGACATGCAAAGAAGAAGAAAATCACCACTAAACCTTTATTTTCTATAATTAAGTATTGCGAAAAGAAAAACTTCAACTTTTATTTTAGTGATGTTAGTGAAACAAAGACTTTTATAATGTGTGCAACGTGTTTGTGTCATGGAAAAAAAAGTGCCATTCACATGTAGCTGAGGTCACAGTATTTCAATGGCAGAAAAAATATAATCAACGGTGCCTTTTAATTTCAGTTGGGAAAAAGAAGAACTGCATTATGACACTGGGCCATATATTCACGACTCGGCGGCAACAAAACACATTCTCTGTGACTGAAAGAAAAGAAGAAAAAAAAAATCCACCAGCACTCCATGTCTGAATTCTTGCTATCCGATTAAAGTGTGTAAAAGTGCATCATGGTCTTTTCAGTCCCGATCTTGGTCCGTTTTGTGCGTCTCTGTTATTTAACACGGCTGATTCAGATCAGCAGCTCCATGACCTGAACTGTGTCAGATGAGAGAGACGTCCAGAGCGGGCTTGAAAACCTGATTTAACCTGACTTGTTTTATTTACATTGATACTTATTTCTGCATTTTGATTTAAAATATCAATGCGAGGCTGCTGCAAACTGAAAACAAGACAATTCAAAAGCTATAGAATTAAGAAAAAATGCAACAAAAAAAATAAAATAAATATTCACAGGAAGCAAATCATGTACGATCGGCTATTAATCAAACATAATCATTCAATATTACGGTTGTCATGTACAGCAGACATTAGTAGATTTGATTACTGATTCACGACTGAATATATGGCTCACTTTGTCCATCATGCTCATTGGCTTCTCTAACAATGCATTGTGGGAAAGTTATAGCACCACTTTTATGATACTGACACCGACATTTTTATTCCTATATTTTATTTTATTAGTTATTGTCCAGATCACTTTTTTACATTTGTCCATTGCTATCCATGTAGAACGTTACATTATATTCAAAGTGTTCCTTTATGTCTCATCATGTTTATGTGTATATGTGTGATCATTTAAAGAACAAATCACCTGTTGTACAGTATTTTGTTATGTTTGCGTCACCAGATTAATACAGTAACTTATGTATTCACAAGGTTTTACTGAAAATAGCCTCTAATAGTCTATCCAGCTTGCTGAACAGAAGAACTGGTCACACAGACAACACCTTTAACCTAGAGCTCACTATCAAGCTTGTGTGAAGGCCTTTTCCCCTACGCTTCCTCTTCCATCAAATGTGGCCCATTTTATTGTATTTATTTTCTTTATTTATTTGTTATTTATTTATTTATTATCTGGGCCTTATGGAATCTAGCATCTATAAATCTATATTTTAATAGCATTGACAATAGGAGATATTTGCAATCTTTGGGTACATCAACAAAACCTTATTTTTAATGTGTTTTTTCTCCTCATCACTCCATAATATATTTGTGTGTTGTTTTGCCATTTAGGCCTAGACTCTGTTATTCAACATTCTGTCGTTCAAACTCATTCAGAAAAAAAACAAAAAAAAACAATAAATGTTCACCATGACAAATATCCATGAAACTGATTGTACAATAAAAATGAGCTGAACTGCTTCTGGGACACTTGAGAACAGCCTTTTTTCTGTTGCTTCTAACGCAAGCCTTTATGTAACTCTTCTGACCATTTTGAGCTGTTTGATGTTGGATGTGACACAGATGGAGGCTTTAAAGGTGATCTTTGATCTTCCATCATCGTACATATTTTTGTTTTCCGAAATGGCTGTTCATTTACTTTTTTGGATGAAATTAGTCGTGTGATCTCTAAACGATCAGTGTTCCAGCATAGCAGATTTTGGCTTGATTGCCAATGAAGATAAATGAAGAACAGATGCTCTCCACAGAGACAAATAAAGTGTTTCTGAACGCTGCATGAGGACAAACACAGGCATGCCTGGCACAACACATGCAAAACAAGCACGGTCAAACATGACCACCAAAATGTTCAGTTTCATTTGCTCTTGTGTGAACAACTCTATAAAATGTCTGGCCGCTATGTATGATAGCTTTATGTGTTGGGTCTCCTTATTTATTGCAATGCAATGTCTTATTCTCCGAACAAATTGTAAGCTGCTCAAAGCAGGTAAAGCTGTTAGCATTTGATGGCAATCTTAACTCCTAAAGACTTTTCCTCCGCATGGATGTATCTGGTGCATAGACCTGTATGGCCGAATGCCATGAAGTTTGGATTATACTGGAGCAGGTATCAGTTCTGCTAGTGACAATTTTAGGGGTTTTCTTGAAACTCATTACTTTCAACTTTAATCTCAGAAATTTGGGTCAGATGATGCCGTTCAAAAGTTATTTAAAGTTATTCTGATGTACCAAACTGTCAGGAAGTGAAGACATCTTCACAATGCTTCAGCATATTGACATAAAGTTTGGTACGTGTCGTCACAATACCCTGAGCTTACTGGATTTGGTGACAACGCCACCTATTGGTAATATGGAAACTAGGAACTGGAGCAAAATCATAGAGTTGGCATGGCTGTGTCTGAAAACGGCCCTACATCATTAAACAGGGCAATGTTTGAGGGGACAGACATTTGTCGTGATGTCTGAAACCTAGTGGACATTATCTAGTGCACTCATTCAATTCCACAATGCACCACAATAACGAGTGTACAACTGATGTACACTCAACGGCTAGAAAATACCCACAATGCACTGTGAGAGTCGCACGCGCAGCTGAATCGTCCATCCATCCGTTTTCCAATCCGCTGGTCCAATGTGGGTACAGCGTAATATCATACAGGAATAAAGCATACTCCTTTTTAATTGTTTAATTAAGATTTATAAATGCTGGTTTCCGTGACAGAGTTCAAGATAAATCTTTTCATTACTACTGGAGCTACCAGTGTGCTAAGTTTCACGTGATTATCAAACAGCACAAACTAAAAGCAGCAGCTCTTCCGGCACTCATGAATTCACTCACTCGTCAAGTGGACTATATTAGTGGAGTAATGTAGGGAACAGTGAATGAGGGCGGTTTCAGACACAGTCCAGCAGTGCTCAAACTCTTAATCAAACACACCTGAATCCACTCATCAGTGGAATCCACGAATGTGCTTGGGCTCACCATCTAAATGTAGATTTCAATTGTGCTCTTTATACATTTATTACTTTCAATAAGTTTGCTTATGTTGCTGTTTTCACGCACAAGTAAGATTAAAATGTCATATTTCCAAGCAAATGCCTACATTAGTTGTAGAGCACAGATAACTGCCCAGCTTACAAATTTAGGTTATATAAACGTTGAGGGAACAAGTGTTTTGAAATGTTCCTAAAATGTTCTTGTGGTGACTAGAATGAAATTTAAAGGTTACTTACCAGACCATTTCTTAAAACATTCTACTAACTGTAAGTTCACCGTTATGTAACGTTACTTGAACTAAAAATGTTAAAAAGTTTTTTTTAAATGTTTTAAGAACGTTTTTTCTTGGTTTTGGGAATATTGCTTCTACTCTTCCATCATTCTCCACAGTAGCGATGCTCGCTTGACCTGCTGCATGTCTCTGAACCGTGGAGGAGACTGGAGGACCTGAAGGAAACCCGCACTGACACACGGAGGATCTAACTAACTGCTAACTGATGGCTCAGCAGTGACTGGAACTGTCAGGTGACAGGGATACCCACTGCTGCCCTGTTTATACTTAAGTTTATATGAATTCAAGTGATAAAAATAGATAAGATGTAAGCAATTCATTTCTTACAGCCACAGGAATGTATTTCAAATTAACATAATTTGTAAGTATCAAAAACTGTAAGGACCCTATTTTAGCGATCTACGGCGCAAGCGCACTTAGGTCGGTCCAAATCCACTTTTGCTAGTTTAATGACGGGGAAAATGGTCAGCGCGCCCGGCGCATGGTCTACAAGGGTTGTCCCTATTCTATGAGTAATGGGTGTGTTTTGTGCGTAACGTGAAATAAACCAATCAGAGTCTCATCTCCCATTCCCTTTAAAAGCCAGTACTCGCGCCATGGCGGATTCGCTATTTACATGGTGGAATTTGATAGTGGAAAAACTGAACGCTTCTCCAGAGCGCAAACGTGTGTGTGTGTGTGTGTGTGTGTGTGTGTGTGTGTGTGTGTGTGTGGTTAAAGCAAGCAAGCAGACCATCTACGGGACAAGCAGGATTCCACCATATTTTTATGTACACAATATTAATCTCTTACATTGTAATCCTTTTATTTAAATATTTAAAAGTTTGTGTGCTGCTGTGCTTCCCTGTGTGTGTAACAAGCAGAGTGTGTGTAATAAGCAGAGTGTGTGTGTAATAAACAGAGTGTACGCGCGTTGTGCACCCGCCTATAGGCTCACATTACTAACGCGCTCTTTAAATAACAAAAAAATACAGCGCCATTGACTTTAGACCAGGTTTCAGTTGGTCAATGTCTCAGTCTATTTCAGTTCCTCAAAATAGCAACGCTCCAACAATACGCCTGATCACACACCTCATTTTCAGACCTGCAGCCCATGGGCGCACAGATGGGCGCAAATGCATTTGCTATTTAAACAATGTGGCGCAGGACGTGAAAATGAAAACTGCACCGGGCTGAAACTAGCAAAACACAAGAGTCACGCCTGGCGCTGCATTGCTCCGGGTGTATGATGGGGCCCTAAAGGTTAAAAATGAGTAAACGTTTCTAAGTGCATTAAATATTATCATATCATTACAAAAATAACAGATAAGACTTTAATTTAAGATTAATATTTTACTGTATGAGCAAAGCTTACATTTTCTAAATGTCAAACAAACAACTGGACTGACACACGTCAAATGAAAGTCCTGAATGATTAGTGTAATGCATTAGGTTCATGGACTCGTTATTTCTACATGGTCTGTCTTTCAGAATGTTCCACAGTTCGTGTTAGCAAAATGTTCAGATTTTGAAGTAGCCTAAAATGGATCAAATGGTTTGCAGGTTCCCTGACTAAAAGCGATGATGACACACACCCAGGCAAAGGATGTGAAAGGCATGTCCGGCATGCGTGGCATTTACAAGAACAATCTAGTTTGCCAGAAACCGGAACAACCCAAAATTCCCAGAGACAGAAGAATTTGTCCACAATTGATCATAGGACAAGATAAATAGTTTACATAAAGACTATTATTAGTGTGGCCTTTCTAGAAATGGCAAGTTGTGAAATTGACATAGAACATGTACGAAGCTCTGCGATCTACAGTTTTTACTCTAAAATTAGCAAAGAAATGTTAAAAACAAGCATGTCCCACTGATGCTTTCATAATGTCAGCAGTTGCTGTTAAATTAATATTAAAATGTTTCATTTTGTGTTTACAGTCTAACAAATCTAACAAATTTCAAACAAAAACCTGTGAACAGACATGCAGTGTGAAGGTCTGTCCACGGGTCGGACACGGAAAGAAAATCAATGTATAGTCTCAAGAACACTGCAGCGTTTGAGCTGTGGATATCACACAACACTTCTGCTTCAGATGGGTTCTTCAGGCCTATTTCTCTCTGCCACTCTTGCAACTGCTGAAGATAATCACAGAAGAACATCCAACCAGAAATGAACCATCACTGAACTTACTTAAGATGGACTATGACACTATTTTCTTCTAGATCTGCCACAGCAGAAACAATCTTTGTTGCATTATTTTCCTGTTATCACTGTAAAGCTGATTTGAAACAATCTGTATTGTAATAAGCACTAAATAACGGAGACTTGATAAACCTTTTATAGAAGTATATCCGTAAATTACAGCACAATCATAGTAATTGCTTCAAAAGTCACAGGAATGTTCCTGTTACACTAAAGCAAAGAATGAGGTTTTACCTCGTGGGATAGAAACTCTTTAATGCCATCCGGTATGTGCTATCAGAGATCTAAAATGACTGAAATGCTTTTCATTTAACCTGTAACTGGTCTGTCAGGATTTCTTTCATTAAAGGTACCAAAAACCTTTAAGCTGGCCATGATTAAACCGCTTGTTAAAAAAACACAACTTGATCCTACAGAATTAGTCAATTACAGGCTGATCTCGAATCTACCTTTTCTGTCAAAGATATTAGAAAAAGCAGTGTCTTCACAACTGTGTTCCTTTCTTGAAAGAAATTATATCTGCGAGGATTTCCAGTCCGGATTTAGACCATACCATAGTACCAAGACAGCTCTCATTAGAGTAACAAATGATTTGCTCTTATCATCGTGGTTGTGTCTCTCTAGTGTTACTCGATCTTAGTGCTGCATTTGACACTATCGACCACAACATTCTTTTAAATAGACTCGAAAATTATGTTGGCATTAGTGGAATTGCACTAGCATGGTTTAAATCATACTTATCTGACCGTTATCAGTTTGTAGCAGTAAATGATGAGATGTCTCATCGATCACAAGTTCAGTATGGCGTACCACAAGGCTCAGTACTAGGACCGCTGCTGTTCACTCTGTACATGCTACCATTAGGAGATATCATTAGGAAACATGGCATTAGTTTTCACTGTTATGCTGATGATACTCAGCTCTATATTTCTTCAAAACCTAATGAAACTTACCAACTCACAAAATTAACGGAATGCATAGCTGATATAAAAAATTGGATGACTCGTATTTTCCTACTTCTAAATTCTGAAAAAACAGAGATTCTAATTATTGGACAAAAAACTTCCTCACGTAATAATCTAGAATACTGTCTAACACTCGATGGCTGCTCTGTTAAGTCTTCGTCGTCAGTTAGGAACCTGGGTGTGCTCTTTGATACCAATCTTTCATTTGAAAGTCACGTGTCTAGTATCTGTAAAACCGCATTTTTCCATCTTAAAAATATATCTAAATTACGCCATATGCTCTCAATGACAAATGCGGAGCAATTAGTCCATGCGTTCATGACCTCACGGCTAGATTACTGTAATGCTCTACTGGGTGGTTGCCCTGCACGCTTAATAAACAAACTACAGCTAGTTCAAAACGCAGCAGCTCGAGTTCTTACCAGAACCAGGAAGTATGACCATATTAGCCCGGTTCTGTCAAAACTGCATTGGCTCCCTATTAAACATCACATCAATTTTAAAATATTGCTGATTACTTACAAAGCACTAAATGGTTTAGCTCCGCAGTACTTGAGCGAGCTCTTAACGCATTATAGTCCTTCACGTCTATTGTGATCTCAAAATTCCGGCCAGTTGATAATACCTAGAATATCAAAATCGACTACAGATCCTTTTCCTATTTAGCACCAAAACTCTGGAACTGTCTTCTTACCATTGTCCGGGAAGCAGACACACTCTGTCAATTCAAAGCTAGATTAAAGACACATCTCTTTGGCCTAGCATACACATAACACATTATAGACTTCTATAATTCAATGTTAGGCTGCATAGATTAGGTCAGCCGGAACCGGGAACACTTCCCATAAATCCTGATGTACTCGTTACATCATGAGAAGAATGGCATCTACGCTAATTTTAGTGTCTTTGTTTATCCCGAGGTTTTCCCGCAGCCTGCCGGATCCAGGCCGTATCCAGATCTGACGAAGGACCTGCGCCTGGATCCGATGTCAACGCAGTGCTGAAGTGCCAACTAGTCTCTCCCTATGGAGGATCCCTTTACCACTCTACAGATAAAGCTTTTTCGGGAATTTCGTTTCACGTATCTACCCCGAACTGATAAAATAAAATAAAATTCTGTATCAAAATTTATAAGGAAAGACCAGTAATTTGTTTAGGCTTGGTCTGTAGGGAATTCCAAACCTGCGCACATATATTCAAACGCACATAACTATAGAACCAATTCTTAATGCGCATGTGACCGCCATCAGCGTTTCTCACAGGTTCGCGTTTAAAGTCTGTGTAGAGAGAATGGTGTCGTCTTAGCGGCCCCTAATTTAATAACAAATGATCGTTGCGACGGAAGCGAATCAATCAAAACTAACTTTAGCTGGAAAATAACTTTATTAAAGAACCGCTATAAAGCCAAAACAATCTCTGTTACCATAAATTATATGCTTATCTCTGTAAAGTTGCTTTGAAACAATCTACATTGTTAAAAGCGCTATATAAATGAAAATGACTTGACTTGACTTAAAGGAATAGTTCTCCCAAAAATGAAAGTTCTCTCATCATTCACTCATCTTCATGCCATCCCAGACAATCCCAGAGTCAAGTCAAGTCACCTTCATTTATATAGCGCTTTTAATAATGTGAAATGTTTCAAAGCAGCTTTACAGTGATAATAGGAAATTACAGTAACAGATTGTTTAGGGTTTACAGCAGCTCTAGGATAAAGTTATTGTCCAGCTAAAGTTAGCTTTGACTGATTGATTCACTTCCGTTGCGAAGATCATTAGTTATTAACTTAGGGGCCGCTAGGACGACACCATTCTAACAGGAAAACCCTCAACGCGCTCCGGCCGCTCATCCGCACAAAACAGTGCCTGGTGTCTCGAGAACGCACTCCCTGAAATAGGTTCCAAGGTGCAAACGATTATCACTTATCTCTGCGCAAACCTCTGCGCAAACACAGACGTGTCGCGCACATGCGCATCACGTGTTCAGTGCGCGTTTGAATATATATATATATAAACTGTATATATATATATATATATATGCGCTAGCGTGTAGTTCTTCTTTACAGATCAACCCTCAACAAACTACTTGTCTGGCCTTAAAAATGTATAATGCAGAATTATTTATCGCGTCCATGTAGCCATGTGAACCGGAACTATTTTGACAATGTTTTATCTGAAGAGAGGTAAAGGGAGGGGAAGGAGGCCTTCACAGGGGAGAGTCTAGTTGATACTTCAGCATTGCATTGTCGTCGTGTCCAGGCGCAGGTCCTTCATCAGATCTGGATACGGCCTGGATCTGGACTGCGGTAAACCTCGGGAAAAATAGAGAGACTAATATTAGCATAGACGCCATTCTTCTTATGATGTAGCGAGTACATCAGGATTTATGGGAAGTGTTCCCGGTTCCGGCTGACCTAATCTATGCAGCCTAACATTGAATTATAGAAGTCTATAATGTATTAGGTGAATGCTAGGTCAAAGAGATGTGTCTTTAATCTAGCTTTGTACTGACAGAGTGTGTCTGCTTCCCGGACAATGTTAGGAAGACTGTTCCAAAGTTTTGGTGCTAAATAGGAGAAGGATCTACCGCCAGCAGTCGATTTTGATATTCTAGGTATTATCAACTGGCCGGAATTTTGAGATCGCAATAGACGTGAAGGACTATAATGCGTTAAGAGCTCGCTCAAGTACTGCGGAGCTAAACCATTTAGTGCTTTGTAAGTAATCAGCAATATTTAAAAATGTATACAATGTTTAATAGGGAGCCAATGCAGTGTTGACAGAACCGGGCTAATATGGTCATACTTCCTGGTTCTGGTAAGAACTCGAGCTGCTGCGTTTTGAACTAGCTGTAGTTTGTTTATTAAGCGTGCAGGGCAACCACCCAGTAGAGCATTACAATAATCTAGCCTTGATGTCATGAACGCATGAACTAATTTTTAAGCATTTGTCATTGAGAGCACAAACAACGTCTCTGCAGCTCAGCATAAGTAATCCACGACTTCTCAAGAGATCTAATCAGTTTGGTGTGAAAACAGACTAAAAATTTACTTTTTTCTTCACTGCACTAGCCATTGCAACAGTCTCTACCCTTGTGCATAAATACACTTTGGTCATGCTTTAGTTTAGGGCTCAATTCTCACTAATAACTAACTATTAACTATGACTTTTGACTAATTACTGCTTATTAATAGTTAGTAAGTTGTTAAGTTTTGGTATTGAGTAGATTAAGTATGTAGAATATGGTCATGCAGAATAAGGCATTAATATGTTCTTTATAAGTACTATTAAACAGACAATATCCTAGTAATATGCATGATAATAAGCAACTAGTTGATTGTAAGAATTGGACCCTAAACTAAAGTGTTACCTACTCTTTAGCATAATACTGATTGCATGTCTTGTGGTCTGTAAAATCTGATTGCGATTAAACCAGATGATAGCAAAATTAGTGAACAAAAAATATTATTAGTTTGGGCTCCTAAACTTTACGTTGGCATTAGTAGAATTGCATTGGCATGTTTCAAATCATAGTTATCTGACCGTTATCAGTTCATAGTAGTAACCGAAGAGATGTCGATCACAAGTTCAGTATGGAGTACCACAAGGCTCAGTACTAGGACTGTTGCTGTTCACTCTGTACATGCCTTGGGAGATATCATTAGGAAGCATGGCATTAGCTTTCACTGTTACACCACGACTTCAAGACTGGATTATTGTAATGTGCTAGTTGGTTGTCCTGCATTGTCCATAAAAAAGCTACACAGTTAGTTCAATATTTGAGAAAATATGATCATATCACCCCAAATTCTATCATCAAATTTTGCATAAAATATAAAATACTGCTACTTATTAAACAGCTCTAAACGGCCTAGCTCATTTATATTTAACCAGTCTTCTATGCTACAATCCATTTTAAGGTAAAAAACTATTGATTGTACATATAGCAAAGTCCACGAAAGGAGGAAAAGCTTTTTTTACGTTTTGCTTCTAAACTCTGGAATAGCCGTCCTGATAATATTCGGGGCTCAAACACTGAACATGGCACTTTATAAATGTCTTGATCCTTAGGAAATGCTCTGGTTTAACTTTTCCACTCACTAAGCTCCATGGACAAGCGCAACTTTGTTTTATGATAGAGAAAAATTCCCCGAGAAGCATCTGCCTTCAGAAATGTGATTGAGCGTGTCTGGTGGAGGGGCTCCACGGCTCTGCTGGTGTCCTGAGCTCTTGATCGGAGTGAGTGAGTGAGTAACCCTCCAGAGTCCAGTCAAACTGTTTCGCACTGCTCCACTGCCACAGCTGTTGCTGAATTACTGGGAAAACTCCCTTGGAGGTGGAATGGACAGAACTTTCCCTGGATGATTCAGACTCCTAATATAGATGATGAAAACAAATTCTCTAAAGTCAAGCATGAAATATAGTGATAATTGAGGTACTCTGTGTGTAAAGTTGCAGGTTTTTTTTTTGTATTAAGCAGAATTTTTATAATTTGCTAGAGCTAAACTGTCTAGGGCAGTGGCTGTTCAGGAGCAGGACTGAAGGACTCTACTTTCCTGCAGAGTTTAACTCAACCTGATCAAACTCACCCGCCTGCAGCTTTCTAGTGCTGCTGAAGACATTGATTATCTGGTTCAGAGGAGTTTGATCAGGGTTGGAGCTGAACTCTTCAGGATCCCGAGGGACAGGGTTGCCCAGCGCTGGCAGATTACAGTGGGTGCACTGGAGAGAGGAAAATACCGTTCATTACAGTTCTGATCTTTCTGAATAGCCTCATGTCATTTGGTTTGTGCAATGTTGTCACCTTTTAGAGCAAACCTCAAGGACCTTGAGGGCCAGAATTGCCCATCCTTGTTCAAGAGGCCATTGAGGGAAATGTTCATTGTGGACTTCAGTGGAATAATCTGTTATTTATTTGGACGACATTATCATGCTGGCTAAAATAACTGGACGCGAGCCTTGGCCGACTGGTGTTCCAGCATCTTGACAGCTGTGGTTTGCACTTGCATCATTTGACAGTGGACATGTTGTCATCTTCAGTAGCAGCCATTTTGTGCATAAATCACGTCAACCTTACCTTATTACTCACCCAGCAAGTCAAGTCCCCTTCATTTATATAGTGCTTTTTACAATACAGATCGTTTTAAAGCAGGTTTACAGTGATAACAGGAAAATAATGCAACAAAGTTTGTTTTGGCTGTACGGCAGATCTAGAAGAAAGTCATTGTCTAGCTTAAGTAAGTTTTTAATTGATTAATTTCCGTTGTAAAAAACAGTTATTAACTTGGGGCCACAGTTTTCAGCTGGCTGTTCAAGCACTAGAAGAATGACTGCTTCACTGGCTGAAAGAACTAGTGTGATATTGCAAAGAGCCAAAGTGGATGTAATGTTGTAAGACCAAAAGAACTTGTTAGGCCTAACTTGTTGCACTGTTAGGCCAGAGAAAATGTCTGATCTGCCACACAAGGTTGTAAACGGATCAAAAGACTATGTTTAAGGAAAACAATAGAATATAATTGTGTACTTTCCTATTGCGCCTCTGGTGTTCAGTGCAAATAACCATGGATGTTTACTTGATTTTAGACTTACTAAAGTCATAGTCAAACTAGACTTAACACTTCTATTAGTACAAATGTTAGCAGAAAAGTTTCATCTTCCACTGCATACCAAAATTCAAACTAGTAATTTGAGAAATCTGAAGTAATTATGTGTGCATTACAAGGCTTTACATTGAAAGAATTACTCTCTTCATTACAAGTTATGTAGAGTAACTGGTACTGAGAAGCACACAGAATTTACTTTAGCATGAGGATTTATTAAATGCTTTTGCAGATCCGCAACGTGAGTGCTAACTCATCAGCAGCAAGTACTGGCATGTGATTGGTTCATAGGAAAACACAAGAATACTACAATTCTTACTCTTTGTTCTTGCAGCTTTTTGGTTTTTGCACAGATTAGAAGAGAATCAGTATTTCTATTTTTAATTACTTTTTGCCGAAAGTTATTGTTCTGATGCAAGAAATGTACAGAGACTTGCTATTGCAAATACATCCACAGACAAGCTGATATGTGACCCTGGACCACAAAACCAGTCACATGGGTCAATTTTTTGCAATTGAGATTCATACATCATATGAAAGCTGAATAAATAAGCTTTCCGTTGAAGTGTGGTTTGTTATGACAGGACAATATTTGCCCGAGATGTGACTATTTGAAAATCTGGAAAAAAATCAAAACATTGAGAAAATCGCCTTTAAAGTTGTACTTTTATGTTGGCGATTGTGCTGCGTTCACTCACAAAAATAAATGTTTTATATATTTACGGTAGGAAATTTACAAAATATCTTTATGGAACATGATCTTTACTTAATATCTTAATGATTTTTGCCATAAAAGAAAATTCAATAATTTTGACCCATACAATGTGTTGTTGGCTATTGCCACAAATATACCCGTGCGACTTGTGACTGGTTTTGTGATCCAGGGTCACATTTGAGCATGTAAGACATACTGCTTCTGCACTAACAACACATGAAATCACACACAGCAGATCTATACGGGTGGAGCTGGAGGAGGTGGAGGGTTTCTGAAGTCCTGCTTACAGCGAACACTGAACCAAAGGATCTGACTCTATCACCGCCCTTGTTTTTTTAAAAGTTGCCAACCACTGTTTTATTATTATTATGTTATTTATTATTATTCAGTTATTTTTGATAATTCTCACAAAACTTTCATGGTCCCCAGATTATTTTGTTGTATGACAATCTGAACATGCAATATAACAAAAGAAGGAACAGAGTTTTTTTTCTAGCTTCATTTATTCTTTTGTATCAACGCTTGAATGAGGGTAAGTTTGATAAAAAACAAAAACTAAATTTTGAACAAAAAGCTGAGAAAATCTCTCCTATTTTTTTTTTAAAGACTACAGCGTGCATAATCAATGCTTTTATCGCTTGTTTCTGCTCCTTTTTTGCCTGTGTTTTGCTCTGGAGATTCTGTACTCTTTCAGAAGTTGTGTAATAGCGCCACCTACCGTATAACAGTGAAAACACGGAAAGCTAGAAAATTCTGTCAGTGGCGAGGAAAGAGTTAAAGGAATAGTTCACTTTAAAATGAAAATTCTGTCATCATATACTCACCCTCATGTTGTTTCAAACCTGTATGAATTTCTTTCTTCTGCTGAAGAGAAAGGAAGATATTTAGAAGAATGTCAGTAACTAGACAGTTTCTGGGTCCCATTGACTTCCATAGTAGGAAAAAAATATACTATGGAAGTCAATGGGACCCAGAAACTGTCTGGTTACTGACATTCTTCTAAATATCTTCCTTTCTCTTCAGCAGAAGAAAGAAATTCATACAGGTTTGAAACAACATGAGGGTGAGTATATGATGACAGAATTTTCATTTTAAAGTGAACTATTCCTTTAAATGTTGATTAAGAAGCTCACTGGATGCAAATGCAACAGAGACCCATCAGTTTGTGCCATGTAGTGAATTATGGACCAATCAGCCTGAGTTTCATGACTGAACTAGATATCTAACCCTTTAGAATTGGTAGAAACCTACCAATTCACTAAATTAACGGAATGCATAGCTGATATAAAAAATTGGATGACTCGTAATTTCCTACTTCTAAATTCTGAAAAAACAGAGTTTCTAATTATTTGACAAAAAACTTTCTCACTTAATAACCTAGAATACTGTCTAACACTTGATGGCTGCTCTGTTAAGTCTTCGTCGTCGGTTAGGAACCTGGGTGTGCTCTTTGATACCAATCTTTCATTTGAAAGTCACATGTCTAGTATCTGTAAAACTGCATTTTTCCATCTTAAAAATATATCTAAATTACGTCATATGCTCTCATTGACAAATGCGGAACAATTAGTTCATGCTTTCATGACATCAAGGCTAGATTATTGTAATGCTCTACTGGGTGGTTGCCCTGCACGCTTAATAAACAAACTACAGCTAGTTCAAAACGTAGCAGCTCGAGTTCTTACCAGAACCAGGAAGTATGACCATATTAGCCCGGTTCTGTCAAAACTGCATTGCTCCCTATTAAACATAGCATAAATTTTAAAATATTGCTGATTACTTACAAAGCACTAAATGGTTTAGCTCCGCAGTACTTGAGCGAGCTCTTAACGCATTATAGTCCTTCACGTCTATTGCGATCTCAAAATTCCGGCCAGTTACTAATACCTAGAATATCAAAATCGACTGCTGGCGGTAGATCCTTCTCCTATTTAGCACCAAAACTTTGGAACAGTCTTCCTAACATTGTCCGGGAAGCAGACACACTCTGTCAGTTTAAAGCTATACTAAAGACACATCTCTTTGACCTAGCATTCACATAATACATTATAGACTTCTATAATCCAATGTTAGGCTGCATAGTTTAGGTCAGCTGGAACCGGGAACACTTCCCATAAATCCTGATGTACTCGTTACATCATAAGAAGAATGGCATCTACGCTAATTTTAGTGTCCTTTGTTTATCCCGAGGTTTTCCCGCACCCTGCCGGATCCAGGCCGTATCCAGATCTGAGAAGGACCTTCGCCTGGACCCGATGACAAGTGCCAAGTGCCAAGTGCCAACTAGTCTCTCCCTATGGAGGATCCCTTTCCCACTCTACAGATAAAGCGTCGTCGGGAAAACTCAATTCGCGTATCTACACCGAACTGATAAAATAAAATAAAATTCTGTATCAAAAACTATAAGGAAACACCAGTACTTTGTTTAGGCTTGGTTTGTAGGGAATTCCAAACCTGCGTATTTTCAAACGCACATATATAGAACCAATTCTTAATGCGCATGTGAACGCCATCAGCGTTTCTCACAGGATCGCGTTTAAAGTCTGTGTAGAGAGAATGGTGTCGTCTTAGCGGCCCCTAATTTAATAACAAATGATCGTTGCGACGGAAGCGAATCAATCAAAACTAACTTTAGCTGGAAAATAACTTTATTAAAGAACCGCTATAAAGCCAAAACAATCTCTGTTACCTTAAATTATACGTTTATCTCTGTAAAGCTGCTTTGAAACAATCTACATTGTTAAAAGCGCTATATAAAGATGACTTGACGACTAGTGTGGGTTCTACTCCTCATTAACTAACACTGTAAGTATTATGCTTCGCTCTGTGTCAGTCAGTTTAGCTCCATCTGAAGCAGTTTTTCTTTATTCTGCAAGCGTGAGTGTTGTTTCCTCTTCATCCACTTTGCTTCCCAAGAATGAGCCTGTGTGAGGAAGTGTTTTTGAGATAACAGTGGTTAAAGAGGCTGTTTCTCTCACAACCATCATCATCATCAGCAGCATCTGTGCTGGACACAGTATGAGTTTATCTGCGGGTGTCCACTGAGGACCAGTGACCTACAATTACATCAAATATAGACATTACTGTTGTACTTTCTCTTTTGGTGACAGACATCTGTTGGTCTGCTGCTGCTCTTCTCAAGAGACCGAGCCAGAGAAACCTCTTCTGTTCTTCTTTACCCATGCACTTCTATCTTTCCTTTAACATCTAGGGCTAATATGAAGAAGACTTAGATTTATAGTTTCCACACTTTTTAGATTAAGCTTGGATAACTTCTGAAGGCACCACCATGACTCGGCAGTAAAGACCAACTTTGACCAGCATGAATATCCATGCAAAAACGCTGGTCAGCCACCAGTCTCCGCTGAAGCCGGCTGAGCAAGGATCTCACGGTGGTTAGGCTAGTTAAGGATCTACTGTAAGTGGGGAAACAAACAAGCATCCAAAGCACTGCTTTCCTGCTGAGCATCTATGCTGCTTGTAACAGATTATCAGGCATGAAGCATAACCCTGGCTCTTGAGGGACATATCTGGCTCAACGTGACGCTTATCACAGCCTCTTTCCAGAAAACAGCACTGCGTTCATCCTATCAGAGCCTGTTGATCTCCAGACCAATGCTCCAGTATCAGTATGGTTTACCATTCTTGGCTTTCACATGTCGCTATATTGCTAATCTTTGGATCAGTTTAACATTCCTTTAAGTTGGCTATCAACCTATCAGAAGTTTATCACTGCATTACATGAAAAAACTCGCCAACAGCTAAAACTCATAGAATGATGATTTCTGGACTTAACCAAAGAAAAGTAAGCAATGATTCATACTGTCTACATTGTTCAGCGGTGTAGAGATAACAAGTACTCACTTGAATTTGAAAAATATCTGCAATTCCAGTTTCTGTATGTCTCCAGTTCAGGTTTTAGGTATCTAAGGTGTTTCTGTCTGACATGCCACTGGTCACTATCAAAATAATCTGATGGACGGATAAAAGTGAACCAGTGACTTGTTGCTGTTTAAGTTTTAACAAGTTATTAAAACATTTGAATCCATAATTGTACTTTTGTAGCAGATTAACAGAACTTTACATGGACTAAACCACACCTATAGTACATGCATTTCATTTTAAACCTACTATACAATCATCTTCAATATCAGATATACACTGACGAATCAAAACATTATGAGCAGTCACAGGTGAAGTGAATATCATTGATCTTCTCCTGACAAGGCCACATATCAAGGTCTGGATACAGGTTGGATGCAGGAGAGATGGACAGGAATGAAGATCTGAGCGACTTTGACCAGTTATCTCTGAATCGTCGAGGCTTGTATGTTGCTCCCGGTCAGCAGTGCTGAGGAGGATCAAACACAAACCGGAGACAGGGTGTTGAGCAGCGAAGTCTATCCCATCAGGTCCGAGCCAACAGAAGGTCCACTGTGGCACAAGTCACACAAAACTTTAATGCTGTTATGGGAGGAATTTCACACACAGTGTGTCGCACTTCGCTGTGTATATTGTCAACTCATGACCCTGTCCACCGGCGAAAGCGCCTACAATGGGCAAGAGTCAGAACTGGACCTTAGAGGAGTTGAAGAAGGTCGTCTGGTCCAGTGAGTCCCACTTTATTTCACATCACGTGGCCTGCTGTGTACATGTGCGCTGTTTACCTGGGGAAGTGATGCATCAGGATCACTGTGTGACGACATGAGCTGGCAGAGGGAGTGTGATGATCTGGGAGACGTTCTGCTGGGAAACCCTGGGTCCGGCCATTCCTGTGGACGTCAATCTGCCACCTACACCTGCCTAAACACTGCTGCACACCAGCCCTTCGTGACACCGCTGATCCCTGGTGGAAGTGGCTCCTTCTGCAGGATAATGCCCCGTCACACTGCACTCACTGATCAGGAGGTGTTTGAGGAACATCATTATGAGTTTGAGGTCTTGTCCTCCAAATACCCCAGATCTCAAACCTATTGAACGTGCTGCACCAACAAGTTCAATCCACTTTTGGCTCATCGGTGTGTATATATTCACAAATGTGTGCTGGTAACCTACGTATAACTCATTGTAAATATTACTGCTCAGTAAGCATTAGCTATAACATTTTGTACACTTTTTCAACATTGTACTAAAGAACCAAATCCTTATTCTAACTGAACAACCTATCAAAAAGATACAGAAGTAAAAAGTAGCACTTCGAGCAGCAATACAGCGGAGAATATTATCAACGTCACTATTATATTGTTATTTGTCTACATTCAGAGACGAAATACAGAAAGGCACATGTGTGTACATTCATTGTGGATGTTTGTCTCCATCTAGTGTCAAAAAGGGTGAAGAGGAAGCACTTCTTCTCAAGACTACACTGCAATAAACGAGGGAATTTTGTTTTTTGAAAAGCCTTTTATACAAGAAACCTGTGACTCCTATCATCTATACTAGAATGTGTAAAGTTGTCATTTGTTTAAAGAATATCAGGCAACGTCTGCTGCCTTGAGGACTAATATTAAAACAAAGGAGATGCTCAGGAAACACAGTGCTGTAAATATATAAAAAAAACTTTGCTTCTCCCTGATTTTCTGACAGGTTGCAGATCTTCAACCAGAATCTATGAATAAAACTATGAATGTCACAGTCAATGAACAAAAAACACAATGCCACACATCTTTCATGTTTTTATTACAGAGAGTTATACAACACTCAGTGTGAAGTGATTGTACCTTATGAACTGGTAAAAAAAAAATCCTTCTTTATTTAATAATTAGAAATTACTTAAAAAAAAAAAAAAAAAGCCATAAATCATAACCATAAATTGCATGTTAGTTTGTTTTAATTAAGGGTTTTTATTGACCTGTTTTACTATTGTTGTAGAGTAGGGGTGTCCAACCCTGCCTCGTCCTGCTCACACACACCTGATGATCCCGAAGATCTTTACAGCGGCATCACGTGTGTTTACTGGGTCGCAGGATTAGACACCCCAGCCCTGTTGAAGACATTTTGGAAACACGTTACAATAAGTCCCATTTGCAAGTCCCATTCAACTACATTATGAACAATTAAAATACTTCAAAAGCATTAATTTCAACATTTACAAATACATTATCATCATCTGTAAATATTATTTGAATTGAACAGTTTTTTAAACTAACATTAAAAAAGACAAATAAACTGTAACATTAACAAAGATTAATAAATACTGTAACAAATGTATTGATCATTGTTAATGCATTAACATGAACTAACAGGACATTATTGTAAAGTGTAACTGTAAATTAGTAATTAAGTAACACATGGTTAGTGCATATCCTGAGCATTGCACTGACTGATGTCCATATAAAGATTATGTGTGATAATGTTATGAATGACATAACTTTCCATATGAAAATAGCCCTATAAATTACACATTACCTTGAAGTCCTTTCTCGTCCTGAAATGCAGCCCACAGGTTTACCATCAACATGAACATGACTAGAGTTCAGGTGTCGGTTTCCTCTGGGTCGGTAAAGACTTCTCTCCAGAACTGTGTGACGGTGAAGTTTCTGTTCCTGCGCAGCATCAGTCCGAGCGCTCTGGCTTCTCTCTTGGACTGCTCATAACTGGATCTCCACATCTGCCGAAGAGGCGAGCTTGAGCTCTTGGCAAAGTCAAACAGTTTTGGAGATGGGCACTTGAGGTGGCTCTCTTCAGCCCGCCAGACTTTAGACGGCAGCTTCTGTCATCGACCGAATAAAAGAGAACTAGTTAACAATAGCAAAAAGTTTTGACTTAAGTTAAATCAACTCAAGTTAAATCAACTCAACAACTTAACTCAACTTAAGTTAGGCTAAATCAACTCAACAACTCAACTAAATTTACCTCAACTAAACTAAACTAAACTCAACTCAAGTCAACTCAATTCAAGTCAACTTTACTCAAGTCAACTTAACTCAAGTCAACTCAAGTCAACTCAACTCAAGTCAACTTTACTCAAGTCAACTTAACTCAAGTCAACTCAACTCAAGTCAACTCAACTCAACTCAAGTCAACTTTACTCAAGTCAACTCAACTCAAGTCAACTTTACTCAAGTCAACTCAACTCAAGTCAACTCTACTCAAGTCAACTCAACTCAAGTCAACTTAACTCAAGTCAACTCAACTCAAGTCAACTTTACTCAAGTCAACTCAACTCAAGTCAACTTTACTCAAGTCAACTCAACTCAAGTCAACTTTACTCAAGTCAACTTTACTCAAGTCAACTTAACTCAAGTCAACTCAACAATGTATCTTAACTCACATCAGCTCAACTCAAATTTAAATCAACTCAACAATTTAACTTTACTCAACTCAACAATTTAACTTTACTCAACTCAACAATTTATCTTAACACAAGTCAAGTCAACTCAACAATTGAACTTTCGTGTAAAAGCATAATTAGAATGGAAACACCACTTTTAAGTTTGACCGTATTTTCGTTTTCGGTCAAATTGCCCTTTGAATGGGAGTGCTTGGGGCACGACTATGATAGCATCAAAATCGCTATTTTTAAAACACTAAGAAGGCTCGACACAACATGAAACTTTGCTCAAAGTATCACCAGGGGCTCTACACATGAATTCCAGCATTGAGAACATTGTTTGTGTACACAGAGTTTACTAAAAAGAAAGATTTTGAACAACTCACTGTAGCTGTGTCCGCCGGCATTTTGACAGTCAAAAATAGTCGATCTCTGAATGCGAATGAACTGACTCTGAATTTTAGTATTGTTTCTTATATGAGCATCCTTTTTCAAATACAAGGTCAATATTGACTTTCACTAACGACAAAACAACAAATTATTCGTGAATTTATATGGAACTAAGCTTTAGGAGCTTTCCATCCTTACTCTCCTCCCTGTTACGTTGCATTCGGAGATCGACTATTTTTGACTGACAAAATGCCGGCGGACGGAAACACTAACTGATAAAGTGAGTCGTACAAAACCTTTCTTTTTAGTAAACTCTCTGTACACAAACAATGTTCTCAATGCTGGAGTTCATGTGTAGAGCCCCTGGTGATACTTTGAGCACAGTTTCATGTTGTGTCGAGCCTTCTTAGTGTTTTAAAAATAGCCATTTTGATGCTATCACTGTAGTGCCCCATGCACTCCCATTCAAATGGCATTTTGACCTAAAACGAAAATACGGTCAATCTTATAAGTGGTGTTTCCATTCTAATTATGTTTTTACACGAATGTTTGACTCGGGTAGATTAACAAAAATAGCCTAGGTTGCAATTTGGCGAGAGTTACCCTTTACCTCAAAACAAGTAAATGTAGAAACATCAAGTCATTACCTTTTCCTGCCTGTGGATATTCTCCCAGACCCTGTTGCACACCATGCACTCAAAGACGTCGATGAAGTTATCCTGACCGATATCCTGAACACCCCACGGACGTTCCTTCAGTTCTGTCACCAGATTCACATTCGAGATTTCACGTTTGTGCTTCCACTCCAGGTACTTAAGATATTCCCAGTCATTCTTGTCCAGCCTCTTTAAATACTGAGCGAGCTTCTCCGGCGGCTCGTCGGGATGGACCACGACCGCGCTCCTGTTATCCGGCAGCCACATGTGTACGTTGGGAGCTCCGTAATACACTGGCACAACACCTATCTTGAGCGGCCTCCACAGTTTCTCAGTGATATAGTCCTCACAGATGGCATTCTCAAAGGCCAGGACGAACTTGTACTGGGCGAGGATCTGGTAGAAATCCTGATCATCCATTGCAGTGGAGTCTCTCAGATGGGGCGGCAGGTCTTTATTATGAAGACACTGCCCGTACGAGTCCACTTGAATGTGCTGCATCAGCTCTTGAACGTAGACATCTCTATCGGACGGCGGGTGGCAGTCAGACTGGACGTACACCACAGGCGCCAGGGTTTTCCTCAGGTGGTTTTTGTAGGCCAGAGGGAACAGATGTGTGTGAGCGGTGAGCGCGCGGATGCCCTCCAGGTGTTGTGTGGTAAGGGGCAGGTGAGCGTGCCGGCTGAAGCTCGCCGTGTGGTTGAACAGGGTAATGAGCGGCTCGTGGAAAAGCTTGTAGTTATTCTTGGGCGACTCCTCGTGAAACAGCGCCCACTGGTGCTGCTCGAGTCTCGGGAGAGGGAGACTGTCAACGCTGAAATCGGTACCTGATGAAAACAAAGAAGTAGAAGGAAATGGGTGAGTTCAGTACAAGGTCTGTAAACACTATTTGTACAATTATGTTGAATGCTATTGGTCCTTTGGTTTAATGTTAAAATTGAAAATAATATTAAGATTTAATAAATAAACATGGGATTGCTGTTCCAGGTGGATGAGCTTTTATTTATGTGATCTCACATGAGATCCACCAAAAGCAAACCACAACATTCATGATGAAGGAGGTCCAAAAATATATAAAAAGCATAAATAAAGCAAACCACTATACAAACAAGAACCAACAATGGGGTATATATACACACACACACACACAAGACTAAATAAGTCAATAAACGAGGAACAGGTGAACACAATGGGTTGCCATGGAAACACATAACACATTAGAAAACTAGAGAAAACTAGACGCATGAACAAGTAGAACTAAAGCAAACCCGAAACAGAGGTTGCGTCCGAAATCGCGTCCTTTTTTTGAATAAGTAATTACTTTGCTAGCACTAAAGAAGTATGTTCTGTGTAGTATGAATTCAATTCAATTCAATTCACATTTATTTGTATAGCACTTTTCACAATACATAGTTTCAAAGCAGCTTTACAGAAAATGCATGTTTCAACACATTACAATTTAGGTTATTATTTTGGTTACAAGGTTATGAGATGCATTATGCTTGCTCAAGCAATTAGAAAAGATGTAGAAATACCAGGATTCCAATTTAAAGGAAATAAACACAAAATATGTCTATATGCGGATGATATTCTTATGACAATCTCCAACTCAGACTCAGTTTACCTAAACTTATGCCATGCCTTGAACTATTTGGTTGGAAGTCAGGATACAGATTAAATTTAGACAAAACTCAAACCCTCTTTTTTAATTATTAACCACAGGAGAACATACGAACAAAACAAATAATATTAATTATTTAGAAGTTATGTGACAAAAAAGTATCCATATCCATATCCATATCCATAACAAAAGAACTAAAAGTAGATTTGGATAGATGGATGGCTGCCCTTAATCAGCTGTATAATCCAATTGAAATTATAAGAATAAACGTTACATTAGTTTCTATTCCAATCACTGCCTGTAGAGATTCCCCAAAAACAGTTTAATGACTGGAACTGCATGATCTCTAGATTAATATGGCAAAATCAGAAGCCTAGGGTCAGACCTTAAACACTACAATTATCGAAGGAGAGAGGAAGACTGTCTCTTCCCTGTTTGGAGGATTATTACACAGCAGCACAGTTGAAATATCCAGTTTGTCTGTGTAATGATGAGTATGAAGCGAAATGGAAAGAATTAGCCGAACATTCCTCTCCCCTTCTTATTAGGGGATAAAGCCACTAAGATTAAGCACTCTAATTAACTGAGCCGTTGGACATTGGTTCCTCTCAATATTTGGTTCAAGGAATGTAAAAATGTTGAGCTCGAGAAACAAACAGGGTTGTTAAGATGGGTGGCCTATGACAAACATGTTAAACCTGCACAGTTGCATTCAAGGTTTAAACAATGGACCATAACCCTATACCCTACAATCTCATCCAATACGAAAAATAAAAAAATTACCAATCAGAATCAAGGACTGGAACTAACCGTTTAATAAACTGAAATAAAATTGTTATTGGGATTCGAGATGGAGTACAGCTTCGGTACAGTATATTTAGGAAACATACCAACTGATCTTCATACTCAAGACAAGTACCTATACCTAAAGAATTACTGGTTGCTGGTAAGAAAGCAAAAACTAAGAAATGGCTGAATGACAATCCACCAACAAAATACAGTGGATAGTGTTGTAAAAGATATGAATGATATGAACAAAACTGACCTTCTCGCTAAGATTAAACATAGATACATTTTACATCGGGAGATATTGTAAATGTACTGCTATGTGTGTTTTATCATTATTAGTATACTGATAATCTCTTCCTATTTTTCGGTATGTGAAATATTTGTCTAATGAAAATATTCTGGATTTGGATGTTTTATGAGGGGACCTTGAACCTTTTATGGACTTGAAAGGAACATTACCAAATGTCTGTCTGTCTGTCCATTGGGAGAGTAACCCCTAATATGAAGTGAACTGTATATGAACAACATAACTGTGTGTGATACCCCTAGTGACCAGTCTGTTCTGTTCTACTAAAAGAATATATTAAAAAAGTATTAAAAAAAAAATGAACCAGTATAATATAAGCATGATTTTCAGTGGATAAACAAAGTTTAAGTTGAGTTTATGTTTGGAAACTACCCCCATATGACCCAGAGATTTCTGTCCATTCAATAAAAAGCATATAAAATGTGGTATATATTAAGGATGCATGATATATTGATACTATATTCCCAATATTACAGATTCTTCATTTTATCAATTCGGCTGATATTAGATATTTACATTTTTACATGTAGATAACCTTTGCTGTCATCTAACATTCATCTGTAAAACTGCATTTTTCCATCTTAAAAATATATCTAAATTACGTCATATGCTCTCATTGACAAATGCGGAGCAATTAGTCCATGCGTTCATGACCTCAAGGCTAGATTATTGTAATGCTCTACTGGGTGGTTGCCCTGCACGCTTAATAAACAAACTACAGCTAGTTCAAAACGCAGCAGCTCGAGTTCTTACAAGAACCAGGAAGTATGACCATATTAGCCCGTTTCTGTCAAAACTGCACTGGCTCCCTATTAAACATCGCATCAATTTTAAAATATTGCTGATGACTTACAAAGCACTAAATGGTTTAGCTCCGCAGTACTTGAGCGAGCTCTTAACGCATTATAGTCCTTCACGTCTATTGTGATCTCAAAATTCCGGCCAGTTGATAATACCTAGAATATCAAAATCGACTGCTGGCGGTAGATCCTTCTCCTATTTAGCACCAAAACTCTGGAACAGTCTTCCTAACATTGTCCGGGAAGCAGACACACTCTGTCAGTTCAAAGCTAGATTAAAGACACATCTCTTTGACCTAGCATTCACCTAATACATTATAAACTTCTATAATTCAGTGTTAGGCTGCATAGATTAGGTCAGCCGGAACCGGGAACACTTCCCATAAATCCTGATGTACTCGTTACATCATAAGAAGAATGGCATCTACGCTAATTTTAGTGTCTTTGTTTATCCCGAGGTTTTCCCGCAGCCTGCCGGATCCAGGCCGTATCCAGATCTGATGAAGGACCTTCGCCTGGACCCGATGTCAACGCAGTGCTGAAGTGCCAACTAGTCTCTCCCTATGGAGGATCCCTTTCCCACTCTACAGATAAAGCGTCGTCGGGAAACTCAATTTGCGTATCTACACCGAACTGATAAATAAAATAAAATTCTGTATCAAAAATTATAAGGAAACGCCAGTTTAGGCTTGGTCTGTAGGGAATTACAAACCTGCACACATATATTCAAACGCACATAACTATAGAACCCGTTCTTAATGCGCATGTGAACGCCATCAGCGTTTCTCACAGGTTCGCGTTTAAAGTCTGTGTAGAGAGAATGGTGTCGTCTTAGCGGCCCCTAATTTAATAACAAATGATCGTTGTGACGGAAGCGAATCAATCAAAACTAATTTTAGCTGGAAAATAACTTTATTAAAGAACCGCTATAAAGCCAAAACAATCTCTGTTACCTTAAATTATACGCTTATCTCTGTAAAGCTGCTTTGAAACAATCTACATTGTCAAAAGCGCTATATAAATGAAGATGACTTGACTTGACTTGACCTGAACGTTAAACACTAATAATTGAATTACACTGTTAAATGTAATCTTTAGCAAATCTCCAAATATATTTCCATTTTCCTACTGTACATCATAATGTTGTGATGGCTACATTTATTTGTAGCATTTAAAACAATTGATACTTGTTTATAGCATTTTATTTAGACAATCTTAATATCGGCTTGTTGGTATTGGACCGAATTGTAATATTGGTGCATCCTTCCTCAATATATATACCAAATGAATATGAATGAGGGAATAAAATTAATGTTTACACCACAACTCACCATAGAAAAGAAAAGCTTTTGTCTGTGGATGTGAATGATAGGACCTGTTAACAGTGAAGAAGCATCTGTTGCGGCCACAGTGTCCGAGGCGTCCCAGCTCTCCCGTCAGAGGAGACCACCACACGATCACAGGGTACGGGCCCTCAGGCGCCTGTCCCGGGACCTGCCGTCTGCTGTGTGCCTGCTCAAACCGGCCCAGCTCCTCAACAACCTGCAGAGAGAGACACGAGTACAGGACGGCTGAGACCACTGCACACATGAAGAGGAGGAGGAGGAGGAGGAGGAGGAGGACAAGAGTACAGGACGGCTGAGACCACTGCACACATGAAGAGGAGGAGGAGGAGGAGGAGGAGGAGGAGGACACGAGTACAGGACGGCTGAGACCACTGCACACATGAGGAGGAGGAGGAGGAGGAGGACACGAGTACAGGACGGCTGAGACCACTGCATACATGAGGAGGAGGAGGAGGAGGAGGACACGAGTACAGGACGGCTGAGACCACTGCACACATGAGGAGGAGGAGGAGGAGGAGGACACGAGTACAGGACGGCTGAGACCACTGCATACATGAGGAGGAGGAGGAGGAGGAGGACACGAGTACAGGACGGCTGAGACCACCACACACATGAAGAGGAGGAGGAGGAGGAGGAGGAGGAGGACAAGAGTACAGGACGGCTGAGACCACTGCACACATGAAGAGGAGGAGGAGGAGGAGGAGGAGGAGGAGGACAAGAGTACAGGACGGCTGAGACCACTGCACACATGAAGAGGAGGAGGAGGAGGAGGAGGAGGAGGAGGAGGAGGAGGAGGAGGAGGACACGAGTACAGGACGGCTGAGACCACTGCACACATGAGGAGGAGGAGGAGGAGGAGGACACGAGTACAGGACGGCTGAGACCACTGCACACATGAGGAGGAGGAGGAGGAGGAGGAGGAGGAGGACACGAGTACAGGACGGCTGAGACCACCACACACATGAAGAGGAGGAGGAGGAGGAGGACACGAGTACAGGACGGCTGAGACCACTGCACTCATGAGGAGGAGGAGGAGGACACGAGTACAGGACGGCTGAGACCACCACACACATGAAGAGGAGGAGGAGGAGGACACAAGTACAGGACGGCTGAGACCACCACACACATGAAGAGGAGGAGGAGGAGGAGGAGGAGGAGGAGGAGGAGGACACGAGTACAGGACGGCTGAGACCACTGCACACATGAGGAGGAGGAGGAGGAGGAGGACACGAGTACAGGACGGCTGAGACCACCACACACATGAGGAGGAGGAGGAGGAGGAGGAGGAGGAGGAGGAGGACACGAGTACAGGACGGCTGAGACCACCACACACAGGAGGAGGAGGAGGAGGAGGAGGAGGAGGAGGAGGAGGACACGAGTACAGGACGGCTGAGACCACTGCACACACGAGGAGGAGGAGGAGGACACGAGTACAGGACGGCTGAGACCACCACACACATGAAGAGGAGGAGGAGGAGGAGGACACGAGTACAGGACGGCTGAGACCACCACACACATGAGGAGGAGGAGGAGGAGGAGGAGGAGGAGGAGGACACGAGTACAGGACGGCTGAGACCACCACACACAGGAGGAGGAGGAGGAGGAGGAGGAGGAGGACACGAGTACAGGACGGCTGAGACCACCACACACATGAAGAGGAGGAGGAGGAGGAGGACACGAGTACAGGACGGCTGAGACCACTGCACACACGAGGAGGAGGAGGAGGACACGAGTACAGGACGGCTGAGACCACCACACACATGAAGAGGAGGAGGAGGAGGAGGACACGAGTACAGGACGGCTGAGACCACCACACACATGAAGAGGAGGAGGAGGAGGAGGACACGAGTACAGGACGGCTGAGACCACCACACACATGAGGAGGAGGAGGAGGAGGAGGACACGAGTACAGGACGGCTGAGACCACCACACACATGAAGAGGAGGAGGAGGAGGAGGACACGAGTACAGGACGGCTGAGACCACCACACACATGAGGAGGAGGAGGAGGAGGAGGAGGACACGAGTACAGGACGGCTGAGACCACCACACACAGGAGGAGGAGGAGGAGGAGGAGGAGGAGGAGGAGGAGGAGGAGAAGGAGGAGGAGGAGGAGGAGAAGGAGGAGGAGGAGGAGGAGGAAGAGGAGGAGGAGGAGGAGGAGGAGGAGGAGGACACGAGTACAGGACGGCTGAGACCACTGCACACATGAGGAGGAGGAGGAGGAAGAGGAGGATGAGGAGGAGGAGGACAAGAGTACAGGACGGCTGAGACCACTACACACATGAGGAGGAGGAGGAGGAAGAGGAGGATGAGGAGGAGGAGGACAAGAGTACAGGACGGCTGAGACCACTGCACACACGAGGAGGAGGAGGAGGAGGAGGAGGAGGAGGAGGATGAGGAGGACAAGAGTACAGGACGGCTGAGACCACTGCACACATGAGGAGGAGGAGGAGGAGGATGAGGAGGAGGAGGAGGAGGAGGACAAGAGTACAGGACGGCTGAGACCACTGCACACATGAGGAGGAGGAGGAGGAGGAGGATGAGGAGGAGGAGGACAAGAGTACAGGACGGCTGAGACCACTGCACACACGAGGAGGAGGAGGAGGAGGAGGAGGAGGAGGAGGATGAGGAGGAGGAGGACAAGAGTACAGGACGGCTGAGACCACTGCACACATGAGGAGGAGGAGGAGGAGGAGGATGAGGAGGAGGAGGACAAGAGTACAGGACGGCTGAGACCACTGCACACATGAGGAGGAGAAGGAGGAGGAAGAGGAGGATGAGGAGGAGGAGGACAAGAGTACAGGACGGCTGAGACCACCACACACATGAGGAGGAGGAGAAGGAGGAGGAGGAAGAGGAGGAGGAGAAGGAGGAGGAGGAAGAGGAGGAGGAGAACAAGAGTACAGGACGGCTGAGACCACTGCACACATGAGGAGGAGGAGAAGGAGGAGGAGGAAGAGGAGGAGGAGAACAAGAGCACAGGACAGCGGAGACCACTGCACACATGAGGAGGAGGAGGAGGACATCTCACTCTGTCTGCAGACACAAACTTCTTCTACAAGCTGTTTTATTTGTTAGAGAGGTGGAGAAAACTCCTATATGAGACATGCAATACATCTAATAGTGAAAATATCAACCAAATCAGCTGTTATATATTTCATATGTCAGGTTGCAAGGATGGAAAAGGGGAGATTTTAGTAAAAGGAAATACCAGGGATGAGGAAAAGGACAGAGATTTATCCAGATGTTAGTGAGAGACTTGAGCAGATCCCGAGAGCCACCTGTGAACAAGAGACACTTTAAAGCGAGCACACTTATGGTTGTGTTCTGCATGGCCGTGTCTCAAACCCCAGTGAGCTGCTACGAGTAGGCGCGTTCACGCCACGGAATCGAGCGCGTGCACGGGCTAGGTGAGACGCTTAGAAGTTTAGAAACAAAGGCTCTCGCCATAAAACAACATTTGATGGTTAGGTGTTCAAATCTTTGCCGACTATTTGAAGCTTCAGATAAAAGATAAAGTTAATATTTTACCTGAAATGTCATGATTAAAAACACAAACGCACACGCGCAGAGACAAAAAGCACAAAGTTTTTTAACAGAGATTCGCCACATGTCAAATACGCTGTCCGTGAGCGTGACATTAAAAAGTTAATACTTCCAGCTTATTTCTTTGAATTCTATGTTGTTGTTGTTGTTGTTGTTGTTTTAAAATAGGCATATCTGCATGTTTTTATTCCTGTAAATATATTGATCCTGTAGCGGCTGTCCGACGAGCGTCTTTCCGTATAACTTCATCGTCACTTCCGTTATGCGCCCCTTTAAACTACAGAGAGGAAGTTACCATGGAAACACATGCTTTGAGCATAGACAGTAAAATAAAGGCTTTGAGGCGAGTGATGTCGAAAGTTTCAGGTTTTGTTTCGTCCGTGGTTTTGCTATTTGCTGTGTGTGACATTAGTGTCTATAGAAAAATATTGCGCACAACTTTAGCCTGATATAAATATTTACAAAAAAAAAAAAAAAGTACTCATGGAAGCTTATGTCCTCCTGAAGATACACCAAACCAGGTTTGTACAGAAGTATATGTTCGACATAATCAACACACATCTCGCTAAATATGAAGCTCATCACAGTCTGTGCATTTGACCACATGCTCTTTTATCTAGTGATAGATGATTTGTCCTTAAACATGACATTTAATGCAATGTAAGATACATACATTCACTCATATAGCCTAACTAATCTTCAGACCAAATCTGCGAAACAAGCAGATCATGATTCACCAAAAACTATCGTGCTAAAATGTATTCTAGATTTACGAAGAAAATGTAGGAACAACTGAAACCACACGTATACAAAAAAGCTCTTTCTTAATAATTATATTATATCATATTATATTAGTATATATTATATTTTATTAGCCTATATTATATTATAAATTATAAAATTAATAAATAATACAATATTTGATCATATACAGTGAAAGAGTAAGAAAAGCTGCCATATACCGCAGCTGGCGAATGAGAGGTCTGTATAAAGGAGTTATTCATTTGTGTGGTTTATGAACTGGTTTTGAGAATGATCGAGGATCTGGCGACGAGAGTGACGAAAGGCTGAGCGGAAAACCCTTATATGGAGATGATGATGAGCGTCTTTATGCAAATGACTAGCCTCGTGCACGCGCCCGCTCATGTACAGCACTTCAAGTTCACTTTCAAACTCATGTGTCTGTGAATCCTATGTGCACACAATGAATGAGACCCAGTGTTTGAGAGACATGTGCTGAGATAACTCCTGTAACTCCACTACACACTGAACAAGCTGAAGACACGAGAGAGAGTGTTTGACATGTTTCACATCTGTGTGTAGTGTGGTGTGTATGTGGCTAATCATTTGATGTTTGTGTGTGGAGTTACTGTGCAAAAACACAATTTTTAGAAGAGTGAATATAGTTTTGAACGAAGTGTTTGCTTTTGCAAGAGATGAGTGAAGTTTTGCATGTTGTGTGTGTTTTGTGTGTGTGTGTGTATGTGGAGTTTAGATAAAATGAGCTATAGTTAGAGACATTTTGTATAAGCAATTACATTACAAAAAAAAACTAATGTACAATATATAAACTATTCTATGTTGACACAGAATACAGTTTGACACAGTTTGACAATTTAGTTGAATAATTAAGAAACCGATGACAGGCAAAGCAGAATCCCAGAACAGGATTTGACTGACAGCGTTACATTTATTCAATGACAGGCATAAGCATACATGTTTAATAGCCCATATTTTAATGTATATTTCATTTTTTTATGTTTTAATAATATGTCTGAAATGTAATCTAACTACTAGGGGGAGGGATGCACACACACACACACACACACACACACACACTCACTCACACACTCACTCACACACACACACACACACACACACACACACACACACACACACACTCACTCACTCACTCAAACACACACACACACACACACACACACACACACACACACACACACACACACACACACACGTCTGCATTAATAGATGAAGTTCACCGGGGCAACAGTGAGTCATACCTGTTAGCTGCCATGGCAACAACACAAATACTTTGAGTGTTTGTTCTCCTTCATGTTTGAGAGGAGAAATCCTTCTCCTCCAGTGAACGACAAACACACTACTTCACACTCAAACAAATCAAACACACATTATTTTTCGTAAAGACTTTACAAAATAGAAATGCTTTTGAGGGTCTTTTTTATTTTACGACTGGCTGTTGTTTGATTTTATTGTGTCTTTAATTCATAAATGTGTAGTTTTTGACAAACATATTCCTGTCCAGCTCTTCTGGCAAAATCAAACAATCGGATTTGACTTTCAGATCATACACACATCAGTCAATACACACACACTACAGATCATTCATCACACACAGGGAAAATACGTAACGTGTGTTTTTTTGCATTAAAAAAACCCTCTTCCTCATCATCTTCCTCTTCCTCATCCCCTTCCTCATCATCTTCCTCTTCCACATCCTCATCATCTTCCTCTTCCTCATCATCTTCCTCATCCTCATCATCTTCCTCATCCCCTTCCTCTTCCTCATCATCTTCCTCTTCCACATCCTCATCCTCATCATCTTCCTCATCCCCTTCCTCATCATCTTCCTCTTCCACATCCTCTTTCTCATCATCTTCCTCTTCCACATCCTCATCCTCTTTCTCATCATCTTCCTCATCCTCATCATCTTCCTCATCCCCTTCCTCTTCCTCTTCCTCATCATCTTCCTCATCCTCTTCCCCATCCTCTTCCTCTTTCCCATCCTCTTCCTCTTCCTCATCCTCTTCCCCATCCTCTTCCTCATCCTCTTCCTCATCATCTTCCTCTTCCTCTTCCTCTCATATGTTCATATCATCATCTGTGCACCTGAACTGCTTATTGCGTACAGTTGGAGTATTTTGAGTCGTTGTGTGTAAACCATGACAACTGTGTGTTATTGTGTTTAACTTCTGCCTGCCTGTGTTTAATGTTTTAGTGAGTGAGAATGTGTTCAGAGTTTTGCAGAAGAGTGCATGAGGTCTGCAGACGGTGTCTAACCGCCTGAACCTGAGTGATGTATTCGACTGATTGGTTTAGGCCTTTGGTCCAGAGAACGAGGTTTAGTGTTTTAGCAGTTCAGATCAACTGTAATACTATTACAAAAGAGTTCAATTTAAAATTAATGCTGTTCATTTCAACTTTCTATTTTTCAGAGAATCCTTCCACAGAAATATGAATCAGCAGCACAACACCGATAATAATCAGAAATGTTTCATCATATTAGAGTGATTTCTGAAGGATCATGTGACACTGAAGACTGGAGCAATGATGCTGAAAATGCAGCTTTGATCACAGGAATAAATTACACTTTAATATATATTCACATAGAACACAGCTGATTTACATTGTAATAATATTTCACATTATTACTGTATTTTTGATCAAATAAATGCAGCATTGGTGGTTCTTTCATAAACATTAAAAATGATACTGACTCCAAACATCTGAACGGTGGTGTGTATAAATAAGCACAAATCTCATGTTAGCAACACTCTCTTGTGTGTATCATATAACAACTGTATCTGAGGATCATATAGTATTACAGTCTGAAAACACAAGTTCATTGTGATCGGAAAGAGAACAAAAGGAACAAACTAAGAGTTATCTGAGAGACAGCACAAGAAAGAGAGTAACATGTTATTCTCTGGAAAGTTTAGAGCTGCTAATTATAACTAGAGCAAATGCATGTTTTGGATTTGGTTGCTAGTGGCAACATGTGTAGGTGGCCACAGATTTATACACTGAAGAAAGACATAAGAGTCCAATTATGAGAAGCACAATGGGCACTTACACGAAGACCAGCGCTCTGCTTGACTTTGATAATATGTCTGCTATTGACACACATTAATCACACATTAAAATCTGCCTGGATTTAATGGAGAGTTTCTAACATTGCACATATCATTAGAACATAAGAGTGTTGAGTTATAATATTGGCCCGTTTTGCATGAATTACAATCAAGTCACCTATAGCGCTTTACACAATACAGATATCTTCAATCCTACAGTGGATACAATCCTAACTACACTCTCAGAAAAACAGGCACAAAAGATGTCTCTGGGATGGGACGCTTTCAGAAGGTACACAGAGACACCTTTTGTCTGATATAAAGCATTAGACATACTCAAGTATCACATTGAGAGATATATGTGTAAGTTTGATTTCATTCATGCGATTCTGAAACTGAAATACTGTGTCCTGAGGTCAGAAACCCTTTAATCGCTCTTTACTTTGAGGAAAACTACATACAGACATTCAGTGCCTTCCCTGTCCAGAAATGTCAAAGTGCTCGTGTGTAGAGAAGCAAACCCACACAGATGTCCTTGCTGTCCATTAGCTCCTCCATCATCTCAAGAGCATCTCAGACATCAGGTTTCCAAGCAACTGTTTCCAGTCAGCACTTTCATCAAACTCTCTCTCGCCCATTAAAGACGGCAAAGACAACATTACAGCTTTGATTCATTTCAATCTCTTGATTCAACGAGGTACACGAGGATCCTTACACACGAGGCTTCTGCCTAAGTGCCGTTTAATGTTGAGAGTCAATGAGATTTCACATCCAGAACTTCCTTTTGTTGCAGTTCTTCTCCTCTTCTACCTTTTGTTCAGCGCCTCTGGGTGTTTAATGGTGCGATTCATTTGACAGAGGTTTTGTGAGAAATGCCAGTGATACATTTTTATCTAACATAATACTTCACCCAAATCCTTTAATAATAATATAGTGTACAATGGGATTATCAAGCTATTTTGGCATAAGAATAACCTTTACTATTGACACCCAATGATAAATTCAGAGGGTTTTCAGTGAACGATGATCTGTAACTGAAAGATGCTCACATATCTGCCATGTTTAACAATAAAGTAGACTATAAACCTGTATATTTTGTATAAACCAAACATGCTACTGGGTTGCAAATATTCTACTTAAAACACGTGTTCCTGAGAGCAAGAGCCGGTTCACAAAGAACGCACTTTTGCTGTTAAAAAAGTGAGACGCAGGTTAGTAGAGCGGAAAAGCGGTCTAGAATAGAGATGGTTAAAGATGTCCGTCTAGGGCGTATTTACATTGAAAAACAATGGAAAAGTAGCGCAGTGGAATGGGAAAGGGCATTCTGTGTAACCGGCCCCTTAATTGTTTAATTATGGTTTATACATGCTAGCAAACACTATAGAATAACACAAGATGTGTTACTCATATTGTTTTGAATCAGTTTTGAATGGGGAAGAGTGCAACGCTCAATATAGTGGAATAAGTCCCGCCTTCTAAATAAGAGCCAATCGCTGATTGGTAAAGTCATCGTGTCACTAAAGCTCCGGTTCCTATAGAGACAGTCAGATGCAGCCTCAAAAATGTCATTCTGTCATGATTAGAGCATTTAGAAACTAAATTTATGAGACAGTTATTGTCTGATTTCATTGGTGATATCAAAAATGAGATTTAATCGTAAGCTTTGGACAATTTGATGTTTCCTCATTCAAAGAGATAGGAGCTGCACTTGCATGAGGCGTTTCAAAGATGGCCACCGAGTGAAATGACTTGTCTTAAAGGGACTTTGATGCTAGTTTCCATGACAGAGTTCAAGATAAATCTTTTCATATACTGGAGCTGCCAGTTTGCTATGATTATTAAACAGCACAAACTATGCAAAATCAGCAGTCTGAATTCACTGACTCATTTTTTATCAACTCCTTCAAGTGGACATTATTAGTGGAGTAATGTAGGGAACAGTGAATGAGGGTATAGAGGGTGATTTCAGACACAGCAGCAAAAGACCAATGGTGCAATAGTCAAACACGTCCATCTAGCGTGTGTTTACATAGAAAAATACAGGGAAATAGTGCAGTGGAAAGGGAAATAATACAGTGGAAAGGGAAATAGTGCAGTGGAATGGGGAATATTGCAGTGGAATGGGAAATAGTGCAGTGGAATGGGAAATAGTGCAGTGGAAAGGGAAATAGTGCAGTGGAAAGGGAAATAGTGCAGTGGAATGGGAAATAGTGCAGTGGAAAGGGAAATAGTGCAGTGGAAAGGGAAATAGTGCAGTGGAATGGGGAATAGTGCAGTGGAAAGGGAAATAGTGCAGTGGAATGGGGAATAGTGCAGTGGAATGGGAAATAGTGCAGTGGAATGGGAAATAGTGCAGTGGAAAGGGAAATAGTGCAGTGGAAAGGGAAATAGTGCAGTGGAATGGGAAATAGTGCAGTGGAATGGGAAATAGTGCAGTGGAAAGGGAAATAGTGCAGTGGAATGGGGAATAGTGCAGTGGAATGGGAAATAGTGCAGTGGAAAGGGAACTAGTGCAGTGGAAAGGGAAATAGTGCAGTGGAAAGGGAAATAGTGCAGTGGAATGGGGAATAGTGCAGTGGAATGGGAATAGTGCAGTGGGATGGGGAATAGTGCAGTGGAATGGGGAATAGTGCAGTGGAATGGGGAATGGGGAATAGTGCAGTGGAAAGGGAAATAGTGCAGTGGAAAGGGAAATAGTGCAGGGGAATGGGGAATAGTGCAGTGGGAAATAGTGCAGGGGAATGGGGAATAGTGCAGTGGGAAATAGTGAAGAGGAATGGGGAATAGTGCAGTGGAATGGGAATAGTGCAGTGGAATGGGAATAGTGCAGTGGAAAGGGGAATGGGGAATAGTGCAGTGGAATGGGGAATGGCTAATAGTGCAGTGGAAAGGGGAATGGGGAATAGTGCAGTGGAATTGGTAATAGTGCAGTGGAATGGGGAATAGTGCAGTGGAATGGGAAATAGTGCAGTGGAAAGGGAAATAGTGCAGTGGAAAGGGAAGCAGTGGAAAGGGAAATAGTGCACTGGAAAGGGAAATAGTGCAGTGGAATGGGGAATGGGGAATGGGGAATAGTGCAGTGGAATGGGGAATGGGGAATAGTGCAGTGGAATGGGTAATAGTGCAGTGGAATGGGGAATAGTGCAGTGGAATGGGGAATGGGGAATAGTGCAGTGGAATGGGGAATGGGTAATAGTGCAGTGGAATGGGGAATAGTGCAGTGGAATGGGAAATAGTGCAGTGGAAAGGGAAATAGTGCAGTGGAATGGGGAATGGGGAATAGTGCAGTGGAATGGGGAATGGGGAATAGTGCAGTGGAATGGGTAATAGTGCAGTGGAATGGGGAATAGTGCAGTGGAATGGGGAATGGGGAATAGTGCAGTGGAATGGGGAATGGGTAATAGTGCAGTGGAATGGGGAATAGTGCAGTGGAATGGGAAATAGTGCAGTGGAAAGGGAAATAGTGCAGTGGAATGGGGAATGGGGAATAGTGCAGTGGAATGGGTAATAGTGCAGTGGAATGGGGAATGGGGAATAGTGCAGTGGAATGGGTAATGGGTAATAGTGCAGTGGAATGGGGAATAGTGCAGTGGAAAGGGAAATAGTGCAGTGGAATGGGGAATAGTGCAGTGGAAAGGGAAATAGTGCAGTGGAATGGGGAATAGTGCAGTGGAATGAGGAATGGGGAATAGTGCAGTGGAAAGGGGAATAGTGCAGTGGAATGGGGAATAGTGCAGTGGAATGAGGAATGGGGAATAGTGCAGTGGAAAGGGGAATAGTGCAGTGGAAAGGGGAATAGTGCAGTGGAATGAGGAATGGGGAATAGTGCAGTGGAAAGGGGAATAGTGCAGTGGAATGGGGAATAGTGCAGTTGAATGGGGAATAGTAGCCTGGTAATACCAAACTCTGCTACTTCGCTTTGCTTCGTAGACAGAGTCTGGCATGGCATAATTGAAAAGCGGTTTCTGTCTCGCGGGGGGGGGGGGGGGGGGGGGGGGGGGGGGCTGGTATGAAGTTTAAAATCATTGGTTACCTGTAAGCCAATCACATAACGTTTGGTTATGGCGTGTGTTATGCGCAGGCTCAGCCGCATCTAACTTCCACTGTAAACATGATACGAAAACAAAACCATGGCTGTGAACGACTTTTGCAAATTATGTGAAGTAAATTTACGCATCCATGGTACAATCAGCGTCTACGTCACGGCTCTCAGCTCGCCCTCTGTTCGTTGATTGGCCGGCTGTTTTCAGGACGGAGGAAAACGGTCGCTATCTCAGACTGAGTACAGAAGCGAACTGAAATTGAGCGGAAGTACGAAGTCTGACAGTCAGGCTAGGGGAATAGTGCAGTGGAATGGGAATAGTGCAGTGGAATGGGAGATAGTGCAGTGGAATGGGAAATAGTGCAGTGGAATGGGAGATAGTGCAGTGGAATGGGGAATAGTGCAGTGGAATGGGGAATAGTGCAGTGGAATGGGTGATAGTGCAGTGGAATGGGAAAAGGCGTTCTGTGTGAACGGCCCCTTAGTTTGTCAGATCAATGATATTCCACTTGTTCACCCTAATCCTCTCCTATTTTCTCCCATATCTTCCCTCTCTCTTCTTCATCTGTTCCTCCTATTCCCTCACTTCTTCTTCACCCACTCCACCTCTTCTCAGTCCAGAGCTGGGAAAGCTACTGAAAAAATGTAACTACCACAGAAAAATGGACTAAGCTAAACTAAAACTGAACTGAACCAGCTAGCTGTACAACAAACTACATGACAAAAGTCTTACAGCATTTAAGATCATTCATATTTTCCTTTTATAAATATGAAATGTTCAATATGTGAAAAGAGGGTGATGTTAAAAGGAGAGTTTTGATGTAAATTGGTTACACAAATGCAAATAAATAAAAAGAACATCAATCCAACTGAAGATATTTTGTATTATATTCTAGGTGTAAGTATTTAGGCATGACTTTCAATGAACTTTTCAGTTAATCTGCTTATGGACAGGCGTTATAACCAATATCTTAAACCATGTCATTGTAAATACAGTATGCCTCATTTAACTGTAGCAGTGATACAGAAAAACAAATAGTATTTAGGTTTTTACACCACTAAAATCAGATTTCAAGATCCTCCATATCACTGCACAGTCAATAACTCCAACTTGCAACTAATATAATTATATATTCAGCTTTATCCGCATACATACTCACATAAAGTGATATTTACTATACAGCAACTCTAAACTGCTGGATTGTTTAAATTGCCCCGCTCCAAACGGCTCAATGGCATTCAAGAATAATAATCACAATCTTTCTGTAAAGCTGAAACAATGTGTATTGTGAAAAGCGTAATACAAATAAAAGTGACATGACTTGATTACTCCTCGTGGTCAATAATTACTATGAATAAATCTATTCATGTCACCCTTGTTTATGTGACTGCTACATTTCTCTGGTTATATCCACAGTATTGCTGTCCTCTGTTTTTGCTTGGCATTTAATGGTCCAAGAAAAATCATTTAATAAAAATGGTGCAAAGTGAAGGTATAAATGGAGATATCTGATGAGAGAATCTGGAGTGAATGTCAATTTTTGCAGGTTATGACTGTAGTTTGGTGATCATAAACGATAAACCTTTTATTCTTTTATCCAGCTTGTGTGTGTGATATGTGTGAAGGACGAAGGTGATCCTGTGAGGAGAGTGTGATCTAGCGCTGTCAGACCATCCTCATAGTCTAAAGTTCACTATTAACTCTAACCTTTTCCACATCACAAAACACTTCCACATTACCCGGGCATTGCTCCAAACATGATGCTGAAGGGTTGAACTATCAGCCATGCATTTAAATGTGTTTGCACACGTTTGATATCATTCTCTTGATGGATATGTAGAGGATGAGCTGCAGTTAGTTCTGCGCTTGTTTTCCCAGACACATGGCCAGGCCAGTTAATGTTCTGTTTCTCCTGAAAATCCTTACATTATCCATTTGAGTGTCCAACCTGTGTTGTGTATCAGCCTCACCACCTTCATTAAAGCAATCGGGCTCCATTACATTCATTTCCAGTGCATGTGAAGGCACTGGTTACGAAGTGTTTCCCAGTCACAGCTGTTGATGAGTGTAACCCGCCTCTCGCTCCTAAAGCTGGTGTCTTATCCGAGGACAAACAGCATTTATGTTCTTGACAGAAACATGGCTTATGTAAGCAGATAACAGTGTTCTTGAAGGCTCTTGAAGTAGGGTGTGCAAGACTAGTCGATTAAACAGCTCGTCGACATTGTAAATACTAATCGATTATGAAAATGCGTTGAAAATGAAAATCAGGTTGATGTCAGAATCCAATGTCAGATTGACATTAATCTCCAACGTTGGACAGACGTATTGTGGTTGAAAATTAAATTTGGATTGACGTCAGAAACCAACATCAGTCGGGACGTCAATCTGACTTTCATTTCCAACCAAAATCATCCCCTGACTGACGTTACTCTCTACTCAAGACCTTGGCAGAAATGTAGTGGAGTAAAAAGTACGATATTTGTCTTTCAAATGTAGTGAAGTTAGAGTAAAAAGTTTCCAGAAAAAAATAATACTCAAGTAAAGTACAGATACTCAAAAAGTGTACTTTTACAAGTAAATGTACATTGATGCTGTCCACCTCTGGGTTGAGGGTTGTCTAGTGTCTGCGCAGGCAGGGTGGGTTATCTGGATATCTTTAAAGCTTATTGAGGAAGAGGGTTCACTGTAAATTAATTCATGAAAAAACTGGATTCAGCTCAGATAGGCCTTTGATGGATCCAGCTTGGAGGCCTTTGCCACTATTCAGATAAGAAATGAACTAATATAAGGGAAAAGTCTGGAAACGGTGTCATGTTAGCGGCCCCTAAGTTAACAACTAATGATCTTTGCAACGGAAGTGAATCAATCAAAGCTAACTTTAGCTGGACTTTAAACTTTAACTTTATTCTAGAGCTGCTGTAAAGCCAAACAATCTGTTACTGTAATTTCCTCTTATCACTGTAAAGCTGCTTTGAAACAGTCTATATTGTTAAAAGCGCAATATAAATGAAGATGACTTGACTGGCCGTTTAGAGGGCTTTGGGGGAAGGGTAAACACCGTAGAGAGACAGTACTGTACGGTGCATGAGAACTGGATGTCTGAATTGATCAGAGCTTGTCTAAGTGCTTTAACTGTCCATTTCTAGAAGACATGGTAGAAGAAGACATGAAGGAAGACAGTGATGTCTCGCTGGCGGGGGAGACCTGATGTCTTGAGGTTCGGGACCGCTCGGGTAGGCTGGCGCCCTCGCTCCTCGGGCCACTGGATCGCAGAGGAGATTCCTCAGAGACCAAAGATCCTTCATCGGACTGGAAGAGCTGGATCTGGGACATGATGAGCGGGGCCGAATGCCGGAAAACTGTCGAGGAACAGAGGTGAGAGACGGCGATTTACAGGCTTCCTTAGAGCTGATTGGCTGGATTATCTGAACACGCTCCTCACAAACTTTATTAAAATAAACTTAATAGTGCACATATATGTTTTGCTTTAATGTATGTTTGGCTATCTTCAAACTTCTGTCATGTTAATGTTACTTTTATGTAATGTTTATTTCACCTCAGACAATTTCACAATTTAATTTTACCTCAGATTGCATGTTTTCTCCGTCACTCAGAGAAATGTCCACTCAGACGACAAGAACATTATGAATGACAATTATATAGTCAACAAAACTTTTTTTTATGGAATATTGCAGTTTTTTTTTTTTCAAGTGGCTCGTAATCTTGAATCAGAATACCTTCCACTTGCAGCATCTCTTCTCTTCTCTGATGACGAGGGCGGAGCAATAACCTGTCACTCACATGACATCCAAACCACAACCATCAAATCATCCAATCATTTCCCCACAGACAAAATCAAGCCCCGCCCACATTTGATCTTGTTCCAGAAGAGTTTCACTCGGATATACGTCACAATAGAAGAAAAGATGAGCACAACAACAGTTGCTATATCAATATCCTGACGAATACAATAGCTTTAAGTAATGTATAGTTGCTGGTCAAGGTTTTCATTTGCATTTATACACAACGCCTGCTAATTCAATATGTGTTGACTTACAATAAGCAGGCTAACTGTTATTTGAGGAAATTGGTTTATATTAAGCTTGAATCAATTTGTCCCACATATACTAAATGACAAATGAGTGCAGATGCAATGAACGATTAAATACAGTATTTTATTCACTGAAGCCAACATTGTGTCCCTGATCTTAGTGGGCAGGCGTAAGACACGCATGCCGAGAGACCACAACCAACACATCCAGTCTTCTGAACACAGGGCAACAGGCATATTTAACAACATTTACAGATTGAAAGGAGTGGTACAGGATCACAGCTAAAAAAGGTATTTCACTCTATCTGAGTTTGGACACCAATCGGCCCAACTGATGGCTAAGGCGCATTAAAACCAGCAGCTCTCCTTCAATACTCACACAATTGCATTTTGAGAGGAGATCATACATTACAGGGTTTGATACAGAGTAAACGGACAAAGATGACATCCCTGGAAAAATCAACATCATGGTAAACATGAGCATTTGCACCCAGGAGATAAAAAGGAGTATTCCAGTCAAAATATTGTCATTAAGAAAGAAAGATATTCCACTTTTCATTGCAAACCTCTTCACTGCTTCACTGCACGCAAGTCACACTTTATGCGGTTTTTCATTTGCGTTGTTATTGTTATTTTGAAACCCTACAGTGCACTTGCATGCCACCATCTCTTTGTTAACCCTTTTTCTGATTTTCTTGTATTGTTCTCCTCATCCTATGTAAAATATGAACAAACTATTTAAAAGGACTAAATCTGTGTACAACGTGCACTGTTAAAGGGTTAGTGCCAGAGTCACAGCTCACAGAAAACTGTTTGGTCTGGAGAAGCGGTGAACACCAGTCAACATAACACAGACTAACACATGAGAGGAAGAGTCCATCTCTTCATATATATCACCACTCATCCCGATGACAGTTCTGTAGCATTCATTACTATCTGTGTATATACTGCTCAAAAGTAATTGCATTTTTTTGTTCTAAACAGCAACAAATAAATAAAAAATAAACATTGTCTAAGTGCTTCTGTGTGAGCAACAATATAAAGTCTGTTGAAAGAGCTAGTAATGACAAAAACACAAAGTAGATATGAACGAATCCTTTCTATCTGTCAAATTCGAACAAAAATAAAGTGTCCTTAAAAACATTTCAAGTAAACAAATGTCATTATAGACGGCAGGGACTAATATCTGTAATGTGAATAGCTTTCCATGTAGATTCCTTTTAAACCCTTAAAAGTTCAAACAAGTGAATAGATCCGGCATTGACGGTCGCTGTTGGTGTGTAATAAACACGTTCATATAGTGTTCACGTCAGTTCTGTCTGTAATGAAAATGACATCGTAAAATTCAAGATCAGCATCACGTAAAGCAACGGTTTCAAACCTAAATGCTCTAAACTCTTCTAGAAAACGTGTCTTTGAACAACCTAAACATGACAGCAAAAATACACAAGCACAGACAAACACACACAACTTTACACGAGTGAAAATGTACCTTCGGCTGTGTACCTTCAATAAAATCAACCAGCGATTTGGTTATGCTTGAAAAACCTGCGATATAATGAAGTAACATATCACTACCCTTTATAAAGCTCTCTAAAAGAGTCAAAAGAACTGATAAAGTGCACTATAAATACTACTGTCATCTTTACAACAATAATGCTCTCAACTGAGAATTAAAAATTCAAATATATAAGATTATAAAATACAGAAAAGGAGCATTGGCATTTACACTACTGAAAAAGCAGAAGTATACTCTTTACTTCAACAAACAGATAAAAAAATAAATGGCACAAACTGCACAGTTGTTGATGTGAAGATCAACATCATCTCGCAGTCTGAGACGCCGCCACTCAGCAAGTCCCTCCAAATCATCATTAGAAAATAATCTATGTAGAGTTTCGGTCCTTTGCTGCGACATGCTGGTACAATCCATTAACGATAAGTGTGAGCAGATATTATACTGAGAGTCTGGTGGTTTGTTAGTAGGTGGTTAGTATGTCGGTAGTGGATATATCAGCGACGACAGCGGGAGGCTTTCGTCACAAATTCGGTTTCATAACCATGCGCCGAAATCCTGAAACTCTTCTCGCGTCACATCAGGCCACCGCTGTCGGTTTATATCCGCCGCTTGTTTGTATGCTAAAATAACAGCTAACGCTCCGAGTGAGACTATATCTACCGCCTAGCATATGTATGTATGTGGACGTTTCCAAGAAAATACTTCTCTTGAAAGAAAAGCAAATTAGGGGACAGCACAATCAAGAGAGTCACGTTCTCTGAACGACACCGGTAGCACTTTATTTTACAGTCCCGCTCTGCATGCACGTACTATAGTAACTATAGATGCTAACCCTGAAACTAACCTTAACCCATGTAGTTACCTAATACTACGCTTGTGTTCGCACTCGTACTGTAAAATAAAATGCGACCATGAAATCTTTACACGCTAACAAATAAAAAGAAAACCACACTATTTGCTCCACAAGCACCAGCTGGTCAAGGGAGACACCGAGATTTACAACTTCCAATCAATTGATCAATTTACATTTTACACAAATGTTACCCGATACAACTGTCGGCAGGTAAATAAATTACATCAAAATACAGTCACGCGTGATATACAATGGCTCTCCGTGAGGAAGCAGAAGGCCGCCTATGTGAGCTTGGGCGTTTCGGGCCGGTAGTCCTTGCGCTCGGATGTGTTGCGCTTGACCTTGGCGCTGGCCGGCTGAGACTCTTGGTTGAGAGAAGGGCTGGACTGGGACTTCTTCAGCGCTGGGTCCCCGTCCCGGGCCGTCAGGATCTCCTTCACACCCTCCTTCAGAAGCTTCACGTACATCTCGTAACGGTTCTCCTTCAGAGAGGAATCAGAAAACCCATTAGACTCCATTATCATGTCATCAGCTCCAACAACGGCTCAGCTCTGAACCCTGGCTGTGACTCGGACAGATACTGAACCTTTGAAGACGTCCCTCGCGACTCACTCGTCTAAAGGAGTAGTTCACTTCAGAATTAAAATTCTGATAATTTACTCTCTCCCACGTCATCCAAGATGTTTATGTCTTTCTTTCTTCAGTCAAAAAGAAATGAAGGTTTTTGAGGAAAACATTTCAGGATGTTTCTCCATATAGTGACTTCAATGGTGTCCAACGGGTCGAAGGTCCAAATGTGAGTTTCAGTGCAGCTTCAAAGTCTCGACACGATCCAGCCGAGGAATAAGATTCTTATCTAGACAAACCAGCGGACATTTTCTAAACAAAATAAACCATTATATACTTTTTATCCACAAATGCTGGTCTTGCACTAGCTGTGATCACGTTGAAAGGTCACGCGTGTTCCGGTTAAAAAATGTAGGGCGAAAAACTCCAACTTCAAAATCGCCCAACATCGTTGTTTTACCTTTTTTCACGTTATAAATGGCGTTTGACTTAGTCTTTGCACATTCGGTTTGTAAACACTGGGTCTCAACGTAATTACGTAATGTGTACAGCTAGTGCAAGACGAGCATTTGTGGTTAAAAAGTATATAATGGTTTATTTTGTTTAGAAAATGGTTTGTCTAGATAAGACTCTTATTCCTCGGCTGGATCGTGTCGAGACTTTGAAGCTGCACTGAAACTCACATTTGGACCTTCGACGCGTTGGACCCCATTGAAGACACTATATGGAGAAACATCCTGGAATGTTTTCCTCAAAAACCTTCATTTCTTTTCGACTGAAGAAAGAAAGACATGAATATCTTGGATGACATTGGGGAGAGAAAATCATCAGGAAAACTTAATTCTGAAGTGAACTACTTGTTTAAGGCAAGACCACTGTTTTTTCATGCACTGGAGCTATTTTGCTTCCATAACAAGTCTTCTTTCAGACTAGTGGATAGAGAATATCCAAAACACACATTTAAGTGTCTATTTCATTACACTTCATCTATTACGTCTGTAGATTTCAATTACAATACATATCTTAGAAGGCATTTTCAGAAAGTCTGAAATATCGACTTCAGCAGCTCTAGCAAACACCAGACTTTACAGTTGTATTCCTTATCTGTGATCTGAAGGGTTTCACAGAGGGGTTTGTTCATGTATAATTTGCCTGATTAAATATGTTATATATTTTATTCCTAAAAACCTGGTGAAAATGTATATTTTTTCTGGCTGTTGACAGCATTTTTTAATTTATGTTAAAAGAGATCCTAAATCCCCCCTGTAAAAACCTTTGACTTTAGCGTGTCAACAAAACGAAACAAGAATTTTGAACTTTATAAAATATGTTTAGATTTCTGTCTTTGGAAATGTATGCAAATGTAATTTAACAATGCTCATTTTGCATATAACATAACATTTCAGAAACCTGTATTAGAAAACAATTTAATGTACTGTGGACACATGTTGGGGAAGTATGGTGAAATCGCAGATGTTTTGGTGTCTTGCTCAGAGCACACACACAGCACTCCTCACATTTGATTTCAGCAGCATGTTGCTTTTCTAGCACAAAAATGCACACTGGGTAAACTTTGTAACGTGGGACTATTCTCTGTTGATCGTTTTCTGTACTGAATGAAATCTAGTTATAATAAATCTATTATAATTTTCCTCAGTTTCTACCATTTGGAATTCATTTTATTCACTGAGCTTGTTGCAGTGCATTCTGGGATTGGCTTATCTGGGAAGGATATATGCGATGCTGCAAAGAGTTTGCCCAAAGCCTGCGGTCTTAAACAGCTGTTGTGTTGAAGGTGCACATAAAGATGTGGCCTAAACACACCAATCACTAATGTCTGGAACGGAGCTAAACTCTAATACAGTGTAATAAACATTAACTTACAAAAGTACGAAATAAATCTCATATCATTCTGATTATGGGATATATTTCTCAGGGTGGTCCTGGCAGTTAAAAGGAGCGATTCATTAAAGATCCACGTTCAGGAGGGTCTTTTACCCTTCAACTGTAAAACACACGGACTGGATATTGATCCTGATGCCTGGCCAAAGGACTTTAAAGGGTTTATTTCTTCCCACAGAGGTGTTTCTTTTATTAACTGTGGCTGAAAGCCCATCAGAGTGGATGTGTGTTGCATCGGTGTGTGATTGGTCCAGTTTGTTATTAGGAAGGGTTAATACACTGCATTACCAGAGAACTAATAAAACTGAGTTCACTTTAACCAATTACATCATTCCACTGGGTTAACCATAATAGAGTGTATAATCTACATGTGTATATATTTGTGTTATTTGTGTCTCAGTGTTGTATTATTTATGGCACACATTGCACCCCCTGCGCTTGATGACGAGCCATTATCCATCTGTTCAACTGACTCACTCAACGCAGCTCGATAGTTCACACTAAAATGAACATTGTCATCATTTACTCTGCCTCATGTCGTTCCAAACCTGCATGGCTTTCTTTCTTCAAAGAAGATGTCTGAAGAATGTTGAAAGAAGATGAATGTTGGTAAACAAACAATTTTGGTTCCCATTGACTTAGCTGCTTCTCGGTAGAAAATATTTGTTTGATGATTTTGATCAAAAACATCTTTGATAACAGGAATGAATGGTGTACACTGTCAACACAACAACTGTGTATCAACAGACTTCAAAGATTATTTGATTTTTGGAGATGTTTTAAACAAAATTGTTACAATATTAATTATTATTTATGCTTTAAGACTACATCAAATGATTAAGGTACATCAAAAAGCGCTGATTTGAATTCATTAAATATGAACAAGTATTTACACAGCATCTTGTTTAAAGTTTAAAGCGCAGCCTCTCTGATAAGAGCACAGTTTGATTCTCCTCCTCTGACCTTAACTATCAATCTCAGCCAGAAAATGAAACGGCTTCAGTAAACACATTTCCATAAATTCTGGGCGAGTTCATCCCTGACAGTCTAGATGAGGAAACGTCAAAGACTATGAATGCGAGTGGAAAATACGGCCAAGGTAAACCTGAGATGCTTGATTGTGTCTCTTGATCATAAAAAGGCAAGGCCGCCTACCTCAAACTCTAGGTAGTGCTCCTTCAAGCGGTACTCATCGATCTCTTTGGCTTTGACCTTCTTATCTGGCGGGTAGGATCTGTGCTCGGCTAACTCTGTGGAGACGTGCTTCAGCTTGGCCTCGTGCGACTTGAGCTGCTCTTCCTGAAACACAACAGACACATCAAACCATCACCAGTTATCCCAGACCTCAGCTCGTCCCGTCAGCGGCGCCTCAAGCTGGTGCACACTGTGAGATTCTGGCCACGGTTTGGCCGTCTGAGACTATTTAGCAAAGCCTAAAAGAATCCTCTGATCCTAGGCTAAAATCTGAAGTCTTTGATTGTTAGTTTGACATGTTCAGCCAATTAATGACCGTTGTGATCACATTTTACCTCTGACAATTCTGGCAGTGTCAGAAGATTCGACTCACAGTCCTGCAGTGTCCTTGTTTTTCAAGAGATTTCTTTGTAGCCACCGTTTCAATCCCGCGTATAATGCAGCTCACAATCACTGAACACGTCATTGACTAATAATGTAAAACTCCAGATGAGTTTGCTTGTGTGCGTCTGTGTTTAACGTGTCTTAACTGTTGTACAGTCTGACATTAATGACAACTGAGATCTTACAGTGTGACATGACTTACAGTGATGATCATGTTCGTACAGTCTGACAAGCAACAATCGTAAAGGACTATAATAAATCGCAGTGTGCACCGGCTTTCCTCTCCTGTGAACACACCTGAGACATGCGTGTGGTGGTGGCCGGCAGCAGCGGGCGGCTGAACTTCTTCTGAGAGCCAATGGCAGCGGGGAAGGACGGGGCCGAAAACATGGCCGCCACTGAGTTTATTATTCCAATCCAGGACTCCATTTCCTCAGGGCTCCTGCAGAGAAGAGATTTCACATGTTCACTTGAGGAAGGCCATGCGACAGTTGTGCAAACTCACAGTCAGCCTCACGCAGGAATAAAAGGCCTGCGGGCAGACCAATGGAAGAGATAAACGAGGCTTAATTGAGCTTGAACTGAAGCATGAAATTAGATTTGTGGTTGAGTTTGCAGTGTTTCAGTGTAGAAGTGCTGGTGTCTGCGAGCGGATCTTACTGGGCCTGGAAGAGGAACACTCTCCAGTCAGCCGTCTTGAGCTTCAGCACATTGGGCTTCTTCTCGTAGTCCATGGCCTTGATGGCGAGAGCGTGATGCACGCTGATGGCGTTCTTCAGATCGTCCTCCGACAGGGCCTTCTCCGGCTTATACTCGTCCTGCAGAGGCACACACACACACACACACGACAACGTTGAACAACGGATCAGCACAGGGAACTGAGGAATTACACTAGACTGCTTCAGATTACAGTACCTTACAGATTCAGTAGATGTGTGTGTGTGTGTGTTTGTGTGAGAGTGCATGCGAGCGAGCGTGTGAGTGAGCGTGTGTGAGAGTGCTTGTGTGCGAGCGTATGAGTGTGTGCGAGTGAGTGTTTTGTGTGATAGTATGAGTGTGTGTTTGTGTGTGTGAGTGTGAGTGGAGCGTATGAGTGTGAGTGAGCGTGTGTGTGAGAGTATGAGTGTGTTACAGTGTGTGTGTGTGTGTGTGCGCAAGCGTGTGTGAGTGTGTTTGTGAGTGCAAGTGTGTGTGCGTGCGCAAGTGTGTGTATGAGTGAGTGTTTGTGTAAGCACTATGTATTTGAAGAACTTCAAACTAAAAATACACTTTACTCCTGTTCGCCGTTGTGATGAGATACTTAGTAAATTGTGTTCACTCAATGGCTGGCTGTCTAAGTGGTGTCCGCAAAATAATACAGAATTCATAGATGATTGGAAAAGTTTTTGGGGCAGACCTGACCTGTTGAAAAGAGATCCCAAACCCATTTAAGGGTAATAATTTAATTGATGTTCAACAAATAAAAAACAGCAATAATACAAATGAACAAATTATAAAGCTCGGGTTGCTGAATATTCGATCCCTTACTTCAAAAGCACTTATTGTTAATGATATGGGACCAGGATGTTGGAGCCATAAAGTTACAGAGACAGAATATAATATTGTTACACAATGGACTAACAGGATGAATTGCATGTTTTGCATTTCCTGCAGACAGCCATTTTAAACAGGAAGTGATGTAGGAAGGGGGAGTGCATTTTTTTAACCTCTTTTTCGTTTACTTGCTTGAAACAAAGTTTTGCTCAAACTGGTTTGGAGTAGAATCAAATATACTTTCCTATATAGAAGCAGCCACAAACAAAAGGAAGCCATTACAAGTATAATCTTTCTAAGCATATTATTTCCTCCACAGTAAAGGGCCTGAATGAAATGATAATGAGGAAGCCATCCAGCAGCACATCTCCTGCTCCTCTGATGAGAGTCGTTCGCTATGATTGCTGAACATCATTAGCTGATAAAGCCTTGCAAACCTGAGGCTGCGGGGACAGTCAGTCACCAGCACTAATATATGCACAGGTAGACATTTCACGCCATTGTCTCACGCCTGTGACTTCTACATCACTGCACAGCTAACTAATGCAAGATGAAATGGAGCACATAAATAAACTATTGTACTGGAGAATGTGTGGTGCTGGGACACTTCTTTCTTTGATGGGCTCTGAAAAGGTTTGTCAGACCCGAAATAAACGTGTGAATGTGATTACCTCTCAGCATCCGAGTCTCCCAGGAGGAGAAATTGAATTATTATTGATCATGTTAGCGGGTAATGATGGAAATTTGATTAATATGCAGTGCGGGGAGGGGACAATGAAAGAGTGGAAAAACAAACCTTCTGCAAATAGAGGATCATGCCTTTGAGAACAGCATAAAAGGTTTTCCAGCCTCGCTTTCCTCTTGGTGCTAGAGAATACAAAAAATGTAAATATTAAAATCATGATGATAACATTATTACAGAGGAATTAAAAATGTCTCCACGCCATTAAAACAACTGGTTGTGTGATGTAAAAAATTAAACATAGATAAATCAAATTATAACTTTTGCTCCATTCATGTAAAAATGACAGCCTATGCAATGCCACTGAAAACCAAAGTGACACATTTGAGAGAGAAAAATAAATAAATAAACCCACCCTAACTGCATACGTGTGCACACCCTTTTATAAACGGGTATGTGACTGTGTTGAGAATGAACTAATGGTAAAGCTCAAGCTCTGTCTTCAGCTGAAGGGACTCGGATCAACTCCAAATAAACCTCGGCTGCTCTTGTAGGATCTTCTAAGTTGCTGCTACTACAAGAGCCATGGATCATTGTTGAAAGGTTTTGCTCAAGAAAGAGCTACAAAAACATTTCCAAGGCATCAGATAAACCATGGAGCGCAGTGAAGACAGTCATCAACAAGTGGAGAAAGTGCGGCGCAACAGTCACATGATCAGGAACAGGGCCGAAACTGATGAGAAGACAGCTCTTTCTGGCAAGCCCTGGTTGCTCCCTACATGTGACGACTACAGTCAAACCAAAATTTATTCAGACAACTTTAACATCTCTCATCTTATCACAGTTATTCACTATAGTTTAGAAAATGGTAATAAAATATGACATGAACTCAAATCAGTTGATATTTCTCTGGTTTTGTCCATCCTTCTGTTAGACTGTCTCACACATGAAATATGCTGAATATCTGTCAGCTGTTAAATGTAACTACACAATTAGATAATACCAGTTTAGCTCAACCGATTACCAAGCGATGCTTCATTTTGTTCAGTCTGTGTGTAAAAAGGTCGCATTAGCAATTAAAGAAAAAACACGAGATGGTCAGGTCAAAGTGTCTCAGTAATTTTTGGTCCCAAATTTGTATAAATGTTACTGGTAGTCACTGTATGAATTTTTGGGTATAATGTCACAGTTTACTTTATTTTGCAATCCTCACTTACATAAATGAACTATAGAGTCCTGCACCCACTAGTGAAAAAAAAAAGAATAAATTATATCTGGTGTCGAAATAATTTTTGGTTTGACTGGATCTCCCATATTCGCCATCTGTCTGGGTTATTGGGCAGAATGGCAAGATGCAAGCCTTTCTGACACAAAAACATCCAAGCCTAACTAAACTCTGCAAAAACATTTATTCATTCTCCCAAAACCATGTGGAAAAATTGAAAGTGGAAATATTGAACTTTTAGGACAAAGTCTGCATGGCGCAAAAACAAAAGAACAGCATGCCCATGGTGAAGCATGATGGTGCAGAATCAGGCTTTTCTGGAGCCGGGCTTCAGTGGAGGTGGAGGGAACCATGGGTCGCTCCAAGTACCAGTCAGTTTTTGGCACAGAACCTTCTGGCATCTGATGGAAAGCTGAAAATGAAGAGAACTTTCACCTTTCAGCATGACTGATCCAAAACACTCATCTAAATCAACAGCAGAATGACTTCAGTAAAGAAAGATGAATGTTTTGGAATGAGCCAGTCCGGATCTGAAGTCCTGAAGAGGGCTGGGCACAGGACGTGCAAAATGTGTCATTTGGGTTTTCAGTGGCATTGCATAGGTTGTAGTTTTACATTAAACATGCAAAAAGTTCTGAAATGATCAGATTTATTGATCAGATGATTTACATCACAAACTGGCTGTTTTAACAGGGGTGTGAGGACTTTTTATATTCAATGGCAGTTCACAGTGACAATGGCTGTTAAACTCCAAAAATGACAAATAAAAAGATATAAAAATATCATAACTGTAATCCATCTATGACTCATGCACTATTTTTCAAGTCCCCTGAAGTCCTATGCTTTGTGTGAGGAACAAACATGATACATGATCATTTTTGATGTTATCGTTATCGGTCCAATAAGAAAATTAGGCAGAAATATTAAAGTCGATAAATAATGGATTATTTCCTTCAAGCTGGGACACTTTGCGCACTGTTCTCAATGTTTTTGAATTGCTTGAAATATGATTGGAATCCCTTCAAAAAAGGAAAATCCAGTTAAGTGCAACGAGAAGCGCAAGTGCAAGTATCGGCTACATAAAATTATAATGAGAACTTTATAATTGTGTGCTTGGGACATGGATTTTAATGGTGAGACTTTTGTTTTTTTAATCAGGCTCTCAAAAATTATATAAAATTTGGATTTAGATTAATCAGCCGATATATCGGTTATCGGCTTTCAAATATAAAGAATTATGGGTTATTGGCATGATCCAAAATGTTGATATCGGTGCATCCCTAATTAAGATGCTATTCACTGATAATATGCTTCTGCATACTAATCATCACAATCAGTAACAACATAGTAAAAGTAACATGGACTGCTTTTGGAGCTCAACAGAATCTGTTCTCATTCACTTTGTGTTCACATTGGATTCAGATTGACATGAGGGTGAGTACATTTTTTTTTTTTTTTTTAACTGTTCCTTTAGTCCTGTATTTTCCATACTGTTGTGTTAGAAAGGGTCAAACATAGGATGAGCATTACCCTTTGAGTGAGACACTTCAGCACTCTGCTCCCCCTCTGAAGGGCATCACTTTTTTCTGTCGAATGATTCCCGTGATGGTGCCTCTGCAGAACAGCTTTATTTACGGCAGTGCTTTAGGAGCTTTGGGAAGCATCCGAACACTTTAGGGTTCTCAGAAGTGTGCCGCGTCTCACTGATGGCACCTCTGGGACCCTGGCCTGAATGCTCTCAGCATGTGATGCATCAGATCACTAAAGCCCTGCTGTTTTTATCCTGGTTGTAATGCGCTCATTAGACCGCACTGGCATGGCTGGCATTGGAGCGTGGCGTGCCCAATAAACTCATGTCTTCTGCCAGAGCCGGCCAGTAAATCACAAACCAGTGCAGGTCTCAGTTTACCCCGTTAGACATGTTCAAACACCTTCTCTATATTATTATATATCTAACCCTGTTACACAGACTACTGTTCAAAGGTTTGGAGTCAGTAAGATGTTTTCTCTTCTGCACACTAAATCTGCATTTATTTGATCAAAAATACAGTAAAAACAGTGAAATATTATTACAATTTAAACAAGCTGTTTTCTATGTGATATACAGTTTTCTATGTGATATAGAGTGAAGTGTAATTTATTTCTGTGATCAAAGCTGAATTTTCAGCATCATTACTCCAGTCTTCAGTGTCACATGATCCATCAGAAATCATTCTAACATGATAATTTGCTGCACAAGAAACATTTCTGATAATAATCAATGTTGAACTTTTTTTTTTGCTGAATTTATTCTTTGATGAATAGAAAGTTCAAAAGAATAACTTTTATATAATTAATGTTGTAAATGGCTTTACAGTTACTTTTGATTATTTAATGCGTTCATGCTGAATACAACGCATTGTACTGATCCCAAAAGTTTGATCGGTAGTGTATATTATACAAAGTCAGAGATATTTACAGTTTTTGAAAGCATCATCTTAAATGTTCCTTTTGATCATATCAACTGTCCGTATTTGAGATTGTTTTCCCGCATGTTTGCTGGACGAGCTGAAATCGGTACGTCTCTTCAAACGGACACGAACAGCTCAGCAGGTTTTCAAGTGACTCTAGAATCTCATTAGGAAGGAAAAATAAGTGGGCATAATATATGAGAACCTACGGCCAAAATCCCATCTCACCATGTGTGCTTGCCAAAGCACTGAATCACACCTGCTTTAGCCTCGTTCACATCACACAGCGCTTATTTAATGCTCTTCCCCTGCTTACCCAGAAGCTTTACTTGTGAAGCGTCATAAATATAACCTGCTTATGAAAAAGGCTTTTAATTACACAAAGAATTAATGCATTAAAATGCTTCCAATATCTAAGTCATTCAAATGACCTGCCCAGCTTTTTAGCAAAATAAATGTTTAGTTAAACTGCTTTTTATCATGGTGTTTTAAACTTTAAATAAAAATAATAAATCATGGTTTGAGTCTAAGTTTAAGTTTAAGTTTAAGTTTAAGTCTTAAATCGAGTTAAACAATACAGTTTCAGAGTATTTTACTGTATTACCGTATCAAAATCCTTCTGCATGGATCATATACACTTTACATACAGTTGTTGTATTTGAGATGTTGCAAATGAAATGAACAGCACAAACGTCAGAACTCTGGACTGAATCTTACTTTTCTTCCCGTCCATGTCGGCGTGTATTTTGCGCGTCAGGAAGCCGGTTCTGTAGACGGCAGCGTTGGGGTCATGTGCGATGTCCAGGAACGGGTTACTGCCGCTGCTGATGCGACTGATGCTCTTCGTGTGAGAGTGATGGTTCTTATCGGCCAGCTCAGACAGAGACTTCTTCAGCTCATCTCCATCGCTAGAACACACACACACACACACATCCCATCAATGCATGCATGACAACTCTTCCATAGCCCTGACCATCATACGTACACCATAAAGTATCTATAGTGAGAGTTTGAACAGGTTCTGTATAATGTACGTGTGGAAATACAACTTGTGTGCGATGGTCTGATGTGTGGGAGAGTCTGCAGTTATTTAACATCACTGCAGGAATCCCCACAGAAACACACTGACTCATCTGTCATTTGCAGGAAAAAGCAGTTGACTGCATCTAAATGCCTCTTTTGCATGCATTTAAATGACAGCAAAAAAACAAATAAAGACAATTCATGCATCTGATTGGAATGAACAGTCCAATTTATACTAGGTCACATAGATGTTTCTCCACAAAATGGATATAAATGCACTATATGCAACTATTACAGAGTTCCCTTCTGCAATGCTCCCCATATGGCCGTTAGTGCTTCACAGTCACTCCATCATGACTGCTCACTCCTGTATGGATGTCAGCGCTCTTACACATCTATCCATCCTCCTGTCTATCTCGAAAGAGTCTTGGCTGGATTTTACACTTTTTTTTTTTTTTTTATGACCCGACACCTGTCCGATCGATAGAAACGCATTAAGTAACCAAATGTAAATAAATACCCCCAATAATAGAATTGGGATGAAACTGGTGTGCATTTCAGCAAGAACTAAAATTTACAATTTACTTGTTACAATTCAACCAGATATAGTGCCGCACCGTGTAGTTAAGGGTGTGTGGATCAGTTTGCTTGGTCCGGAGCCCAAAAAAAAAAACATTTAGTCCTGTTTAGAGTTCACATTAGCCTTTTTAACACCGAACATTATCAGGGATATGTTCACAGCCTGATTGGTCAGCTTTTATGAAGTAAATTTTGCGACTGAACTTACTGAGCATCTAAAACAATGCAGTGTTTTGGGCTAAACCGCACCAGAGTTAGTTTGGAAGCGGACAGAGACACATCTTTTCAGCGTCTCGGTTCGCTTGTTTGGCGTACACCAGGGTTCACACTTATTCAAGTGAGTCGCACTAACAGAGCAATCGCACCAGAGTTCGCTTTAATCCAACCAAACCTGCCCAGTGTCAACACACCCTGAGTCATTGCCATTCTTGCAAATGTAATTCATGTGCTCTTTTATAGCAACTTATTCACAAAAGTCAGCTATATGCCAGCTGCAGTTAACACACTAAACTGAATTTTGTATAAAAAATATTATATTATAATGTATTATGTTATAGATATTAGTAAATTTTTTGGCCAAGTTTGGCCGATTATATGATTTGCAAAATAGTAAATTGAGTCCCAAAACAACACATATTTATTTGAAATTGAGTCCCAAAATCAACACATATTTATCTTAGATAATGCAAAGATATTAATTCTAAGAGAATTCCCCTGTGCACGTCATTTATATTGTTATTTCCAACTTTAACATTTTAAATTTGTTTTTGCGATTAACCTTTGATGCATGATGAATGTATACTACCATTCAAAAGTTTGTGGATAGTAAGATGTATATTTTTTAAGGATTTCTATTTCAAATAAATACTGTTTATTTGAACTTTCCATTCATTAAAGAATCCTGATAATATAATAATGATAAATATGATAATAATCATAAATGTTCCTTGCCTGAAGGATCATGTGACACTGAAGACTGGAGTAATGATGCTGAAAATTCAGCTTTGATCACAGGAATACATTACATTTTACTATATATATATTCACATAGAAAACAGAAAACATTTTAAATTGTCATAATATTTCTCAGTGTTTACTGTATTTGTATCAAATATATGCAGCCTTGGTGAGCAGAAGAGACTTTTGAACAGCAGTGCATGACTTTAGTTTAGGTTTGTATAAACTACTTTTAAGGTGTTTTGAATCCTTTTCAAGGCTTGAAAGCTTCAATGCTCATTCATTTACTGCAACCAGTTCTTCAAAACTTCTCCTTTGTGTTCAACAGGAGGTGCAAAACCGGTTAAAGGTTTTAAAAAAATCGTTTTTGGGTGAAATATGCATTAAAGGGGACCTATTATGCCCCTTTTCACAAGATGTAAAATAAGTCTCTGATGAGTGTGTATGTGAAGTTTTAGCTCAAATACCCAACAGATCATTTTTTACAGCATGTTTAAATTGTCATTTTTTGGTGCTCAGAAAAAAGCGCTGTTTTAGTGTGTGCCCTTTAAATGCAAATGAGCTGCTGCTGCACGACACAGGGGGCGGAGCTTCAAGAGCTCACGCTTAGTCTCTCAGGACAATTTCATCTCACGGAATGATGATAATATCAGAAACTCTCAGTAACGGCGTTCATTTCGAGTCGGACAATAATGCCTACAGAGTCAGAGTGCTGTATAGAGATGGAACAGGTATAGTTTAGTAGTTTAATTACGGTTATATTAACGTTTGTCATCTGCTTGTATGTATCCACTATTAATAGCCTACAAGTCTGCTGTTTCGACCAGGTCAGAATGATGATCAAAAATATACTGATGAGTTTAATAAAGTTTATTGTACATCACACAAAAGATAAAGCGTCAGTTTTACTTCAGAAAATCACCGTAAGAGCTGAGTAAACACAGTATAAGAAGTGCATAAGTACATAAACGAATTTTGGTAGAGATGAGGGAGCATTTTCTTTGAATACAAAATAATTCCACCTCGTCTTCAGCGGCTGCCTCAGATTTCAGGAGTAAATAGAGAGAGCTATGTGGATTAATACATCCAGCCACACAACACCTACAACGCTTGGGAGACATTCTCGCAGTCAGTGCAGGAGCTGTGGACTCGATCAGGGCGGGGCTATGTTAGAACGGCAGTGTCTGTCAACACTCGTGGGCGGGGCCTGTGCTTAGTGACGTCACTAAAGCCGCATGCTGAAGACAGGTCGTTGGGAGACACTGCTGATGATTTATGGGGATTAATAAAAAAGGAGTGAGTGGATTTTTATCACTATTGGGTGGTTGTGCACACACACTGCCAACACACATTTATGTCCAAACAGCATGCAAAAGTGAATTTTGCATAATAGCTCGCCTTTAAGTTTTAATCTAACAGTGGTAAATCTGGTGTCCTTCTCTTTGTTTCACACAGCAGGAGGAGAAGATTAAAGACAGACAGCTTTAATCATGTGACCGCCGCATGACCATCAGAGGTCACAACTTGAAGAGGGTCTGTAACTGGGCACATGCCACTAAACGGACACTTCACTACCGCGCCTCTACACATTAATGGTTGAGGAGATGCATGAAGGGACAAAGACTGCAAGGTTCTCCAGTAAATGCGAGCACTCTGCCGGACTCTGTCCTGAAGGTCTGAGCTTCTGTCAGTCACGTTGCTAGGAAACTAACAATCCCAATAGCAGCCATTTACCTCGGCTTGCAATAATATGTTTGAAGCTCGAGACCACTACTTCCTCTGTGACATTAGTCGAGTGTCAGGAGGAGTATAAATGCTCAAAGATGCCCTTTACGTACACAGAATATTCTTCAAAAGAAAAGCTGACAAAAAGAAACATTAATAAATACTGACTTAGGCATCGAGTCAGTGTAGTCTCAGCCTGCAGACAGACTCACAGCACAGTCCCTAGTCTCGGTATATAAATAACCCTTTTAGAAGTTTTCCTGCACTTACTCGAGCTGAATCACACCATTAACCGGCAGATGGGATTTACTTACTCGCAAAATAAACCATCCACATACTTCAAATCAGAAAACAATTCATTTCACCCTCATTTCAACTTCACATTACAGGTCCTTTCATTCTCCCTCTCTCTGTTTGGTGCTCAGTCTCTACGTACTGTAGAAAACGCTATATAAACCCAGATATATGATGATGGAGGCAGATTATTTCAGCAAGATGACAAATGAACAGACTTTAATAACACAACCGCACTTTATGTGAATCGGCCGCACTTTTGCACATTTAAATAAAACCATCTAATGAAATAGGGCTGGAAACGTCTGCGCAACATACACAAAGAAATACTTTACATATTAAACCATCACCAGATGAGAAATGTTGACAATCTATTAAAATATCAATTGGAACTGACATTTCATACATCTGACGATAGCGGTTTCATTTTCATTAGTTTATGATTTTCTAATACAATATAAAATACAGCAGCAAACATTTTTAAATGAGTCGATTATTTACAGCTATTGACCAAAAGTTCACAGGTCGCATGTGTTTCCACTGGCTCTTTCACTCTGATTTACACTGGACAGGGCCAGACTAAATAAGTGCTGCTTGTATAGCAGAGCAATCAGAAAGAGTTCACCGTTGTTGGAGGGCAAAGGCTATTTCACATGTGAAGAATGTATAATTGTAACCAGGAAGTATGACCATATTAGCCCGGTTCTGTCAACACTGCACTGGCTTCCTATTAAACATCGCATCAATTTTAAAATATTACTGATTACTTACAAAGCACTAAATGGTTTCCTACCATTGTCCGGGAAGCAGACACACTCTGTCAGTTCAAAGCTAGACTAAAGACACATCTCTTTGACCTAGCATTCACATAATACATTATAGACTTCTATAATTCAGTGTTAGGCTGCATAGATTAGGTCAGCCGGAACCAGGAACACTTCCCATAAATCTTGATGTACTCGTTACATCATAAGAAGGATGGCATCTACACTAATATTAGTCTCTCTGTTTATCCCGAGGTTTTCCCGCAGCCTGCCGGATCCAGGCCGTATCCAGATCTGATGAAGGACCTGCGCCTGGACACGACGACAACGCAGTGCTGAAGTGCCAACTAGTCTCTCCCCTGTCAAGGCCTCCTTCCCTTCCCTTACCTCTGTACAGATAAAACGTTGTCGGGATAATTCCAGTTTGCGTGGCTACGTGGAAGCGATAGGAATTCTGTATTATTAATTTTAAGGCCAGACAAGTAGTTTGTTGAGTGTTGGTTTGTAGGGAAGGACTACACGCCTGCGCACATATATTCAAACACGCATACCTCTAGACTGAACTCGTAATACGCATGTGCACGTCGTCGGCGTTCTCACTGGTTCGCGTTTTTGAAGTTTGCGCAGAAAGAACTTAAGAGTTTTCTGTTAAAACGGTGTCGTGTTAGCGGCCCCTAAGGTAATAACTAATGATCGTTGCGACGGAAGTGAATCAAAACTACCTTTAGATGGACAATAACTTTATTCTAGAGCTGCTGTAAAGCCAAAACACTTTACTGTAATTTCCTCTTATCACTGTAAAGCTGCTTTGGAACAATCTGTATTGTTAAAAGCGCTATATAAATGAAGATGACATGACTTGACTTGTAACCTTTGACACCAAAGAAATGAAAGATGGATTTGTGTCCATTTTACCCCAAGACAAAATGAAATATCTGAAAACATACTGAAATTACTTTAGATGTTAAAATATATTCTCAAAACTCATAAGATTTGTAAACAAAGACAACAAGCCATATTTGTTTGTTGGCAGCAGGGGAGTCGCTAGGAATACGGGCTTGTGACTGTGTGTTGCTCTCGGCCCCTTTGTAGCCCTTACAGATCCAGCTGAGTGGCTGAGATTAGGGTGAGATACAGAGACATCTCCATCAGATTGTGGGTGAGGGACTGATATGTGCCCCTGTTTGGGTCTGTTCCATCCCTGAAAGTCATCCTGAAGGCCAGGGTATACTTCATTTTCAGCGTTACGCTCCGTCTCGCGCACAGTTTAGCACGCAAGCCTTTCAAAAGTGTACTCCGTTGGCCGGGAGCGTGGAAAGAGGCGTTACAGTGGACTCTGTTTCAAGCGCTCAAGTCACTTGCACATGTGCTGTTGTTCTCTGGACACAAAAGTTGGGCTGCACACGACAGTGTGGACGGACCCTGCTGATGATGTCACACGGAGAGTGCGCATACTTTCACCACAGTGCTGAGTGCAGACAGAGAGGTTAGGTAATAACAGTCCGTTACGGTATTTTCTGGTGTTCTGCTGGCAGCGTTGGGGAATGTTATTTTTTTAGAAGTAATGCTTTTCAATATTGCGCTACTCGCTAAAAAGGTAACTAAATATGTTAGTTACTTTTTATGGAAAGTAATGCATTACGTTACTTTAGCGTCACTTTTTCTCTTCTGGACTGGGCTTGCTTGATTGTTTTTTAATAACACACACGGTACATTTTTGGTAAATGCAACAGCCCTTTCCTACAGTGAAATGAATAGCCTCAGGCTGAAGGAAATGTGAGTTCACGTCTGTACAGTAGAGGGCGCCGCTCAAACAAACCCTTCAGCTGCTGCAGTTCTGGGTCAAAGAAGAATAGGACGCAGGAGAAGAAAGTTCAACACTCTTACTTCAGCAATAAAAACAAAGTCATTTTTGCTTATTGGTATGGCTGCATTGGATCATTGAAGGTCAGCAGCGAAGACATTGGTTAATAAAGTGAGATTAAATACAAAGTATATTTGTGTAATTTAACACATTTAATTATTGAAGGTTTGCGTAATAATTAGAGTTTGCTTTTCACGTTTTTATTCATTTTGAGGAACACTGAATGTGTTTTTGTGCAAGTGAGATGAGTAAAATGATGTTCACATTTAGTCTAGAACCACAATACTCATGTTTTCACACACACACACACACACACACACACACACACACACACACGCCTCTGCACTTACGATTCTCTCAACATGGGGAAAATAGAGCTGTCGGTCAGTACATGGGAAAACAAAGTCACTTGTCTTAATTGTATGCATAACAGATATTATTTTGTACATTTTAAAAGTTATGTGCCACTTTACTAGTTGAAAAAAGTAATCTGATTACATAACTTGTGTTACTTGTAATGTTACCAACACTGTGTACCGGTTCTAAGAAGTGTGATGGATTTTTTAATTAACTATAACTAACATTTATTTGTATTGCAGGATTAACAATTATATGCTTTTGAAACCTGAAATGTTCAGTTCAAGTCAGTCAGTGTGACTGAATAATGTCCGAATATAACAAAAGGTGAAATGAAAGACAGATATCTAAATGTATAAACTCATGACTTTGAATAACAAAGCTTCTACCTAGTAACAGAAGGGTTTTCTGAATAAGAACCAATCACATTGTAGGAAAATGATGTAAAGAATCATGTCACCTTTGCCGTGGTATATACAGTATTCTATAAAAACTGTTGTATTTTTTTTGCTGGTGGGATTCTCTCTGAAATTGCTCTGAGATCCTCCGGCGTGATTAAAGCCTATTCGAAGGCATGGTCTGGTTAATGCTGCGGGGCAGGTTAGGGGAACACTAGAGATCTTATTCCCCAGTGATAGTGTTCAAAAAGGAACGAGACGTCGTTCGACTCAGTGTGAGACTCTTAGGTAAGGTTAGATTGTGGTCCGGTAACTATAATTCTTAGGCATTTTATGCGGTCAGAATTGACTTGTCAGATGTGAATTTAAGTCAGGTGCGAAAGAAGAGAAAAATCTACAGCAGAATACACTATTGTGGTGAAACTGTTGGCCCTCATGGCATCGTTCCAGGGTCACCTTATCATGTAAAAGCATTGCTAAGACATAGCAGCACTTGTCTTCACGGTCAACTTTATTAGTGAATTAACTTTGGCCATTGAAATCTAAAGAGACCACTCTCACAACTTGACATGCCTACTGTAATTACTCATGTGTTAACCATCTTTACTGAGATTTCTGGGGCAGAAGTCGGTGTTGTCCCATGATTCTTCCGGTACATTCAGGGTAAGATGGCAATAACATTTACCAAGTATCATTTCAATATGCCTCTCCTCCTGTTCATGAGCGCATTGATGAGCAACAATTTTTATTTAAAAAAATAAAATACAAACTGTAACTTTTGTAAGGTTTACACCAAAGAACCTTTGAGCCAAATTTGTACATAATGAACAAAATTGGTGGGATTTTTTTTAAATGAAAAGTTCCAAAGAATCCCAGTAAAAACTGAATGCGGACCAAACAAGTTTTAAAAGTGTAAGTTCAAGGGTTAAACTAAATGAGAAATGTTCAGACCCTTTACAGTCAATGTGCCAAATTTCAAAATGTCTGTTACATTTTTTAATCTTCAACAAATAGAAAGGGATAGTTCACCCAACATTACAATTCTGTCATCCTTGTCAGACTTCAGTCATTGAAACAGAAACAGATTTTATTTGTTATTTTTTACATTTTTCTACATCTATGAACTCCATTTTTAGCCAAATTCCCTCTTTGCAAAATATTTGATGTTTGCAGCTGTTGTAAAATACTCTATAAACACACCTGTGACCTCATTAATTCAGTATTACTGCACCACTGTGGTCGGTGTGTTGTTTGGCGGTGTTTGGTGTTTTAAGCCCCCAACGGCGCCTTCCAGGCAGCGAGGGGATGGGTAGGTTTAAGGTTGAGGGTAGGGTTAGCTGCCTCTAAGGAGCCATTGGGGGCTTAAAACACCATCGAGCGTTGTTTGGCAACCATTCTGCTGAACACTGCTTTGTAGAAATGTTGATTTCAAGTAGGGATGTCCCGATCCGATCACGTGATCGGAAATCGGGCCCATCCACGTGGTTTCAGACTCGATCGGAATCGGACGTTACCTCCCGATCAGGACTCGGATATATATGTATATATATTCTCATTATTTTTTAACACATCTATAGTTATGCGGTGGCACAGAGTTACGCCGGTTTCACACTGCACGCGTTAGCAGAGCGTATGGTGAGCAGGAGCAGGACACGCGCGTTTTGCTTTCACACTGGCAGCGTTTGTCACGCGCGGCTGAACCGCGGGTTGTGTAAAGACAGAGTACTCTATAATGGATAAGTTGGCATTGCTTTATTTCGTTTTCAAATACATTTAAGAGAAAAGACTTGTCAAGAAGCTTATTTTATTAATAATTTCATATAACTTTTGGTTCATCTTTGTTTTTATTGTTCTGGCAACAAGTTTGTTTTTGGACATTTGTTTTATTTTTAAATGGCTGTTGGTCATTTGATCGACTGTTTAAAACACAATAGATATCATCAATGCACTTTTTGGATAAAACTGCGGTGTATTTTGGCCATGATCAATGCATTGTCACTTTAATTCTGCGTAAGCGGCGCAGCAAAAATAGACTCGGCGCCGAAACGATCGCGGCACTGCTGCTTCTGCTCTGCACCTGCTACGCGCTGCCGCGCCGCCTCTGCGCGCGGTGTGAATGCTCTAATCTGTTAACATGGGCGCCGAAAAAAATACGCGCTGCACGCTCTGCTAACGTGTGCCGTGTGAAACCGGCGAGTGCAGTTCCTAAAAGCACATTACTGGCTTTGCAAACACTGTGGCACTTTTATTTTTTTATTTGTTTACATGTCTGCTGGGTATTTTAAGTTGAGGTGCTATTTGTTTATATATTACACTTTTTTTTATATTTACTGTTGCACGCAGTCCAAAAGTGAAGAACTTATGTTATTTATTACTTGATTGTTCAAGCTACCTCACAGAAGTGCTCTGTTTGTTTACATAGTTGTTGAATGTTAAAATAAGGCGAATTAAATTAAAAATAAGGAACATCCTGGATCTGTTTTTCGCTCTTCTTTATTCTTTTTTTATGTATTATAGAAGTATCGGATCGGGACTCGGTATCGGTAGATACTCAAAATCAAATGACTCAGACTCGGACTCGAGGGCAAAAAAACCTGATCGGGACATCCCTAATTTAAAGAAACATTCCAGCTTCAATACTAAATCAGGCATAATGTTGATTACCGCAGTTTTTTTTTTTCTTTTTTTGTCCTTTTTTTATTTACGCAATCACATATATGTATATGTTTTGTGTTCTTATCTTGTGTTTATACATTCAAAACAGTGCATGTTTTAATGTTTATTGCTTTGTTTTCTTTGTACAATGGTTTCTTAGGGTGTATTGCTTTAATAAACAGAATATATTCAAACATGATAGCACTTTATATTTAATCTGCAAATAACTACTGTATACTCCATGTACATCGTTTCTGGTTTGTGGTTGGAGTGGGGTGTGTGATATATATCGTCTGCGATAATATCGTAATTGTTGTTTTAACGATGTGCGATCTGACATTATCCAGTATTTCCCTCAAACACACACCCAGAGAGAGCATGGGTGTAAGCACATGACGTGATGTAGTCTTGTAGATTAGACTAGTGCGGGTGCGCATTTACAGCATTTATTTATATCACTTAATATAGTTTATAAATATTACACAAAGAGTGCAGTTTTTCTCCAGATATCAGCTTGATAACAAATGTGATTTTGTACTTTTAAGTATTATTAAGTTAATAAACGAAGTTAATATCAAGTGACTTACATTTTAGACACCACATTGCCTGTTTTTGCTCTATTTTGCCAACGGAAATTGTCACCAAAAAAAAGACACAGCACTATAATTGCATCTCTGTAGCTTTCAGCTTTTTGACCGAATCAGTTGAATCAATGACTAAGATTGATTAAGACAGTCACATGCTTCGTTCCTGAATGAATCAGCCATTTGAAAGAATCGGTTGAATGACTAACTCATTAACGGTGACCTGCTGCCACCTACTGGTGGTTTTAATTTATTTCACATTTAAAGTATCTTTTCATGTTGTAAATCATTTCAAATATCAATATTCAACGTTTTATGTTTAAAACATTATTTCTGCATTTGTAGCTGCAGGTTATTCATGTCACCTCTGAGCTGCATTGAACAGTCTGTGTAAATGCATCTAAATGCAGCTTCTGTGTTTCCTCTGCACTGCAAAGATGCATTTTGTTCATACTTAATTTGATTGGTAACAGCCCTATTGTGTCTTATTATAATTGAATTCGATTTAATTGATAAAATTGACACAAAAGATGATGCATGCATTTAATTAGATTTAAAAAATAGATTTATAAAAGTAAAAATGCCCATAAAAGGTAAAAATCTATTAAAACATATTGGAAAAAAAATATTTCTGTCCCTGCTGTGAACAGACCACCACACAGAGTATGAAGAAAATCAAAAACTTTTAGAGTCAACAGTCCATGGCAGTCCTAAACCTATGAAGGACTAAAAATGACAGAACGAAAAATAAATAAATAAATAAATAAAAGTAGAAATAAATAAATAAATGCAGAAATAATAGTAAAAATAAATACATTTTGGTAATATAAATGGCTATTTCTGTATTTTTACATGTATTTATTTATTTATTTATGCATTTCTATATGTATTTATTTATGTATTTATACATTTATTTATATATTTATGTATTTATATATTTATTTATTTATATATTTATATATGTATTTATTTATACATTTATTTATTCCTACATTTATTTATTTCTGTATTTCCACATTTCTACATTTATTTATTTCTGTATTTCCACATTTCTACATTTATTTATTTCTGTATTTCCACATTTCTACATTTATTTTTCCCTGCGCATGTATGCTAATTGCCAATGGCTAACCACGCCCCCTCCACTCACTCTGTCAACATTCGGTAACAGGCGCTATGGCAGCTGTCACAGTCGGAGACATTTCACAGGAGGCAATTGATGATTTTTTAGAGACAGAAAGATTATATATCATCTAGATGTCACCAAAAGGGCCTTAAATATGCATTGGAGGGTTATATTAATAATTTTATTGTTGAGAAGGTCGATAAGCTTCAGCTCCAGAACAAAGATTTACAGTTCACACTTCACAGTGTAAACGTCATAGTTTGGTGCTATTTCGCTTCAAACGCTCGCTTTATACGCGCGTCCTATTCGCTTTGGATTCAAAATGTTCAAGCGTCGAACTAGACGCGGATACGCGCGAATTTGACGCTCTATTCGCGTTTGGTGGGAGCGCAGAAGAACAGGCTGCGATGTCAAGATTGCATGCTGGATGTGTGTGTGTGTCAGAGAGCGGGCGCCGGGGCGCGATGAACAGTGGAAACATAAAAAACATACTCCATTTTGTTCATACAGGACATAATTAAAACTGCAAAGTGTTTAGCCTACTTATATTTGTGTAAAACACAACATTGTGCTTTTGTCAAACTGTAAACTCTTGTCAAACTGTAACCTACAACTGTCACCCAACCAAAATCACACACACACGCTGTTTAAAAGCTAAAATGACAAGAAAAAACATAAAAACGAATGAAAACTGATAACCGCAATGCATTGCAATGGACGAGGAAGCAGAGAATGTCCGAGTGTATTGGGTTAGCTATGCGTACTGTGATTGGCTCATCGCGTTTGGGGGCGTGGCTTAGCCATTGGTCAATTAGCATACAAGCGCAGGGAAAAATAAATGTAGAAATGTGGAAATACAGAAATAAATAAATGTAGAAATGTGGAAATACAGAAATAAATAAATGTAGAAATGTGGAAATACAGAAATAAATAAATGTAGGAATAAATAAATGTATAAATAAATACATATATAAATATATAAATAAATAAATATATAAATACATAAATATATAAATAAATGTATAAATACATAAATAAATACATATAGAAATGCATAAATAAATAAATAAATACATGTAAAAATACAGAAATAGCCATTTATATTACCAAAATGTATTTATTTTTACTATTATTTCTGCATTTATTTATTTATTTCTACTTTTATTTATTTATTTATTTATTTTTCGTTCTGTCATTTTTAGTCCTTCATATAAACCTGCCAAGGTACCAGAAATATCGTCTAATTATCGTTACTGATAAAATCCCAGAAAATATCGAGAGAGATATGTTTTGTCAATATCGCACACCCCTAGGTTGGAGCAGAGAGTTGGCGAGGGCTGGCTGTAATCTGGCACAACGGGACGATGTCTCGCTCTATGACTGTTATCAGTGAGGAACACTGACAGTCTAATGTCATGTTTTCAAGATCATAATTACAGCTCATGTCTCACATGCCACCAATCTAATCATTTGACTGAAAAGCACACCATCACACATGTTTTGGGCCTTAATTGGAGCATGTATTTGATGTGTATTGGTGAGTTACGGGCACCAGAGCCAGCGATGACTAAGATAAAAATAAAACCAGTCATTTCTTTCACCCCTTGTAAGGACTCGAGGCTTTAGAAAGGTGGTGGTGTAGGGTCTGCGGGCCAGTGAATATTGCATGTGCTCAAGGGAATGCCAGCTTGAATCCAGCCTGCACATTTCCAGATCTTATAAAGCACAATTCATTGCTTTTTCTCCACAATTGTCTGTCAACTCTTTTTATTTCTGCTTTAACAGACATGAATGGTGGTGGTGAATGTGTAAGTACTTACACGGCCCATTCCAGCTTCTCATTCTTGATGGAGTTATACAACACCTGCATGGAAAAAAACAGAAAAAGAAAAAGGCTTAGTATGGTATGCATTCAGTTTTAATAGAATTCATATTCACCTGAAGCAGAAGATACTCATTTAGCCTCCTGAAATAACTGTTCTTAACATATGAGATCTGTCCCATGTTATGTGTGATCTGTGTGACTGTAACATCATGGCTGTGTAAAACGTACCAGAACGATGCTTGTGGTCTTTAATTTAATATACCATCTCACTGAGTTATTATGAAGTCAGCCACTGTAGAATCGGTTATAATGAAACACTGTCTCCTCTGGACACTAATGGATCTTTCTCATGCAATGTCATCAGTGAAATTCATTGTGAAAATGTCACACAATTCATTTGCAGTATTTATGCAAATGCACCCCCAGACTCCTGCGTGAAGTATGAGCGAAAAGGTCAAGCTAAACCTCAAAATGCTGCAGATATCTCATTTGTTAGCATGAATATTAGGACACAGACCACATGCAGAACCACGCCACACATCCGTGCAGGTCTCAAATGACAAGCGTCGCTACATTCATGAGCATGCCAGATACAATAGACAGACTGTCATCTGATACACATTTCACATGAAGTAACCTCACCGTAACACTGATGCGACCCTGAGAAGACTCTCATAACACTGAACACACGTCAGCTGAGGTTACGTGAAGCTGCTAGACCACACATGATGGGTCATGACCGTATGGCTGTGGTCTTGTAGTACTGGGAAGTACTGGTGCAAAAAAAAAAGAAGTCATGAAACCAGTCTGTGCTTTCTGACTGACACATGTCTGCTTTTGAACGCATGTATGTGTAAGCGCACACGAGATCGGTGAACACTGATGTGAATCAAATGCACTTCTTGCTCAATGCCTGTCGTGGCGAGGTTTCAAAGCCAAACCAGTTCAGTGTTGTAGATCATGCAATGTGTCACAGTTAGGGCTGGGCAATGATTAATCGCATCCAAAATAAAAGTTTGTGTTTACATAATATATGTGTGTGTACTGTGTATAATTATTTTGTATTTATACTGTAAATACACACATATGCATGTATATATTTAAGAAAAATGTGTTATTTATATATAAAATATTTATATATGTAATATAAATTATGAAAAAAAAAATATAGACAGTATACATGCAAATATTTCTTAAATAAATGCATGTATATATTTAAGAAATATTTGCATGTATACTGTCTAATTTTTTTCATAATTTATATTACATATAAATATTTTATATATAAATAACACATTTTTCTTAAATGTATACATGCATATGTGTGTATACAAAATAATTATAAACAGTACACACACGTATATTATGTAAACACAAACATGATTAATCGTTGCCTAGCACTAGTCAGAATATATAATCTTTGCATTAGATATATCTAATAGATATATCTCAAACAATAATACAGAGAACACTCACTGTGTAGAGTTGATTTCTTTGTTCTTTATGCCTGTTGACTTGAATAATTACACGAAAAATCTGAAGCGGCGTTTACTTCACTGACAAATACTTGAAGCTACACTCCAGCCATTGATTTAATTAAATTATTTAATATTTATATTTCCCTTTCTAAATAGTTTATTAGTTTTTGCTGACACACACATGAAGACTCGACACGTTCAGTGACGCGAGCAGTGTTTACATGCGGGACAGGAATGGTGGCCAGCAGACAAAAACAGTCTCCAGCCAGTGTTGGTTTGTTGTTGTGTCACTAATTGCATTATCAGGTTCTGCGCTCCTATTGGTCTCTGAGTTGACGGCTGGCGCAGGAGAAGTCACACGGCAGGACTGAGCCTCAAACCTTCAGACACAGGCAGAACTTATTCAGAGCTCAGATTTGATCACAATGGTCATTAATCAGCTGTCGGTGAACATGTCAAAATGATTTTGGTCCAGGATCAGATTTTGGCCAAGCATCCGAGGAATCTTTCAGGATTCACAAAATGAGTCTCAGACGGCCAAATCGTCCAGTGTGAACCCGGCTTTACCCATGTTGCAATAGGGGGTGATGTGGCCTAGTCTGATAACTGGAAGGTTTTAAGTTGCAAAGGATAATGCATACTGTACTGTAAGGCACTTTAGGTAAGAAAATTAGCAAATGAGAAAATAGTGTCAACTATATTTTATATTTAAATAATAAAACTAAGTAGACTGATTTCCGGAAGAGTGTAAACAATGTGGAGTTTCCAAAACACTGACATGTTTGTTTGAGACCAAACTAATAGCGCGAGTTTGAATGATTAAGTGTACTGGAGGAATTGAAACCCGTTTGAAAATATTATTTTGTCTTTCTGCCTTCAGCTTAAAATTACTGAAAAAATGTGATCTGATGCATGTAAAATATAGTAATACCATGTTTCAAAAAAATCTGTCGTAGTCAATAGCCGTGTGGGCGTCACTTCAACATACAGCTGATGCTCGGCTCACGGTGGTTTCCGATCTCATCGCCTCTCGCTGTCTCCCACATTGCTTCCTGCCAAATCTATACTGTACTATACGTCTAGAGGAGGAAAATGCTAAAGATTATATAAAATCTATTCTAAATACAATTAAACACAATTATAAAATCTTAAATATATTTAATAATATTATAATATTACAATTTGTGTGTGTGTATATATACATATATACATACACTCAAACAAATCTGAACCAGTGATTATTTAACAAAAGCTATTCAGTAAAATAAATGGTCAAATATACCCATAAACTCCAATATGCTCCAACTCGCATCACTTAAGCCTCTAAATCCAGCTAAATCATCAGTTTTCTTTAAAGGAATTGCAGCCAATGCACAAACAATAACCACAGCCGTTTACTATAAGCGTGTGTAGTAATTTTCCCATGTTAGTTTACCCAAAGTGAGAAGTGTCAATGTTAATGTGTGTACAAACACAAAGCCATGTTCCTCTCACATGAGCTGTGTGTCAGTGGCAGCGGGATGCCGCCCGCAGGACGACACACACATCACACACATCCGACCGAACAGAAAACACACGGGTGTGAAAGAGGGAGCGGGTTACGCTGACATGAACCATATCTGCGAATCATAAATCAAACACAGTGACCAATAAAGCAGAGACGCTGTTAACCTGGGTCAAGGTGACACGTTAATGCGGTCACAATAACAGATGTTAACAACAGCATGCATGTCATTCAATAACAGCAAGAAAGCCATCTATCATGTTGGCTTCAGGTACAGACATAAATCCAGTGTAAGAACACAGACACGTCTCATCCAGAGGGAAATGCAGTGTTTTGTTGAGTGCAAGTATTGCGTCCAGTGCTGCAGACACGATCACACCACACTGAACTACACCACCAGAGCTGCACTATCTGAAGAGCGTTAGTGCGCGTGCAGGAGAACAGCTGCATGTCACTGATCACAAAAACACCAGAGTCCAATAACCACAGGGATTATGTTAATATGCATCACAATGCCCAATAAATCATCTCCATTCCAGGCACACAAACACCACAGCAAATGTCAGGCTGGTTACCTTCTCCTTCTTGGGCAGTCCGGTGTTGAATTCGGCAGAATTGGACACTTTGAGGGACTTGGAGCGGTGCTGGGGCTGACGCCTGAGCGACTCCTCCCTGCCGTACTTCACGGACCCGCCGGGCCGCATGCGGACCTTCCCCGTGCCCTGAACACTGTTCACCCCGATCATCTCCGGCGCTTAGAGCCCTCACACACACACACACACGCGCGTGGAGCGGAGCGAGAGAGGAGGCAGCGGAGTGGAGAAGAGTCAAACCAACAGACGAGCAAAGCAGAACGGCACACACACGTCCCTGCCTTCAAGACTCGACCGAAGCTGCTTTCTCCCGCATCGCTCGCCGGAGTGTGTGGATACAGAGCGATAGTTTCCCTGAAGCAACACGTCAGTGACTGGTAGAGTGAGAGAGACACAGAGAGAGAGAGAGAGAGAGAGAAGGGGAGAGGAGGTGCTCCTCCCATTCTGAAGTGAGCCAATGTTGAGATCGATTAATTTACATTTCACACAGCCGACGCGAGCTGCCCAACAGACTCTGAGAACACAGGCCATCCTGGTCCTGCTCACAGATGTTCAGCAGAAGACACCAGCACTGGCTGCAGATCAGCTCTCGCTCACATGATCACGAGCCAGACGACAGCGCAGCGCTGCCCCGAGGCATGCACACACTACGCACGGTAATAATGCAGTTTATTGGAAAAACGGCCAAATAAGATTCTACATTTGAACGCAATAAGACTTTCACGCACAGCTTTGGGTGTCTTGAGGTGGTTTATGAAAATAATATTAAAAACAGCTCTGCAATAATGAGGCAGATTCTTCCAAACATGCCTTGCCTTAGGCAGTAATTCACAGATCTACTGTGAGAAATCCATCACCTCAGTTTGATTTCATCTGAATCTATAATTCAAAGCGTTCAAAGCGCATACTAATGCTCTGTAAACACACCATGACTGGCTGAAATAAAACAAATTATGAGCAGGCAGGTTTAATCATTTAAGTTTCAGACGTAAAAAAACGGCAAAAGCTCTAATCCGATTGGCTGACAGTCATGTTTACAAGGTTGCTACAATGGACACTTTGGAGGAATAACTCAATTTGCGTGAAAACTTTGTGAAAACTACAAGAAGCTGAACTGCCATCCGCCACGTTTACGATTCTCTTTAAGAGGAAAATATTTCCCCCTCAGTAGTGTAGTTTACTTTCTATGTAAATAAGTTGGACTACAGTATCCGAGCCATGATGGATGGTGTCTGCAGTGACCAATTAACAGAAAATACTTCTGGACAAATGGATAATGGGGAAAAATGACTCAATGTAGATCTGGAGCAGATCATCAGTGTGATTAAACTCACACCGGTCGCTCAGCTTGTGCAGATCATGAACAGCAGGCAGTGATGTCAGTTCTGGAGTGATGCTTACAACACAAATGCAAACATGTCTTGGCATCATTCTTTCCATAGAAACATACAGCACAGGCATGTTATGGGGATAATATATGTGTGAATGATGGTTTACTCTGCTTAATGTGCTGAGCAACTTTATTTCAGCCCTACAGTATTCGGCAGAACAGATGATGTCCTCTGCACTACAGCTCAGGCACTGTGGTACCGACAGACAGACCATGATCACAATAAAGATGAATGGATGGAGGAACGGATGGATGGAGGAATGGATGGATGTATGGAGGAACGGATGGATGGGTGGACAGACAGACGGATTGGTGGATGGGTGAACGGATGGATGGACGGAATAGTGGATGGATGGATTAACGGATGGATGGAAGGGTAGATGGATGGAAGGGTAGATGGATGGAAGGGTAGATGGATGGATGGATGGACGGATGGATGGATGAACAGATGGATGATGGGTGAACGAATGGATGGATGGATGGATGGATGGATGGATGGACGGATGGATGGATGAACAGATGGATGATGGGTGAACGAATGGATGGATGGATGGATGGAAGGGTAGATGGATGGATGGGCGGAAGGGTAGATGGATGGATGGATGGATGGATGGAGGAACGGATGGATGGATGGATGGAGGAATGGATGGATGGATGGACAGAAGGGTGAACGGATGGATGCATGGAAGGGTAGATGGATGGATGGATGGACGGACAGATGGATGGATGGACGGAAGGGTAGATGGATGGATGGATGGATGAACGGATGCATGGAAGGGTAGATGGATGGATGGATGGATGGGTAGATGGATTGATGGGAGGAAGGGTAGATGATGGATGGATGGATGGATGGATGGATGGAGGAACGGATGGATGGAGGAACGGATGGATGGACGGACAGAAAAATGGATGGATGGATAGATGGAGGAATGGATGGATGGATGGACGGAAGGGTGAACAGATGGATGGATGGAAGGGTAGATGGATGGATGGATGGAAGGGTAGATGGATGGATGGATGGATGGACGGACAGATGGATGGATGGACGGAAGGGTGAACGGATGGATGGATGGAAGGGTAGATGGATGGAGGAACGGATGGATGGACGGACAGAAAAATGGATGGATGGATGGATAGATGGAGGAATGGATGGATGGATGGATGGATGGATGGACGGACGGAAGGGTGAACGGATGGATGGATGGAAGGGTAGATGGATGGATGGAAGGGTAGATGGATGGATGGATGGATGGACGGAAGGGTGAACGGATGGATGGATGGAAGGGTAGATGGATGGATGGATGGAAGGGTAGATGGATGGATGGATGGATGGACGGAAGGGTGAACAGATGGATGGATGGAAGGGTAGATGGATGGATGGATGGATGGATGGAAGGGTAGATGGATGGATGGATGGATGGAAGGGTAGATGGATGGATGGATGGAAGGGTAGATGGATGGATGGATGGAAGGGTAGATGGATGGATGGATGGATGGATGGATGGACGGACATATGGATGGATGGACGGAAGGGTAGATGGATGGATGGATGGATGGAAGGGTAGATGGATGGATGGATGGACGGACGGACAGATGGATGGATGGACGGAAGGGTGAATGGATGGATGGACGGAAGGGTGAACGGATGGATGGATGGAAGGGTAGATGGATGGATGGATGGAAGGGTGGATGGATGGATGGACGGACAGATGGATGGATGGACGGAAGGGTGAACGGATGGATGGATGGAAGGGTAGATGGATGGATGGATGGAGGAACGGATGGATGCTACTTTTATCTCAACCAGTTATCTTCAGATTTTGCTTTGTTAGAAATCCATGTCTCATGACAGCCGAATAATAATTAATGATAACAAAAAGGAAAATCCAAGTTTATTCCTCATTTATGCAATCTGCTCATTCTCCCTCAAGTTTAGCATCTTCAGAACATCCAAACCGGTCCTAGTTGAGTTTGAGTCAGAAGAAGATTTATGACCCCGAGGACTGAAATGCATATCCTACTTCATTAGTTCATGTGGACTATATAGCGCAGATAATGCAGAAGACAGAGCACTTCGAGAGGTTTTGTTCATTTTATTCTCAGCAGGTTTGTCATCGGGTTGCTTAAGACGTTATGGTCACTTGCCAGACAATATGCCTTAATGTGAGGAGTGAGCCAACGGGCTGATGCATCATCGTGTCCATCTGTTCCCCACAGTGAAGCAGAGCAACACACTCCAGTCCCTCGCACAAGATGGAGGAGCTCATCGCATCATCATAACTACAGTAAAGCTTCACGCCTTGCAGAATCACATCTAAGAGTTACACGCAAATAATCAACACAAAGTATTAAACAATAATTAGAATTAGTTAAAAAATAGAATACAATTAATTATAAAAACAAAGTTGGAAAACGTGTATAACTGTATTTAAGTATGTTGTAAGATTGTGAATAAATTAACAGATATCTGTGATAAATCACAATTCTTAATCAAATATATTGGCAAATCAAAACAATCTGATATATGTGTAAATATCAAGAACATTTTGATTCTCCATTTCATGACCCGTGTAAGGGAAGTGAACTAATGAACCATGATCTCATTTAAATCCACTTTACTACCATTTTGTATTGAATTATAAAAAAACCTGAAGGCATGACAGAAGTTTTTCACAGCAAATGCATATTTGTAACTGTATTTATTTATAATACCTTGATCTTTCAATTGGTTAAAAGTAAACCACGAGTGAGACCGTGGCCGCTCACGCTCTCTTAAGTCCTAGTGAACATTATGTAGTGGAGGTGTGGATATTCAAATGATGAACACATCCTGACATCACGACCCAGGACCATGTTTTTACAGTAGCATGACCTCTTTCTCTGACTGATGTGCCGGAGATAAAAGCCCCGTTTTTGGAAGGTAATTCCGATATCTTTAAGTAAAAACACAAAAACAAGATTCATGAACGTCTCTGTATTTTCACTCACTCATTAAAGCCAATTGTTTTTTGCATTGAGTGCCTGACAAGTGTGAATGTTGGACTGTGTTGGTACTGACGCCATGTCACGCAGCGCATCAGCCTTCCTGTGCTCTCATTAAAGGCGTTCACACTGACACTGATCTACAGAGACACAGCCATGGAAGTCTGTGTTCTGAGGAGACATGAGCAACAACGACCTCTGGCAATGCAACAAAGTTGAGTTATATGAACTTTGTAAATGAGCAGTGATGTGGCGACGACCATCAAGTCATTTCATATTCATAACGACCTTGGCCAGTGACTTCCTAAGATTACAATGCTAAGATATTTTGTGCTTCTTAATATCAACTCGTACAGAAAGAAACAAACATGTTAAAGGCCAGATCAGCTAATGCACATTCTACTTCTAAAAACAACAACAACTTGACATTTGAATGTAATTTGGGACTAGAGGCGGGATATAAAGTGTTGATTTGATCTATAAATACATGTATGAGTGTAGCTGTGTGGTTCTAGAGCATCTGCCACCAGTGAGGGTGAAGAGCGTGGAGCGCATGACACTGCAGATCGCAACCATTAATCGCATACAAAATAAAAGTTTGTGTTTGCATAATATGTGTGTGTGTACTGTGTATGATTATTTTGTATATATAAATACACACACATGCATGAATATATTTAAGAAATATTTGCATGTGTATATATATATATATATATATATATATACACAATTTATATTATTTATAAATATTTTATATATAAATAACACATTTTTCTTAAATATACACATGCATGTGTGTGTGTATTTATATATACAAAATAATCATACACAGTACACACACACATATTATGCAAACACAAACTTTTATTTTGGATGCGATTAATCACGATTAATGGTTGCACAGCCTTATTTGTATAATTAAGCCATAATTTTGGTTTATTTCACGTGTCAGTATCTTGATAGCACAGTGGCTGATATATTATATATATTTTGGGGCCATCAACTTAAGCGATTAATTACATGAATTATGCAGAAAGACACTATTTATTTATTTATTTATAACTAAAAACAGACAGGATGTCTAACAAAAGTAGTTATTTGCAGTTCTTAGAAATGTACTCTTCTCTTTGTAAGACTCAACACCTGATCATGAATATAGTAGGGGTGACCCCGAATAGTCGAAGATTCGATGCTTTGATAGGAGGAGCCTGATTCGACTACCGATCTCACGGTCGAATCTTCGCAGAGGTGTTATGAAACGAGGATCATGCCACTTTGGCTATATGAGGGCGCTCAATGTCTGATTTCACACAGAACTGCCGGTTTTCTGTCAATACGTTAATATTCAGCCTATTATGATAATGCTGTATATAAAAATGTGCAAAGAAAGAAGCTTTTAATAAATATTTTTTTAACGTGCGTGAATAAATCAAAACACCCCGTGACAGATTTAAGTTTCACTTTCAATCCGTGACCGACAGAGGAGCGTCTTGGCGGCAAGGATTTAAATCTTTAACAATGTCTGGGATAAGAAAATTAAAGTGTGGATGTACACCCGGGCTATTCAATTGGCGGCCCGCAGGCCAAATGCGGCCCACCAATCATCTCCATCCGGCCCGACGGCACCTACCTCCCTCCTCCTCTTTTCCTGGCGGTGCGACAAATTTAGTTTGATACTCGCTCCGATTGACCTGAGAAACGTTTTACGTGCGAATATTTCAGCAGTTATTATATGTGTCCTGAATTTATGTCGACTAAACCAGCGATGCCAATCATTCGTGAATGAATCATTCTTTTGGTTCAATTCTTTCTAAACGCGCTTGCATGCGCGTTCACACCGCCGCCGGAGAGAGCGTCAAAGTGGCCGGTCAGTAACGGTCTAAAACTATTCGGATTCATTCGGACCGCTCCGTCGCTGAATCATCTGAAGCGGTTTCTCGGTCAGTACAGTAACAACAAATAGTTGCGTTTTCTCCCGGTCCCGGACACTATTATTAAACAGCGTTGCGACAACCAGTGGGAAGCGTTTCAGTTCGACAGAAACCTCTCTGTTACAAACCACAAATCACTCGATGATTTAACTAGTATTAAATCAGATGAAACAGCCTCAACATTCCCAACAAGACTGATGAGGAAAGCAGGAGAAACATTGTGGCATGAACAAAATTAGAAGACTTTAATCCCCTAATCACCCTACAAACATTTACCATGAATGTAGCCCTACTGTAGTAATTTACCATGGTTGGGCAGAAATGTGCAATATTTATATTGAATACTATGTAGTAATAAATAAATAAATATAGTGATTTATATTGCATTAGATTTATTAGGTGAGTAGAGGAATATATAATTAATGTTTGTTATGAAATTATGTCAGTTTCTTTGTAAAGGTGTGTATAGTTTTTAACTTGTGTTTAGGCATTTTTTATACAGTGGGAGCGAGTAGCCTGTGGTTATCAAGTCTCACTGTCAGAATATTTTCATTTTAAGCATAACAATTATAAATAAAATAATTATTATTTCTCACCAACAGCTATGAGTTTGTATAATTTATTTATTTGTTCCAAGAAAAATAGTTGTACACAGCTGTAAATGATCAAGTTTTTTATTTATTATGGTTTTATATATCTGCATACTATTGGGTACCACATTTCCAAGTAAATACCATACTTTTTTAGGGTTACTTTAACTTATTTATTGAAATTGTTATGTTTCAATAAATAAGCTAAACCCCCAAACCAACCCACCGGCCCACCTCAACTTTTCGATTTGATAATCCGGCCCTCGAATGAAGCTAATTGAATAGCCCTGATGTACACCATCAGAAAGGATATTCTCCAAGGCTGGATTTAGCAGCAGGAAAACCATGATCGCACTTCTGCCGGCCAACGTTAACAAGTTGGTTTTCCACGGGACATTCTAAAATGCTTAACGTGAAAAAAGCTTTTAAAACGCTTAAAAGGCACTTTAACGTGGCTTAATTCATGTACACAGTACACATTTTATTAAGAAACCATACTATGTGCAGATAAGCAGATGAACCCAGAACAAGTGATTTCAAAACTTTTCAGCCAGTTCTGATTTGATCTTTGGATGCTGTGAACATTTTTAGCTAAAAAGACTGCCACTCCAGTTTAGCATTTATTGAGTTTAGCATTTATAAAGTTGAAAATTCTGGCTACTATCGTTATTTTAATCATTTCTTTATATTATTTTATTTATTTATCTGTCAGGGTTATCTAATCTAACTATTTGTGGCTTGTGTTTTGAATATATGTTCCCCTGCACTTTAGGCATTTTGCACACATTTGCTCCTCATCTTGTGACTTGATTCTGATTTATTTTGTTTTGTATTTTTATTTATTAGAAAGGTATATTCTGTTCTAATTTAATTTAGTAAATTAATTGTTTATTTTTTCAGTGCATCGATGTTGTGCTGTACTTAGAGCCTGCTCGCACAGGTGATTTAGCCGATTTAATTTGATTTGCATGTGAAATGCAAATGCTGTCTTCAGTGTGGCCTTTCTGGAGTTATTTATGTTATTTCTTAGTTTTATTGATCCAAAATGTTTTTATACATTTTCTTCTATATCTTTGTGTGATTTTCTGTACATCGCCACTTTGAAACGTTAAAGCCCCGCCCCCAGCCCCACCCCCAACCCCCTTACACATGATTCGACTATTAGTCGACTATAGGCAAGACTTGACGATTCTGATTCGACTATGAAAATCCATAGTCGGGGACACCCCTAGAATATAGCTTTTAAATATATTAAAAGGCATAGGTAATTTTTTGTTTTGTTTAAATGTGTCTGAATTGGTAATTGATAAACATCAATAATAAACAAATTCCGTTGATCTTTTGCCATATAAGAGGTCATTCTACTATAAAAAATACCACGTTTTCCAAAAATATCATGTGTCCAAGCTGCTAAAATCACTCGTTTGCTACGTCCGCCGCACTGCGCCGTCCCACTGTGGCAGATATTAGCATCACACGTCAACTCCCACTTTAACTGATCGGTTCCATAGCCCGTCCAGTATTACATTTACATTTATGCATTTGGCAGACGCCTTTACCCAAGCCATTCCCTTCCTGCTGCCACTGGCAAGTCGAGACGAGCACTCAATCCAGTGTTCCTGACAGCGGATCAGGGTGAGCGTGGAGAAGAAGCATGCTTTGCACATTTGTAAACTGTATTTTGTGCACAAATCTTTAGACATGAGCATCAAGCAATATACTACAAAACAGGAACGTCATGACCCCTAAGTGTTTAGGGAGTCGCACCGCATGACGTTTTACAGCCTGTGCTAAAAAGGCCTGATATTTGTAGCCGTACTGCCCTTGACACTCAGCCATGAAGCTCTGCACGTGTCCTCTCTGGCTGCTCTACATGCATGTTGTTAGTTTTATCCCACTACATTGCAGATTACATTTTGCAAGTTTTTCACATAAAACAGATAGTTCTGGTCCTTGATTCTGATTGGCTGAGCCGCGCTCAAACACACACCTGTGACCTCATGACATCAGTATTACTGTGCCACTGCAGAAAATATTAATCTTTTTATTGATTAACCGATTTATAAATGCAATAAGCTCTGTGAAGCTGAGGTTTCCAGTGAACAGCTAAAGAGGTTTCTTTGCTCTGCATCAGGCTTAATAACACTGTTTTAAATTCACTGTAAACCTCGCCGTCACAAGGCTTATCGCTTTATTAAGCACTGAAACCGTTTTTTTAATGTCCTTTAAAATATTATTTTGTCCTTTAAAATATTAGAAGAGCATGCCAAACTATTTAATAAGGTTTTCTCTTCAAGAGTTCTTGTAACGAGGCATTTTCCACTGATTTAAGGGCAGAAACACTGAGGTTTGTTAAGAGCGTCTCTTCTGAAGGACTATGGCTGTGGACACAAATAAACTTGAAAGCCTCAGTGTCTGTAACTGTGAAGGTCTGTAACTGTGTGACTTCGTGTCTCCAGTTGATTGGCACACACCGTACACATGGAGCATTTCTCTCATATCTCACATGTCTCCTGCAGTCGGCTTTGATATTTCTAATATCTCATTTCTCATCTGCTCTAGTCACATACTGTGATTTGGTGGCGGACTGTTCAGTGTCATTTACAGTTTTAATGTTTCTGTGTTTATGATTAAAGCCTTGTTTGTAGTGGAGTCACGATGATCAGCCATGTACGTCACAACTGATTGCCTCTATATTTCCTCGCTGCTACCATAGTCACATTAAAGTTTCATGTTGCTGATTAATGACTGTGTTCTTGAGACGGACAGCATCACTGAATATTTCCATGTATTTGTGTATTTGTCACTAACACAAGTTAACCATAGCTGAGCCTGGTTTGCTGATTAGTGTTGCTTTATTACAGCTGCTCATTCATAAGTTTAGGGGTTTGATCCCTAGCTCGAAATATTATTGCATTAAGCATTGTGTCAGTCTGTAAAGGTCATGTGATCCCTCTGTCATCCTTCAGTGGACGTATTATGCGAGCTCAGCTTTATCCTCCACCATGTAAGGAGGAACCTGAGCCCCGTCCAGAGATACAGGCCTGGGGTCTCATTTATAAAACTGTGCGTAGGATCCTTCCTAAAAGTCTACGTCAAACGTCAAAAAGGGCATACGGAAAACCATATTCAGACTTAGGCAAATATGAGGTGCCAATGTGCCGTCACATTACAATGCTAAAATTCATTTAGTTTTTTTCAATCTTTTAAAGCACAATTTTTAAGTGCTTTATATTTTGAATGGAAACAGATAGGCCTTATTGTGCATTATTAAACACTATTTGTGCAAAACTATTTTCTCAGATACGAGTTCTGCTATTATCATGCGCTGAGCAATCCTCGCTGTAGTTAAAACATTAAAACAGCACGCCACAGGAAAAGTGTTCAAAAGCATCGCATCCACTACAAGCATTTCTATTTATTAGAATATACTTTTTTTTTGTAACTTCACGGTAATGATTTTACTGTCTGTAATTCAAGTGCTTAATGAGAATGGCATATTTAATCTAAATGTGTATATCAGATGTAAAACAGTTTTAACTCATTCTTTTATTTACTGTTATTGTGAGCATGCACTGTATTTCTTATTAGGACTCATAAAGAGGATCTAAAGTGGTTTTCCATCATCAGTCCCTCAGATCACCATCGGTGTCGCCAAACTGATCCGTCTCCAAAACGTTGGTGCGCACGGCTCAGAGTTTACTTGCAGGTGCGCACATTATCCCGTCAAGTTTGTTTTTAATTGATCACAACCTTTGCGTGGGAAATGGCGTATGCACGTTTCCAGCCCCGTTTTGAGCATACGCTATGTTTATAAATGAGACCCCAGAGTATCACCGACTCTTCTGAGCTCTTGACTGTGGTCAGTCATTAAGACGTTGTTTAAGAGTGCGAGTAGTGTTCACACTGAAAATCCCACATAGAAAGTGCACACTTTAAACACCCGGATGAAGCACTTAATTAACGTAAAAAACAAGGTGTGGAATATTGGACACTTCATGCACTCGACTGTCACCGCTTTACGTAGCAGAGCAGGGGGAGGGGCTTCAGACTCCATGATGAATGACAAAATTACTGTATTAAATCCATACACTACACAGTTGAGTACATAATGCATAAGTGCATAGTGCGTCATTTGGGATGCAACCTGAGAACTCAGGCATTTACACAGGCATCACTTACATTCTTCAAGAAATGTAAACATCTTGTTTTTATTGGATTATATATTTGTCTACTCTTTTTGCACACGTATCCAACTATACATATGAAACTACTTTTTATCTGATCCCTGTTAAGGCAATATGGCTTGTTTTTAATTTAATATTTGTTGGAATAGTTCATATTTGTGGCATTTTTAATCGTTCATTTTAGTATTCAGAACCATACCGAATATATATGAATATAAACGGATAATGTACTGCAGACAGCTGAAGTGTTGACCAGTTGACGAGGATTAACGGCGGTAATGTTTGAATCGGGGATCGAGTCCGGGGATATTGAAGACCCTCGGATCTTTGGATTTGCCTGAAGTCTGGCTTTGAAACAGAAAGATGATTGACAGCACGCCTCTGTGTAATCAGACACCGATCACTTCTACAACACACACGTATGACGCTTCTATTCTTATCAGACCTATTTTAGCTGAACTCAACACACACACATAATGCTGAAGGTGTTGGCCAAGCTCTTGACCTGCGATGAATTCAACAGAAACACAAACCTTTTCAACACGACATCCATTGTATCTTCCTGGCTTATGTAGTTGTCTCTATTGCACTACAGTTTAATATCTTGATAGAAGCTTTAATAAACACATTGATTTGGTGAGATCAATAACTGATCCGAATGATTCTGATCGTCCCGCTGGTCCAGAAGTGTGTCAAGTGTGTCATTTAATAGAGATTGTTTGTCTTCGCGGCAAGATTGTCTGATATCAGGTTTATAAACGCAGGCAATGGCACAGCTCGTCTGTCTGAAAATAAAACGTTAAATCAAAGGTCAAAAGATTAATTACTGGATATTAGATGGAAAATCGCAGAGACTATCTTTAGACAACGGCTGCTTTGCACAAGCAGAGGAGAAACCTTTGAGCTCGCTCGTCAGGATCACAGAACACAATGTTGTGATGCTTTTCGTTCTTCTATGGCTGATAGGAGTTCAGAGGTATGAACCCGTGCATATAGAAAGTGTTTTTATTACACCACTGAAGAGGATTCAAATATACATTATCAGCAGAAAAAGTGAAAGCTAACTTCTACAGAAGTATATAAAATAAATCTGCACAAGTGCAAGCTGGCCAGAAACGTATTACTCGCACTTGCCACTTGATGCGTTTTACTTGTGTCTGGTTGGACTGATGGCATGTAACGTGAAGCGCCAGTGTTGATGAAGGCCTGTTCATCGTGATTTACAACACTGCCTTACTGATTCAGTTTTGTAATTATTGGTTTACGTGTAAATCTTCAGGAGTCTCCTGCTCTGTGCTTTTCAGTCTCCTTTCCAGGGAGTTGCTTGGAGGATTCATAATGTGCTTATGTGGTCATGCAAGCGCATGCCGTTTGCAAAGAGCGTGTAGATGTAAACGTTTCATTCTTAAGCGGTTAAACTGGCTTTCTGGTTCGCATGTGAACGCACTAACTGTCTTCAGGAGGTTTCTCGAGGAGGACTGATATGCTGAATGTTTTTCTGAGAAATCTAAATGTGATCTTTATCTAGTTGTGGAAGGTGACCGCCTCCAGAGAACAGCGTTACTGAAATACTGATATTCTTGCTGATGAGATAAATTGATGAAATTTATCGAAAATGACGAAACTCGGCTCATTCATCGGTCCACTGATAAAGCTCACATTACTTACATCTTAATCTGAGTAAGAACTAATGAATCACTCATTAAGCCATGTAATTAAAAGCAGTTTTTACAACATACCAGGGATGGAAATTAGCACCCGCCACCAGCCAAATGCGGGTGATTTTGTGTTGTGGCGGGTAAACTCGTTTCACCTACCGGCCACCGTGGCGGGTAAATAAAAATAGCATACTGTTTCACACGGATAGCGGACACTTTTAGAGGCACACCTTCAAAAAAATGTGGCGTTACATCGCAGCCGTTAAGAGGTCTGCAGAGAAAACATCTCAGGAGGAGCCAGTGGACAAAGAGGTGAAGGTCAAAAAACGTTTTTTTTTTTTAAAGAACGATAGAGAAAAGCAGACAATGGGGAGTCCCGCAATTGGTTAGTTTACGACGAAACAAGTTCTGCTCGGTATGTCGTCAACACGCCTCAGAAGATTGTGTGTGTCAGGCACGGCGCCAGGATTTCAGTTTTGGATGGGCCAGACCAATTGTGGGTGGGCCTTAATTTAAAAACGTTATTCAATCACTGTTTAACCTAATAAAAATTACTGACTAATATACCGTTATATTATCTGTGCGTATAATATAGATTTTAATAGCTTGGTGCTCTTTAAATATTTTGTTGCATTTTAAAAAGTGTCGGTGCATAGGACGGACCTATCCGCGATCGCTCTCCATGGTTCTGACCAAAGAAGAGCGCTTTGGAATCTCCATTACGCATCATACCTGGCGTTGTCTCTTAGTGCGCTACGAAGACTCTTGGGGTATAACTTAACTAAAGGTATACCATTGCTAGGCGTCTTCAGGGCTATCATCCACTCGCGAGGCAGAGGCGCTGGCGCCCTCCTAGCAACGGCGCTGGTCGCCGAGAAGGATATGATACATCATGAGATGCGCAAATATGTCTGGAGACAAGACATGTAAGACATGATTTTGACCACTTCATTGAGTTTTGTTTTGTAGAAAGTCTCTTTTTAAAAGATTTTCGTTTTGTATAAATTGTATCTTAATTTTGATCAATGTATTTAATAAATAAGAAGAAAATATATAGCAGACAATGTAAAAAGGCATGATCACTTGCATTGCACGTGAACTGAAGGGCGCCGAAACTCAGCTTGTGCCTCACAGATTTTAGAAATATAGGCTATTATAGAAAGCTTGAAATGTCTACTTTTAAACGAAAATATTCAAAACCAAAAGAAATAAGCTCTCTGATTGTGAAATCCATATGAAATGTGCATTTCTCTCTGGCGTTCATGGCGAGTCCGCATTGTCAACTTCATCTTTGCAGCGCCAAAGAAAACAGCAGTTTATTAATAAATAATTAAAATGTCTCCTTGCTATTTTAGACACATTCATAATCATTACTTTAACCGGTTCTTTGTGGCTAGCTTTAAGCGTGCGGTCGTGCGCTTGAGTGCGGCTATATTACGTAAACGCTCATTATCCTGTGTAGGCTATATAGCCTATTTAAGTAGCATAATTAAAATAATATACAGGGGCGATTTGTCCACGAATGGCTTAAATGAACAATTAATAGTCGACTATAAAAAAAATTTAAAGTCGGAGGCAGCCCTTATTCCACATATTTTCGAGCCAGACTCAGTTGAGCGAGCGACCCTGCGGAATGAGCGAGCGGAGTGGAATATTCAGAAATGCGCTCTCCATTCACATGCTCTGATCAGAACAAACCCGAACCTCACTGTGTGCTGAATTTGCGCAGAAACATCAAAATAGACACAACCAGCTTTTTAAATTTTTTAAAACTAAACATTTAGACTATTTTAGCACAAATTATGAGCTTATTGACGATTTTTTTTATAGTTCTTGACAAAAATAGAATATATTAAACGTTTTTTTTTGTTGTTTTTTTTTTTAAGAAAAGTTTTGGATGGGCCTGTTGAAAAGTGTGCCTGGTGTGTGTATAAGAAAGAAAGAGAAAATGTCAGTATTTCATTGAGACTTGAGATTAAATAAACTGCTTAAGTATTGTAGATCTTGTAGTATTAATTTTCACATGCAGTTACACATTGTCGGTTAAAAACAAGAAAGTGGCTGGTAAAAACATTGAGTGGCTGGTAGATTTTGAAATCCACCAGCCACAGTGGCCGGTGGACAAAAAAGTTAATTTCCATCCCTGCAACATACCCAAAGATTCTGGATCATAAAAAAAAAAAAAAACTCACGTTCTTCACACGAGAGAGACGATGCAGCATTTGGCATTAACATTTGACATGTATACATTTGGCATATACACTCACCTAAAGGATTATTAGGAACACCATACTAATACTGTGTTTGACCCCCTTTCGCCTTCAGAACTGCCTTAATTCTACGTGGCATTGATTCAACAAGGTGCTGAAAGCATTCTTTAGAAATGTTGGCCCATATTGATAGGATAGCATCTTGCAGTTGATGGAGATTTGTGGGATGCACATCCAGGGCACGAAGCTCCCGTTCCACCACATCCCAAAGATGCTCTATTGCAGGGGTGGGGAACGTACGGCCCCCGGGCCGTAACCGGCCCGCGAAACAGTTTAATGCGGCCCGCGAGTCAATTCCTCCCAAAAAAAAAAAAAAAAAAAAAAAACTTCAGAAACAAAAATCTCAGCAATTACTTTTCCTGTTATAGAAAACACAAAATAGACAAAGTGGCAAGCAGCACGAGTCCACGAGCCGTGAGAGCAGGGCGAGGCCAGTAGCGCGAGAGTTAATGAGTCACCTGGGCGCCGCATCGGTTTCAAGTTTCTCACTGATCAGCTTCGGGGCGCATAAAAGGATCGGAACGAAGACAGCGGAGGACCAGACATGGACTTTACTGTGTGTGCGTGTGTTGCGTGTGCGTGTGTGTGTTGCGTGTGCATGTGTGTGGTAGTCGTTCCACGAGGGGCTGCTGCTTTTACTTTCGTTTTGTCATTTGCGTATTAAAGTGGAATGAGTAGCCGACTAAAAGTGGCCGACAGCAAGTGGAATGTGTGGCCGACTAAAAAAATTATTTTAACTATAACCAACCCAATTTGTCTAGATCTGCATTATTTCCTTTGTATAATGAGCTTAAATATTGCTGCGCAGTCGTGTGATTTAGGCTGCTTGATTAACATTATTACAATGTATTCCTATTTAACTCTGATATGTAGCCTATATATATAAGGTCCTCGAATGTGTTGGAATGTTTCACCAGCATTAGCCTTTTCACAGTTTGTATCACACCGCTTGTCTGTGTTTGCACAACTTGCATCATTAAGCCAGTAGGTGGTGACAAGTGACTGTCTTTATGAGTGAACAATTGAAATTTAATTGAACTGATTTAATAGTGCCAAAAACATTGATTAACTCAAGAAAGAAACAAGTTGCTGAAACCAATCTTTAATGCTAAAAAGTTTACATCTATGCAAAATAATCCTTGAAAGATTTCTCATTTAAGGCCATTCCTGTTTGGAATATGTGATTGTGTATTGTCAACAATAAGCAGAAACATTTTGCATTTCCATTTTGTAGTGTGGATCATTCATTTCAACATTTATCCTCATTCTCATGTTTAAGAATCTGTTATCTTGACAAATAATTTATGCTACTGCCCACTGACATGTTTTTAAAGCTATTGTTATCAAAAAATGTTGGCCTTCAAACACCTTAAAATGCACATATGTAGGTCCGAGAAATCCAAATTTTCTCGGGGGAGCATGCCCCCGAACCCCCCTAACTACCTCACATTTGAATGTGTGTGTGTGTGTGGTAATATGGGCTGGTGCGGCTTCAGTGCCAGGATGGAATTTTTTAACCAGTCTGCCCCCCTGCATATAGGCCTAAAATATACATTATTCTCTGTATCGAATCATGTTATCTTGTTACCCACCACCAGCCCCTGATATTTCGGGCTCATCCCCTGATGTTTTTAAAACCTAGAAACGCCCCTGCTCATTACAATGGCCCTTAAAGAATGTTAAAAAATTGTAAATGGCCCTTGATAGGAAAAAGGTTCCCCACCCCTGCTCTATTGGGTTGAGATCTGGTGACTGTGGGGGCCATTTTAGTACAGTGAACTCATTGTCATGTTCAAGAAACCAATTTGAAATGATTCGAGCTTTGTGACATGGTGCATTATCCTGCTGGAATTAGCCATCAGAGGATGGGTACATGGTGGTCATAAAGGGATGGACATGGTCAGAAACAATGCTCAGGTAGGCCGTGGCATTTAAACGATGCCCAATTGGCACTAAGGGGCCTAAAGTGTGCCAAGAAAACATCCCCCACACCACCACCACCAGCCTGCACAGTGGTAACAAGGCATGATGGATCCATGTTCTCATTCTGTTTACGCCAAATTCTGACTCTACCATCTGAATGTCTCAACAGAAATCGAGACTCATCAGACCAGGCAACATTTTTCCAGTCTTCAACTGTCCAATTTTGGTGAGCTCGTGCAAATTGTAGCCTCTTTTCCCTATTTGTAGTCGAGATGAGTGGTACCCGGTGGGGTCTTCTGCTGTTGTAGCCCATCCGCCTCAAGGTTGTGCTTGTTGTGGCTTCACAAATGCTTTGCTGCATACCTCGGTTGTAACGAGTGGTTATTTCAGTCAAAGTTGCTCTTCTATCAGCTTGAATCAGTCGGCCCATTCTCCTCTGACCTCTAGCATCAACAAGGCATTTTCGCCCACAGGACTGCCGCATACTGGATGTTTTTCCCTTTTCACACCATTCTTTGTAAACCCTAGAAATGGTTGTGCGTGAAAATCCCAGTAACTGAGCAGATTGTGAAATACTCAGACCGGCCTGTCTGGCACCAACAACCATGCCACGCTCAAAATTGCTTAAATCACCTTTCTTTCCCATTCTGACATTCAGTTTGGAGTTCAGGAGATTGTCTTGACCAGGACCACACCCCTAAATGCATTGAAGCAACTGCCATGTGATTGGTTGATTAGATAATTGCATTAATGAGAAATTGAACAGGTGTTCCTAATAATCCTTTAGGTGAGTGTATATTAAAATTTTTTAAAATCTGCTGTTCTTTTGAACTTTCTATTCATCAAAGAATCCTGGAAAATTAAACGTATCATGGTTTCCACAAAAAAAGCAAAAACTTATTAATAAGAAATATTAAGCTTTGCCATCACAGTAATAAATTACATTTTAAAATATATTCAAATAGAAAAGTTATTTTAAATTGTAATAATATTTCACAGTTACTGTTTTTACTGTATTTTTGATCACATAATGCAGTCTTGGGCAAAAGATACTGAATGGTAGAGTGTGTGTGTGTATATATATATATATATATATTATATTATATTATATTTATATTATATTATATTATATTATATATATATATATATATATAAGCTGTAAAAAACTGTTAAGTTAATGCATTCCCTGGGAACCGAACCCATGACCTTGGCCTTGTTAGCACCATGCTCTACAGTTTTGACCTCAAGGACCTGATGGCAGTGTGTTGATTAAATGATATTTCTCATGAGAAATGACAGCAGCTGTGACATTCACAAAACTGCACTGGTTTATTGTGTTGTTAGTGTGTGATTGCATCACTCACTGCTTTATGGCATGTACCCGCTATAAACCGGTCGAGCGAACGGTGGTTTATTCTGAGCATCAGTGGATCGCCCGTCTGTGTGTGTTCTGAGACGGGCTCGACTGCCGCCAGCGCCTCATCCTACACATGCAGGTCCACACCGCTTCAAGGGCTTTATTTTTATAGAGCATACAGACACTAACACGCTCTCCTGTAGATTTTTGAGAAGCATAGTGTTTTGGATATGCATGTCTTCATCAACTTTGAGCCGCATGTAGACATTCAGCAACAGTGTAATGCTTTCACTTGATGTCTAATAAAACCAGTTCTGTGATGTCATTCTGAAAGTGGCCAAACCGTTGTTTAGACTGAATCTTTCTCAATGCCTGAATGATCAAGATCTGAATTGCATGTGCGCTGCCCATTAACCTGTAGGTCACACTGAGCCGGGCCGCTTTAATGAGGGTATAAAGTAAGGTGAGTTTAATGGTCAGCAGGAAACAGACCCTATAAAGATTTCATTCAATTAGAGTGCATCAGCTGAAGTGCTTTATTTCAGTATATCAGACGCTCTTAACTGCGGGATGGAGAGTGTCCACTGTTCACCATGTTGTTACCAGGCGCTACATGACGAGTTGCCAGCGTCAAGTCATCTTTTTGTCCTCATTAAATGCCAAATGCAGCATGAAGTAGCAAAGTCACAGTCAGTCACAAGGCTTTGCAGCTTCAGAAAGTTCAAGACCAGTGAGATCTCACTGTGGGCGGAGCTCTCCAACTACATGAAAATATACTATTGAAATGGATTTTTGTCAGTGGTTGACCTAATATATTGCCACGGGCGTTATATTGACTGATATTTAGCATTTATTTATTAACAACACAATATGGTTTTCTGTTTGGCCGATAAGTGTGTGAAATTTATTTTGACAGTTACAGCCCTACAGTTACAGTTACAGATATTTAAACATAACATTTGACTTGGATAACATTTAAACCTGTAGTATTTTTATTTCTCCATTCTGACTTTATAACTCGTAATTGATAGTTTATCACAATAACGAGTTTAGATTTCTCGCAATTCAGATTTTTCTTCTCTTAATTGAGATTTAAATGAAGAATTGCAAGGAAAAAGTCAGAATTGTGAGGTATAAACCTCGAAATTAGCTTTTTACTCTTTTATTCAGGGCCGGATTATCCATAGACGGGATTGGGCGAGTGCCCTGGGGCACCAGCCAATAGGAGGGCACCAGATGATTTAGAGAATGACTAAACCTTTAAAATAGTTGTTTTGTATTATTTTGCTATAAGAGATATAGAGTTATAAGAGATGCAGATACAAAATGAACAGTTAATGATACAATATATACAGAGAAATTATAAAATATATGCATATAAAGAATTGCGATTGGGTCAGGTCACAGTGGATTTGCCCCCTCCCCCCAGTCAGAGTGGAGCCCGCCAATACTATTAAATTCAAAATGGACAGGCAGCATCAGATTAGTGGTTGTGTGAAACGTAAATTAAAAAAAGAGAATATATCACGACAGCTACCCTTCAAAAAGTACCAGCAAGATAAAAAAAATTTATTCGAAATCAAGAAAAGACAGAGACATCGATCGGCATCACCAGCAGAAGGCACTAGCAGCGAAATAATGCCTCAAACGACACGACTCAAGCAGCAGCTAATGTTGTGAGCAAAGGCGGTAACACAAAGTCTAAAAAAAGCTGTTCTGCTAAAGGTAAGGATTATTTACCATTATTTCTGCAAACGTGACACTGTTGTCGATTTGGCATTTGTGGAATGGTTTTCTCTTTTAGCTGGTTGCTTATAGATGCTTATTACATGCTTTTGTTTCAGTCGGACTGAATTCATTCCTATTGATGATTCTGAATGTAGTGTTTACATGAACGCTAAACATGTGATCAGGTCGATGTGCGAGTGGGTATAGGCTACTGCTTGAGTATACAGAGTTTCCTGCTGTTTGCGCATAATATCCATCTTCTACATTGGTTTTTGTTTGTTTTAAGCAGTAGGATTAATATTTATCCATTTCTGGTCATAATTTGGGGATAATGAGCATATGACCGTTGTTGTACCGTGTTTTATCACGCAGTAAAAACGCCCAAAACCAATGACGGGACACTCATTTATATGACACTTTATTCTGCAGGATGAACAGCTCGTTCAGCGCGTCATACGTCATTACGCTATTTCAACGTCATTGCACATACTGGGTCTCATTCATGAAACACGAGCAGAACAAATTTTTGTGTAAATCGTGTGTAAAGTGGTTCTGGCGTAAATTTTCGGATTCATTAAAATGTTCGTATTTCCCAAATGTTAGTTGGTACGAAAGAAATCTACACCTGCTCCCAGCCATGCGTAAATAGTGCGTTTAACATCTGAACGTTTTGCTCATTAATAAGGCTGCATTTTAATTCACTTTAATCGGGTACATATTTACACAGCATTTTGAAAAAATATTATATATAGTAATTACATACGGTTTTTCTTTTTACTTTTATTATGAGAGCCAGTAATAGCATCTGCAAACGGAACACAAGTCCGCAAGTCTTTTTTTATTTTATTTTTATTTATTTTTATATTCAAGCTGTTTATTCTTTTTTTTTTTTTACAAGTCCACAAGTCACAAGTGTTGCAGTCAAGCTTCATGTCGAACCATTTTCTTTTCACTTCTGGGACTGCTCGATTAACAGATGAAACTCCATTAACTGCATCTGTAATATGCTGCCAAGATTTTTTACCTAAAGCATTTAGGTATTACCTAAAAAAAAATTTTTTTTAGGACCTGATACGCCACTATGTACGCTTGAAAATAAAATGTGGCGTTTTGAATGAACTTCTGATAATAAAAACTTCAATTTCTGCATCAGAGAAATCTCTCTTCTTCGTTCGCTTTTGAGAAGACATGTTGAAATCCTTCGTTTCGTGTCATATGATGCCCATATATAGTTGTCAGTCTGATTTAATGGGCGGGATTTATGGTAATTAAGAATGAGCGTGCACGCGCGTCCCATTTACGACTGATTGGAATTCATTAACCCACACACACATTTCACAATCAAATCTGACGTTTACGAAGTATTTGTGAATCAGGAGAAGAATTTTCGGGAATGTCTCTTTACGTGCAAATCACTCACATATTTACTCGTATATTTACGAATGTTTCATGACTGAGACCCACTGTACGCAGTCCTTTCAGTTTGTTTTCAATCCGATCAAGTGTTTTCGTGTTCTCCCAATCGGACTAGAAAATGAATAAACCATCCCTTTCAATCCAATAGAAATTTCATTCGGATCGAGCTCAATCAGATCAATAAGGATGTTTACATGAAGGCTTTTCAGAATCAGTAGTCCGATTGAGCCGTCAATCCGATTACTAATGGATTTGGTTGCATTTAAACATTTTTGCTGCTGTGCGTCTCTGTGGTGCTGAATTGATCTGATTCTGTATCTGTATTTATCTGTTATATTCACTTTGTCCTGTATATAAAATTAGGGTGACCTGGTCTTTATTTGTGAAAATATGATGTTGGTGTTGGTTACGGTGTTTACTTCGTTTTTAAGAATTTCTTTATTTGTGAAAATACCACAATATAGACCTTATGTAGCTCCGCCCCTTTTCAGCGCTGCGTTCGTTGTCTTTGGTCTCCCGGTCTGTATTTTCACAGCGATCTTGCATATAATGAATGAATGGCTCGTTTTAAAATCTTCCCGGTCTACTGACATTTGATAAGACATCTGCTTTAAACATTACAATCCTCATGATAACTTTCGTTAACTTTACATTAAGTAAATCCACTTCAAGAGCTAATTACTCCTGGACAGCGATGCCATAGAGATATACAGAGCGACCGCAAAAACGGAAGTTCAAAGACAATATTCTAGAGATGGCGGCGCCCTCGTTTCTCTGGCACATAAGGTCTATAGGGAAGCTTGTTTCCGCCACACAATAAAAAATAAAAAAGGTAATTGAGACATTTTATCTCACAATTCTGACTTTTATCTCAGAATTGGGTGCTATAAAATCGCAATTGCGAGTTATAAAGTCAGAATTGTGAGAAATAAACTCTAAATTCTGACTTTTTTCTCTCGCAATTGCGAGCATTATATATGAAAACAAGCTTCCATAACAAAAGGATTACACAAACAAGAAGATTTTTTATTTCTAATTTTGTAAGTATTATGTAAAATAAATGTAATTCCATAGCAGCATGTGTTATTTACGGTCTTTAAATGTAGCAAGCAGCCTCGGCCACCCTGCTCTTTAAAATCTTGGTATGGGCCATCAAAAAATCCATATCTTTCTACCACCAATTTGCATGCATCAATTATCATAGCGGGTTATAAAAAGACGGATCAAGAGAGTGATCACCTGTTGTGCTGGTCGTGTCTATTTAGAACGCAGTGTAATTTTGTCTGCGCACTGACAGCAATTAAATCGTTTAAGTTCTGCTACGAAGGTGCTGCTGGCGCTATGAGACTCAGTCTGCCATTACCAGACTTCCTTCAGATGCCAGCCTAGAAATATGAGAGGATATTATATAATTAATATAAGCCATCAATATATTTTGAGTTTTGGCAGGTAATCAACCTGAGAGATAATATCACTGCAGAAAACAAGACAGTGACTCACACTAGAGAAAAACTTGACCTTGTCCTCAGAGTGTGTCACTGTAATGGGCTGAAAACAACTTCAATGATTCTGACCTCGCACTCTCAGATCTTCATAAACTGGTCTGACCCGTCAATATGACCGAGGCACGACTGTCAAAGATGCTTCTTTCCACAGCACTGAACTAACTCATCCTAGACGATAGGGCTGCACGATTAATCGGAAAAAAATCACGATCTCGATTCAAACATAAATGCGATCTCATTTCTTAATGATGGCGATTCACTTCCGTGTATTTCCCTGCATTCAGATCATGCTGCACTCACGCGTTATTGGTCACACTCACACAATAACAAAATAGGGTTGTGATGGCTGACCGACATCACTATGGAAAGCTACCATCGTGATGCCACGCCCCCCACCCTGTCAGACCAGCCCAGTCTCACGGCAGTTCGTGAAAGGTCACGTGTATCTATTGATTCGTGTACACTAGTGGTTGGGAACGGAACCTATGGCTCGCGAGGTCTCTCACCCTTTACCAACAAACGATAAAAAAAATTCACATCAACAGGGATCGGCTCTCTGCAGAAAAAGCAGCCAATTACAAGTCCCTTGTTGTACTACCGAAGTTAATGAAAGTGTATGATAATAATAATAATAATATTCAAGTGCGTGTTCAGTGCTGTTCGCGAGTGTCACGACTCACCACAGCAATCAACTAACCGCTTACGTTTCTGTGGTAAAGTGTAACCTACAGCTCCTGCACTGGGATTCAAGCCAATAGAACAGCAGCGAAAATGTAAAAGTAGGCTATATAAACTTTAATATATCCTTTTATTGAAACGGGTGTTTTGCTGTGCTTTTACTTTCACTTTTGCCGCAGAGACAATTTTATGTCCTAGAAATGTGTCGTATTTTTGATAATCTGCCCAGATTTCAGTTGAAGATTCTGTTTAAAGTTATTAATAACAAATCATGAATGAAAGATAAAGAAAAGAGCAGAATGTGCTTTAAATTGAAAAGAAATATTAAAAGCGCGATAAGTCGTGAAAGAGAACTGAATACTGACAGGAAGCTGTGCGTGCGCTCCGAGCGCCACACGGACACGCAGTCTTTGTCTCCGGTTGAGCGCTTAAATGGCCAAATAAACAGAGAGATATTTCAAAATGCCAAGTCGAGTATCCCCGTAAACACAGTAGATGTAAGTACTATGTACATTCTGTGCCAATTGGAGCAAAAAGCACAGGTTCTATTTAGTTATTTTTATTTATTATTGTATATGTTAATGTTCTCTTATGTTCAACAACATAAAGCTTTAAAATAATTCACTTTAATAAGGGGTCTAAAATAAAGAAAAGAGACTATTTTTTGTTACTCATGTACTTTATTATACTGAATGTCCTTTGTTTTTTTGTTGTTGTTGTTTTTTTTGTACTTGATTGCAATAAATTTTGATTAAAAAAATCAGAATCGTGATCTCAGTTCCCATGGAGAAAAATTGCGATTTACATTTTAGCAAGAATCTTGCAGCCCTACTAGACGAGATAATCTGCGTCCATTACAAGAACTCTTGAGACTAACATCAGTAAGACATACACTGCCGTTCAAAAGTTTTCAATCTGTAAGATTTTTAATGTTTTTAAAAGAGGTCTCTTCTGCTCACCAAGGCTGCATTTATTTTATTTGAAATAGTAATATTGGGAAATATTATTACAATGTAAACAAGCTGTTTTCTATGTGAATATATAGTAAAGTGTCATTTATTCCTGTGATCAAAGCTGGATTTTCAGCATCATTACTCCAGTCTTCAGTGTCACATGATCCTTCAGAAATCACTCTGATATGATGATTTGATCCTAAAAAAACATTTCTGACTATTATCAGTGTTGAAAACAGTTATTTACATTTTTATTTCAGGATTCTTTGATGAATAGAAAGAAATAGAACAGCATTAATCTGAAATAGAAACCTTTGCAACATTATACACTATTATACATCAAACGTTTGGAGTCAGTAAGAATTTTTATTTTATATTTTGGGGGAAAGAAAATAAATCAATACTTTTATTCATCAAGGATGAATTAAATTGATCAAAAGTTACAGTAAAGATGTATTATTTCAAATAAATGCTGTTCTTTTGAACCTTCTATTCATCAAAGAATCCTGAAAAAAAAAGTCAACATGGATAATAATAATAAATGTTTTTTTGATCATCAAATCATCATAATAGAGTGATTTCTGAAGGATCATGTGACACTGAAGACTGGAGTAATGATGCTGAAAATCCAGCTTTGATCACAGAAATAAATTACACTTTAAAATATATTAAAATAGAAAACAGTCATTTTAAATTGTAATAATATGTCACAATTTAACTCTCCTATCCTCTTCCTCTCCTCTCCCTCATCCTCTCCTATCCTCTTCCTCATCCTCTCCTATCCTCTTCCTCATCCTCTCCCTCATCCTCTTCCCCTCCTCATCCTCTCCTATCCTCTTCCTCATCCTCTCCTATCCTCTTCCTCTCCTCCTCTTCCTCATCCTCTCCTCTCCTCTCATCTTCCTCTCCCTCATCCTCTTCCTCATCCTCTCCTATCCTTTTCCTCTCCTCCTCTTCCTCTCCTCTTCCTCTCCCTCATCCTCTCCCTCATCCTCTTCCTCTCCCTCATCCTCTCCTATCCTCTTCCTCTCCTCTTCCTCTTCCTCTCCTCTTCCTCATCCTCTTCCTCTCCTCTTCTCTTCCTCTCCTCTCCTCTTCCTCTCCCTCTCCTCCATCCTCTCCTCTTCTCTTCTCCTCTTCCTCTCCTCATCCTCTTCCTCTCCTCATCCTCTTCTCCTCTCCTCTCCGATACCTGCGATCAGGCCATGAGAGGCTCATAAACGCAGGCGTCTCGTGGAGTTGGCAGAGGACAGTCACGACAGACGCTCGGCAAGGGCACTCAGTTTTGGTGCAGCTTTACATAACGTCATATAAAGTGCGCACTGAAGTTACTGCCAAATTATTAAGCATGCAATACACATTCTGTTAGTGTGTGAAGAGTCTTCATTTTAATAAAGCGGGACAGAAAGGGGCGGAGGTGCACTATCCGGAAGAGCTGGTCGTTGGGGGGGTATTTAATTATTTATGCGCACTGATTTTGGCAGCTCACACACACTGGAGCTGGAGTCCATGCGGGCAGTTTCGGCCTGTTGCTGATTGAGCTGATTGAGCTGTGCCAGCACCGGACATTGCAGAGGCATCATGGGACAAAGATAGTGTAGCAGCAGGGCCACAGATCTGACTGAGAATCAAACCACCTCAAAAAAGGGCACAATCAATCAAAGTTTCCGGTAGATGTCTGAATAGCCTTCCAATAACTGGCTATTGCATTTACGATTAATCTCTCATCTGGACACTCGTGTTATGTTTCGTCAAGAACTGACAAATGATATTACCTTAAGTAACATACTGTAGTGCTGAGTGGCCCTAGAAGGTACATATGCAGGTTTTAAGGGGCTATATGTAGGACTTTTCAGGAATGAATTGCTTTTTTTATTGAGAACAGTTTGTAATGAAATTTTACTTTCACTTTACTTTATTTATAAAGCACTTTACAACTGCACCAAAGTGCTGTACAATCAACAGCATAAAACACATAAACAACATACAACTTCCTAATCCAGATGCTAGCCCAACCTCTCAAAGGCGTAGGAGTAACAAGAAGTCATTTTTAACACGAGCTTTAAAAACATTTAAAGATGTGATCTCTCCTAGTTCAAGAGGCAGACTATTCCACAGCCTCGGACCCGCGACAGTGAAGGCCGGGTGCCTTTGAACTCTAAATCAGATCGAGGGACAGAAAGCAATGACTCATTATTTGATCGTAAAGACCTAGGTGATGATGAAGAGCAATTAGCTCAGACACATAAGCAGGAGCTACCCCATGCACTGCTTTAAAACATACAGCAGAATTTCATATTTTATCCAGGAATCCCTGAGAGAAGCTAAAATAGGTGAGTGTATGATGACTTCTCTTAGCAGTCTAATTGCAAGCGTGATGGTCTGACAGGACCCCACATACAAAACAAGGCGAGACCGAACAAAGGCATTAATAACCTTTTCTAAATCGTTTCTCAACAGAATAGGCTTTACGTAATCTGGAAAAAGCAACTCTTAACCGCAGCATTAATCTGCTTATCAAATTTCAGCTCTAGCTCAAACAAAACCCCTACATGTTTTACTTGGTCATGGCAATATTCTGACCATGTGCCGAAATAAGTGGCAATATCTAAGCATCCTCTGGCAACAAAAAAACCCGAGACCTTCCCAGACTTCCTAGGTTGTGTATGAAAGCCTGTAGACTGATTATTATGTGAAGGATTCGGGCCGGTTTTGCCGGGAAAATCTAAAGGATGTGATGTTTAATCTCCTGAGAGCCTCTTCAGGATAACGCAGAACGAGCCGTTCTGTACTGTAATGTGTCATGCAAAGAAAAGGAATTGATTCAAACTATAGTCTGACATAGCCAGATCTATATAGTCTACAGTCTTAATTATAATTTATAATCAAACTTTCATAACAGTGTAGTCTGAATGACCTCATCTGTCGACATGATGCCGGTGAATCGCAGATCTGCTGCAAACATATCCTCATCGCTATGATCAGATGCTTTCTGAACTGCTGTTTTCTCACCGCTGTCATTTTTGTTGTGTTTATTCTGTTATTGAGGAAAGCACACAGCACATATTCACGTTCATCTAAACGTCGCTCTCAGCAGCGTTGACGGCGTCGGGATGTTGTTAACAGTATATCGCTGTAAAGGTATTTCTGAATTCTTTTACTTCTAAGCAAAGAATGAAAAAGACCTCCGCAGAGAGTATATCAGGGTCTTGAATCACACTCGGTCTCATGAGCAATAAGCTGCAGTTCACTCAACGGCCACCGGTGCTGCTAATAACAAGGGCTTCTCCTGTGTTTAACCCTCCTATGCTTTTAATAAATTACAAGCAGGGCCAGAGTGGGGCCACTTTTCAGCCCGGGAGTTTCAGGCCCAAGACCGGCCCACTTTTTCCATGGTGGAATTCCAAATTAGCACTTTTTCCAAATTGGATAAATGAAGCAACAGTTCAGCTCTTACTATTGTGTAGTTTGTATTAATTACCATGGTTCAACAAATAATATAAAGGTTAAATAATAATTCACTTAGACTTTATAAGAAGCAATTGCAACTTTATTTCACACAATTCTGACTTTATATCTTGCAATTGTGACTTTATAACACGCAATTGTGACTTTATTTCACGCAATTCTGACTTTATATCTCGCAATTCTGAGAAATAAAGTCAGAATTGCGAGATGTAAACTCGCAATTGTGAGATAAAAAGTCGCAATTATCTTTTAATATGTTTTATTCTGTGGCGGAAACAAGCTTCCATACCTCCTGGCCTCTTCCTCCCATCCATCCTCCCTGACGCGTACCATTACGGTAGGGCCGGCCCAGCTATCGGTAGGCGGTGCCGCGGTAGCCTACCTGAGAAAACGTTTTTGAAAAGACGGGCTATGGACCCAACCAACTCTATAGGAGGGAAGGGGAGAACTCCTTCACATGGTACAACCCATGCAGAGGCTGCGCGCTGCGGTGTCAGAATGCGGAACGTGTGTAGCCTAATGTAACTAACGTGACAAATGTGGAAAAAAAAAAATCCTCGACCGGCCCAAAAGTGAAGCGGCCCACCGGGAATTCTCCCGATTACCCACCCCGGGCCTGATTACAAGTTATATTTGTGGATTATAATTAAATTCAGGGCATTAATTTTTTCTTTAAAAAAATATGGTTTAATAACAGTTTGTATTCATTTTTGTTGATCTACTGCAGGGTTCACCAATCTCGGTCCTGGAGGGCCGCTGTCCTGCAGAGTTTAGCTCCAACCAGCTCCAACACACCTGTTTGAAAGTTTCTAGTATGCCTAGTGAGACCTTGATTAGCTGGTTCAGGTGTGTTTAATTGAGCTAAACTCTGCAGGACAGCGGCCCTCCAGGACCGAGATTGGTGAACCCTGATCTACTGCAACTTTTGTTGTTCCTGTAGCTCAAACAACAACGTAATGTCGAAAGCTTTCGATTAGCATCTGCCAAATGCATACATTTAAATCTGTGTGAGCATTACTTGCGATCACAACTCAACATCGGAAAATTTACATAAACTATTAACTCCATATAAAGAGGAAAAACAAATAAATCCTCTCCTGCTCTGTCTTATTGTAAACGCAGACACTTCTAGCCACACAAGTTTGATATCGCACATCATTGCATTCAGCATTCCCACAAGATATATTTGTATTTTCACTTTTAACCATCCTGCTGCATTAGTTAAAGCCTCCAAACGCCCCTGTCGGTCTCCAATAACAGCATCCATTAATAATGAATCCAAGTCAAGAGCGCTTTTGTCCTGAACTTGTATCATGTGTACAAACATCAGGTTGATGGTGATTGATTAGTATCAGATGATCTTCTGAAAACAGGGGAAAGTGGAAGGCATTGTGTGTTCTGGAATATCACCGGGCTTCACGGATCTGGAGAAGCCGATTTACATTTTCAATGTAATGCATCCTTTCACACGTGATCTCACAGAGGAATGCTGGGAGAAGTGTTCGAGTCTTACCTTCAGCAGCTCCCGGGGGAAATCTTGTCCTCCGTTCAGTCCTTCCAGGTTATTGATGAATTCCTGGCACGTCATCTTCTTCCCAATATTCTGTGGGGCATGAGAAACATTTATTGGGCTGTTAATGGGACAGGATGGCACTGCATCTCCCTGATGTAACCCGGACGTGTCCGGAGCAGATCTCTAATGCACTCATCCCAGTGAATCAGCCAGTCCTGCTTTCTCATCACATTTACAGACTCAGGAGAAGCTGGTATGAAAATAAGGAGCCATATTCACAGCTGGGGTGAGATCTTATATCACAGTATTTATCACTATGTAGGAAGTGTCTTTGCTGGAAGTTCAATCTAAAACAGTTTATATATTAAACACACTAGCGTAAGATTTAAAAAAGAAAGAAGGAAATGAATACTTTCATTCAGTAAAGATCTATTAAACTGATCAAAGTGACAATAAAAATAACATGTTATAAACTATTTCTATTTCAAATTAATTCTATTCTTTTGAACTTAATATTCATCAATGAATTCTGAGCAAAGTATCACAGTTTCCTTAAAAATATGAATCAGCACAGCTATTTTCAACACTGATAATAATCAGAAATGTTTCTTGATCATCAAATCATCATATTAGAGTGATTTCTGAAGGATCATGTGACTCTGAAGACTGGAGTAATGATGCTGAAAATACAGCTTTGATCACAGAATAAATTACACTTTACTATATACACACACACACATATTCACATAGAAAACAGCTGTTTTAAACCAATTTTCATCATATATGCTTGATCAAATAAACGCAGCCTCGGTGAGCAGTAGAGACTTCTTTCAAAAACATTAAGAGAAAATACAGACCCCAAATATAGGCCTCTTTTTGGATAATTCAATAAAAATATCTTCATATTATTTGATTGCTTTCTCTCCACATGTGTAACTTGATGGATGCAAAGCAAAGGGTGATTTATAAATGAATGTCTGACATCATATAATGCCAAGCTCATGTAATAATTCACAGACTGATGCAGTGGACCAAACTCTGCTGGAGGAGGCGACGTCTTTAACATCATGCGCAGGATTAAGAATATCAATTACAGCGCCGGAACTGATCTGATCTAATAACATAATATAATTTAACTGTACTGTGTAATTGCTCACTAATGAGTCATTACTGATGGGTCCATGAATATTTGCTCTTTTTACAGTTTGTGTACATAAAATTGTTTTTTTTAAATGTTTTTATATAAAACATTTAATAATATAATGTAACTATTCATTGAATCACTAAAACAGTTCGCATAATGTTAGAGCATTAACTATCCAATGAAAAGTATCTATGTTTTTGGGATTGACCACTGCTTTTACAGGTGTGAGTCTCTAAAAGGCTACGTTCAGACTGTCAGTCCAAATCCGATTTTTGTGCATATCCGCTTGAAATCAGATCAGAATGAGCTAGTGTGAACAGCAAAAAAATCACATGAAATCTGTTTCAAGCTACATCCATATGTGGAAGATGTGAACTTCATATGTGGTTTGAAATCCTGTTCAAATCGCATTTCTGGAGATTCAGTCTGACCGCTCTGATCGGATTTCATGTGGTTCATGTGACTTTCTCACGCCACGTAAATCATAAACATCAGATGTTACACAAACCCCTCCATGTTGCGGTTGTTGTTGTTGCTGTATTTGGCGTATTCCTGTCAATGCCACAGAAACCAATGCAGATATTCCCGAAAACGAAAGAGGCATGGACACACAAATGGGATCTGAACAGTTTCGATACACAGTGCGGACATCAGATTACAATCGCATACACAAATAATCTGATTTGGACTGACAGTGTGAACATAGCCAAAATGTCCCGTTCAATCAGCGACTTACAGTAGCGTCTAGAATACTGACAGAAACCAGATGTCAGTCCGGTTCTGTTCATACAGCGCGGCTTTTCCTAGAATGCTTTTGTCAGTCCTGAATATTTCCAGGTGTGAGTTCGGTTATAGAAAGCGGTTGTCATTCCCGTAAATATCTGAACAGTGTGTGTGAACGTAACCGTATTAAAGACTCAAATACAGGACTGACAACCGCATTCTGCTGCTGTGTGAACTAGGGATGCACCGATTGGGAAATTCTGGGCCGATACCGATACCAATGTTTAACATAACAACTTGGCCGATGGCCGATGCCGATGTTTTTTCTTTTTGTTATTTATTCCTTCTTTTGTGCCACGGAAACATACACGTCTTTCGGCTCTTGATCACACTATCCTAGAATGAGCACAAATTCAATCAGACCAATTTATGAAACAAAAACAAACTTTAATGTCACTTTCTGGTTGACATTAGTTATAACCTTATTTATGACAAGTTCTTTTTCAGTGGTTATGAGGAGCAATATGAGAGAGAAATTTGGTAATCATTGTCTGACCCAACAAAAAAACATTATAATATTCATTTTATTTTTCGTGTTCGCATTTATGAGGGAAAAAACAACGTCAGTTCTCTGTTACGGACGTGAGCGCTCTGAAAGCGGCACTAAAAGACTACTTTAAAACTTTCACAGAGACCTCAAACAGAACAGCTGCCTTTCTTTAAATTGAATTTCGTTTTGAATTAATTATATCTTAATTTTAATCAATGTTTCATGAACCAATTGCCTGGATTTAATAAATAAGAATTAAATATAGCAGAATCACGACACGGAGGCGCCGGCGAGTGAACTGGAGTTCGTCCCATAAATGAACCGAAACTCAGCGTATAATGCACATTCACATTCACAGCGTATTTAGACACATTTAGACGCATTCATAATCATTACTTTTACCGGTTCTTTGTGGCAAGCTTTATGCGTGCGGTCGTGCGCTTGAGTGCGGCTATATTACGTAAACGCTCATTTATCCTGTAGGCTATATAAGTAATTAAATTAATATAAAGGGGCGATTTGTCCACGAATGACTTAAATGAACAACTAGCCTACTACTCGACTAGAAAAAAACTTTTAGTCGGAAGCAGCCCTTATTCCACATATTTTCGAACCAAGCAACAGGACATCTGGGTTGAGCGAGCGACCCTGCGGAATGAGTGAGCGGAGCGGAATATTCAGAAATGCGTTCTCCACTCACGAGCTCTGATCGGAACAAACCCGAACCTTACTGTCTGCTGAACTTGCGCAGAAACATCAAAATATAACCAGTTTTTTAAAACTACACTATTTTAGCACAAATTATGAGCTTATTGGCGATTTTTTTTATAATTATTGACAAAATTAGAATATAGTAAAAGTTTTTTTGTTTGTTTGTTTTTTCTTACATTTTTTTTTTTTTTTAAGTTTTGGGTGGGCCTGTTGAAAAGTGGGGCCGTGCCTGAGCTACAGGACATCGTCTTTCAAAACATAACCTGCGCGAAAGAGAGAAAAAAAATGAATGCGTCATGTACCCAGCACTTCTGAAAATGCACTTCCGAATGCGTCTCTGTCCCCAGCACATTTCAAACCAAACTGACGCCCATGTGACATCGGCGAATGTCATTTTTATTTCCCGATGGCCGATGGCAGTTAACGAGGCAAATATCGCCCGTTACCGATGTTCAGCCGATGCATCGGTGCATCCCTAGTGTGAACGCAGACTTTCTACAATACGTGAGAAACATGTTATGTGAGAAAGCAAAAGCGGAGACACAAGCAGAGAACAATACGAACAATCCTGCGACCAGCCGTGAGATCTGCGACGTAACTCACCGTTTACAGTGAGCTTTAGGCTTTTCACTGACTGCTGCTATTAGACAAGCACGTCTACAATTACTCTGTCTGAACCTTGATTTCTCAGATCGCTGCTTTTATAAAGGCATGAGAAAGACTGCAGGAGCGGCCGCTTGCCTTCTAAAATAAAGCGCAGCCGGTGTTTGTTCCACTGACTTCACTGTTCCTGCCAGCACCAGCCGAGTTTGTAGGTGGATGGCACTGACAAATGTTCAGACTGGCACGAGAAATCAAAGAGAGACGCAGGCTGCTTCCAAACACGACTCCACAAGATCTCGCTCGGCGGCTTCGTCGCGAATTTCATCGCGTCATCCATCACTTTAACAGCTATTGCTCTCTTTCTGTGTGATCTGACATGGATCTGCAATGCACACAGATCACAACATCAGCAAAGTCGCTATGTTGCAAGCACAATAAATCATTCTTAAAAGAAACATTTGAGTCTTGCCCAGTAACCATATATTATACTCATAAATACAAGGCAAATGGTTTAATTCTCATTACTGTAATGCAGGAAAGGACCATCTCATATTTTATTTCATTCTGAAGTAATCATGTTAGCATTTGTTATACCTAATGATATTTATGTTCCTAAAAAACATTGTTCTTATAAAGGATGAGTTCCATTATGTTTTACAGTAAGTGTAATGAAATTGCATTATGGGAAAATGCAGTTAATTGTCCTGTCACAAACAATGCCCTAATAAAAAGAGATGTACGTGATATGGCTTGATGAGTGCGGTTTTGTTTTCCTGTATTGACGTACGCTGTTGTTTCTCAAGAATTACATCAAGAATATTGTGAAGTATTATTACAATTCAATAATTCTGTTTTCTATGTGAATATATAGTAAAGTGTAATTTATTCTGTGATCAAAGCTGAATTTTCAGCATCATAACATGATCCTTCAGAAATCACTCTAATAAGATGATTTGATGATGAAGAAACATGTCTGATTATCATCAATTGTGCTGATTCATATTTCTGTGGAAACCATTCAAATGAATAATTTCTTTAGACATTTTTCACAACAATGGAAAAGTCTTTACTGTTTTGTAATCAATTTTAATCATTCTTTGCTGAAGAAAATTTTTTGCTGTATTAATTTAAAAACAAAAGCTCTTTCTGACTCCAGACTTTTGAATGGTAGTGTAATGTACCGTTGAAACCGGACGTTTGGTCGGGAAATACCAAAGACCCTTTTCTTGAATGGGCTTCAGTGATGTCGCCACTGTTTGCCACGGGACACATCCTCATTCTGAAGAGCATGAGTGAGCAAACATCTGGATATCTGGAGTTCATTCCGACAGCTTTCAGGAATTCAGTACGGCTACGCTCACACCCCGAGCCGTAGCGCTCAATTCTGATTAACTGCTCAGATCTGATTTGTTTTGATTGGCTGCTCACTTTTTATTTTTAAAGGAGTGTGAACAGGTCCCGGTCCCGTAAAATGCGGAAGCAAACACTGAGCTGACTGAAGTCAGTATTACGGGCTCATCTATAAGCCGATGTGCCGCAGAAGTCCACAAACTCATGCGCAGGCAATAAGGAGGACTAAGCCGAGGATGAGGAGAGATAGTTTTCCCTCACTGTCCGTCCACTGATTAACTTCACTGTCACACATAGCCTATATATATATATATATATATATATATATATATATATATATATATATATATATATATATATATATATATATATATATATATATATATAGGCTATGTATATATATACAAATTTTTGTGTATTTATATATCCAGATATATGAGTGTATGTGTATATATATATATATATATATATATATATATATATATATATATACACACACACACACTCATATAAATACACAAACATTTTCATAATGGCTTACACAGAAATAGTACAGAAATTTAAATATTTCTCTTGAAATTTGTTTTAGATTTAGATGGAGAATTTAATAGTATTTATAACTCCTAGATGCACCGATTACAATTTTCTAGGCCGATTCCGATTTCCGATTTTTCATTGAGTTTGACCTGCCGATTCCGATTTCTTTTTTCTAACCACTTTACAGCACACAGAAAAAAAAAAAAAAAAAAAAAAAAAAAAAAAAAAAAATTATATATATATATATATATATATATATATATATATATATATATTTATATATATAAAAAAAATTTTTTTTTTTTTTTAATAAAATATATCCTTTTAACCAATAATAAAAACAAGTTTAAATGGGTAAATTTTATATAAATATTTTTGAGTCTTCATTTTCTTTTATTTCTGACATAACCTAATCCAGTTCTTGTTAAAACACACTAGACATGCACATTCTGTGCATTTTGGGCACTTTTGTTTGAAATCATATTTATTTTGTCCATCAAATGTGTGCTTTCACTTTAATTGGGCGTGAGCAGCGCAGACAAAATAGACTCGGCGGCGAAACCCTCGCTTCACTGCTGCTCATGCGACGCTCCTGTTGGGCGCTCACGCGCTGAGCTCCTGCTCCCGGTGTGAATGCACTCATTGATTAACATGCACGCCGAAAAAAATATGCGTGAAACGGCCGTAATTCACGAGGTTTTCTACATGTGTGTTCCGTGTGCACATGTGATGCTGGTGTTGCGCGATGTTAATCATGGGGAGCCCGAGTGCATTTGACCGGCATAAAATCGGCATATGTCAGACTGACTGGCCGATCACGTGAAAATCGGCTAATTTCGGTCACCAGCGGATCAATCGGTGCATCTCTACTCCTAACTTAATAAAATAAGCTTTTTTTTACAATGAGGAATTATTACATCAAAATGTAGATCTGTGTGCAGGTAGACTACTTTATCTGAATGAAATACGTACACTTCTCTCGCATTTGCTTGCGTGCCACCGATTAACCCTCCTCCGTGCCTTAGGTTGCTGACGTCTGCTCTAGAGTGATGTAAAAGTCGCATGAATCCCAATATGAATGTTCAGACTGAGGTCGCATTGCAAAACATCTGATTTATTACTACATATGTGACTCAGATCTGATTTTGTCATGACAGTGCACACTTTGTTGACTATGCATGACTGTTTACACTGCAGGTCTTGATGCCCAATTCTGATTTGTTGTCTATATCCGTCTGTTTATACGTTCTTTCAATTGTGAGCCATATCCGATTCACGTGTTTACACTTACGCCATACTAGGTGAAACATCGCGCATGCTTGAAGGGGGTTCTTGCACAGATGGGCGAACGTGAAATATGCATGGTAAATGGTAAATGGTAAATGGACTGCATTTATATAGCGCTTTCACAGACCCAATGGCCACCAAAGCGCTTTACAATATTGCCTCACATTCACCCATTCACTCACTCATTCATACACCGACGGCGGTGTCAGCCATGCAAGGCGATCCAGCTCGTCGGGAGCAGCTGGGGTTAGGTGTCTTGCTCAAGGACACCTCGACACTTGGTCAGGTGGAACCGGGGATTGAACCACCAACATGGTGCTAGCTCTGCGATATATGCGAAGTTCACCAAACATCTCCATGATTTTGAGCCGGCGGACGAAAAGTGCCATCATAGCACCCTCCGCATATGCTTCAGTTATTGTGTGCGAGAGAGATCTCAGGACTGGTGGGAGCATACAACACGATCTAATGAAAGTGCGTATCTATACCACTAATTTTATTTCTCGTGCCATTTTATACGCCAAAAATATTTTGTTGCGTGCATGATACGCACTGTAAACCCCTTGGGTAGGATTAGGGGTGTGGAGTGTGTGTGTATTACACGCCATAAAGTGTGTATCATATGCACGCAAAAACAATTTTTGACTTAAATGGCACGAGAAATTAAATTTGTGCTATAGATACGCACTTTCATGAGATCGGGGCGGGCTTTAACGAGGAGCAGTGTTGTTGTTTTTTAGGATTTTAGGATGAGCAAGCCAACCTTTGATATGTTGTGTCAACGTTCGTCCACATTCCTCTTCTACGATGACACAGCGTTTCGTCGGGCCGTCCGTCCCTTTGCAGAAGCGCGTCGGCGTCATTAAACCGCGGAGACGTTGCCTAATGCCTCAGAAAATCCGATCTGCCTGTTCACATGACAGTCGCATTGGCACATATCCGATTTATACCTGATTTATTTCCACATATGAGCGAGGCCTAAAACCGATCTGGAAATATCTGAATGCATGCGTTTTTTTCCTGTTTACACGGTCATAGAACACATCCGATCTGTGTCACTTAGGAGCAAAAAATCGGAATTGCGTCACATTTCACTGACAGTGTAAACGAGGCCAGTGTGATCGGCACAGACTACATGGAATCGGATCTTTTCAATTCAGATTTGTGGCACTAAATCCGGTACAGGTCAGATGTTTTGCAAGAGTCAACAGTCTGAACAGTCATATTGCATAAAACACAAATATCTTCTTTAATCTTTCAAACGTCGTCTTTTTGAGGTTTAACGGGCCCGGGACAGGCTTTGAGGAGATTCCCTGCTCTGCCTCATATAACCTGTGTGATGTGCACAACGCTTCCCTCCACAAGCGCAGTCGTGTATGTGTGTGTGGGTGTCTGGCATACATTTCTGAACAGATCCGCGGCTGCGCAACTTTCAGCTGCATTCACCCACATGACACGAAATCAAACAATGTTTGAAACGAACACGTCTAGAGAAGTGCTGCGGCGTGGGCATGAGATCTCCACGTCTCCACGGCACATGCGTCCTACTGAATGTGTCAAACTAACTCCAAGACACATGATCAAACTCCATGGAGACCAATGAGAGGAGCTATTCTTAGAGTACCCACAATGCACCTCACATTTCACTTAGGAAGTAGTGGGGGGTGCAAAACTTTCTCGTTCCTTCACTGTAGTTACTGATGGCACATACCCAAATCATTTATTTTTGTTTTCTTCCTGTGGTTACAACCAGCTGCAGATCTGACAGGTTTAACCTTCAATATTTGATCACAGATAATTAAATAAATTAAAAAAGCTGACATCCTTGACGCACCCTCCCCAAAAAGCTTTTTTTGAGTAAATATGACTCAGTCATATCCTCCTCCTCCAGTGGGATCTTTACATCCGCTGATAAGGTCAAACGGCGTCTGATTTCATGTGCTTGTGGCAAAGAGGGAACATACTGTCATTTCTCATTTAGCTGCTAACACAAGCAACCCTACCAGAGGGTCAAAGGTCACTTACATGGCCATGAAGGTCAGTGTTGAGCAGCATTAGCGCACAGGTAAGGCAATGAACTCCATCTGCAAGCATCAATGAAACATTATCAACACACTCACTTACAGGTCAAACAGAGAGAACATTATTTTTATCAGGACTTCTGAGATCACACACACATAATCATCTCTGCATCAGGAGAAAATCTAACATCACTTCCATGGCAACAGTCTTAGCAACAAGGAGACGGTTTAGCTTTTTACCCATATACTGGTCATAGCGGTTACTAAGATGGTTGCTATGGAAGAAACGCAACACTGTGATACTGAATGAGCGATTAGACTCAATCATGCTTTATGGAGAATTAGTCAACAGAGGATTTAAACTGATTATCGAACAGAAAACTAATGTTGTGCAAAACCACAATATTTCATATGGAGCGAATTCTATATGACAAAACATTAAACACTAAAATAGTCCTCAGGTAACATTTGAGACAGTATTAGCTGTGCTAGTTTCATGTATTTTGTGTTACTCCACACTCGCTTTCTTCTCTCATAAGAAAGAAAAAATATGTGATCACACTTTAGTTTAGGGTCCAATTCTCACTATTAACTATGACTTTTGCTTCAATAAACTCCTAATTGCTGATTATTAAAAGTTAGTAAGGTAGTTGTTAAGTTTAGGTATTGGGTGGATTATGCGATGTAGAATATGGTCATGCAGAATAAGGCATTAATATGTGCATTATAAGTACTAATAAACAGACAATATCCTAGTAATATGCATGATAATAAGCAACTAGTTAACAGAGAGAATTGGACCCTAAAGTGTTAACAAATATATGTATCACAATAATCTTAAAATTCAGTTCATAACGATATATATCATAATATACACATTTTTATGGAAATGTGTTAGAAGAAATTACCACAAATCTATACACAGATAAACAGTCATGAATGTTGAAATGAAACAGTTTTATCAATATCTGTTCAACATTTTAACTGGTATAACACCCTCTCCTATTCTTGCATTATTCATTTCCACTCATATCAATATCCATGTATGTATTATTTGGCAAGTAGCCATGCAATAAGCAGCATAATGAACAGTCACACAGTCAATGTAGTGAAATAAACTCCAGCTGGGTGATCAGGACACAAACACAAAGTGAACGTCTGTCCCACATATTCTCATACTGATGTAAAATACCTAATCTTGTAAGTAGTGAGTGAATGAGGTGGACATGCAGTACCTTGTGCAGTGATGATGGTGGGGTTACACTGGTAGTACCGATTAGAGAAATGAATTAACACCCGCTCCCTCTCCTGAGTCTCGCCCATTAGTGAGAATGCTTTCAGAAAACATCTGCAACAGAAAAACAGCAATATAACATGACCATCACAAGACACACCAACATCATGCCTCTTGTTTGTGGAGCCACAAAGTGCCCCAATCACAGCAGAAAACAGGAGCGACTTGTGTGGGCAGAAATAAAGCTCCAGGACCACACAAGCAGATGAATGAAAAAGTTTGTGAACACTGGCTGATTATCTGAACTAACTCCTGAACTGTGACCTAAAGTAACTTTATAATAATGATAAAAATAAACTTTTTTAAACAACACAATAATCTTAATTTTTTGTTGCCTACAGGGCTTGGCATTAACTTTTTTGCTCACCAGCCACTGTGGATACTGGTTTTCCAAAGTTACTGGCCACTCAGCATTTTCACTGGCCACAATTTTGACGTCACCATAGGGAAAAACGGCCTTATAGATATTTTTAATATTATCTCATGATTTGGCAGCAGGTATTTAGGCTACTGTCGCTTTAAGACCTGACGCACGGGCACGGATCCATTATAGTGTTTTATATAGCCAACTCCACTGCTGAAATACACACGCATTCGGCGGGTTGGCGGGTGTCAAGCCCTGGTTGCTTAGATGATCTTGATTGATGATCTTGAAACAGCAATGAAGACTGCAGCAAAAACACCACATACTCCTTTCACAACTTTGAAACCTATGTTCTATAAATCACATTGCAGTATGACTAATCTTATATAACAGTATATATCACAATATTGCATTTTTGCAGGAAATTTAATTACTTATTACACAACTATTCCTATTTTTGATATTACAAATTAAACTTTATGTGATTAGATTTTTTTGGGGGACCGAGAAACAACCACAAGGCAAGATTATAATATATGTACTGTGATTATATGTAATCAGTGACGTCATTGCGAGAAAAACTAATTTGTACTATTTAGCACTTGAGTTAAAAACGAAAGACTGTAAACATTTAACCAGATGAGGCACATTTCTAGACATTGCAAAACAGCAGCGATATGGACCGTATGACTGCACATTAGTTGAGACGCTGCTTGGCAACTGTGACCAGCCTTCAGTTACAGCATCAACACTACATCAGAAGCACTCACTTTTACTGATGCACGGTATATAATGTTATACCATCCAGCAGTCCTAACATGGAAATATGTATTAAATAAAAGCCACTTCTAATGAGCTCCACCTTAACAGTGAAGCATGCAGTCAATCACACATCAGATGATGAATCACCCACATGATGACACGAGAAGTACCTGAGCGATTGGTCCAATGTCTGGTCTGTAAACTCGAAGAATGTGAGGTACTCTTCTGCAACCATCTTGCTGAAGTCATTACTGTGGATGCAAACACAAGAAATATATTACATTACTACAGAGAAAACAAAAAAACATTAGCAACAGTTCAACTGGACACAATAATAACACATCACATCTTTTTATACTCACAGACTGTACGTGTGAAATATCAGAGTGACACAGAAATCAGATCTAGTGAAGTTCAGAGCGTTACACTAGCTTATGATGAGCAACCCTGAATAGACACTAGTTTACCCTGACACACCTCTATATTGGAGAGGTTTGCTCAAGAGAAACCACAGCAGAGTAAGCAGATTACATAAGAAACATACATTTCCAGACGCACGTGTGAATGAGTTTGACATTCAGGGTCCACAAACGAATTTCAATATAGAGGCTATCAAGCATTGGTATTAATATATTCAGTCATGATGCTTAGTGTACCAATAACTTCAATGGGGAAGGCAGGGCAGTCAACAAATATATATTTATGAATATAAAATATAAAAATATATATTTATGAATATATATTTGGCCTGTAGTTTGTATTTGTGCTGTGTTGGTAACCCACTATTTTAATCACTCTCCATTCCTCTACTAAAACACTTTAACTTTTAATTTAGTGTACAGTGCAAATTGTTGCGCTTATACTGCATACTGTGGACAGTGATGGTCTACAGACAGCAGGAGAGTGAGACAGCAGGAGAGTGAGACAACAGGAGAGTGAGGCAGCAGGAGAGTGAGGCAGCAGGAGAGTGAGGCAGGAGAGTGAGGCAGCAGCAGGAGAGTGAGACAGCAGGAGAGTGAGACAGCAGGAGAGTGAGACAGCAGGAGAGTGAGGCAGCAGGAGAGTGAGGCAGCAGCAGGAGAGTGAGGCAGGAGAGTGAAGCAGCAGCAGGAGAGTGAGACAGCAGGAAAGTGAGGCAGCAGGAGAGTGAGACAGCAGGAGAGTGAGACAGCATGAGAGTGAGGCAGCAGCAGGAGAGTGAGACAGCAGGAGAGTGAGACAGCAGCAGGAGAGTGAGATAGCAGCAGGAGAGTGAGACAGCAGCAGGAGAGTGAGATAGCAGCAGGAGAGTGAGGCAGCAGCAGAGTGAGGCAGCAGCAGAGTGAGACAGCAGCAGGAGAGTGAGGCACCAGGAGAGTGAGACAGCAGCAGGAGAGTGAGGCAGCAGCAGGAGAGTGAGGCACCAGGAGAGTGAGGCACCAGGAGAGTGAGACAGCAGCAGGAGAGTGAGGCAGCAGCAGGAGAGTGAGGCACCAGGAGAGTGAGACAGCAGCAGGAGAGTGAGGCAGCAGCAGGAGAGTGAGGCACCAGGAGAGTGAGGCACCAGGAGAGTGAGACAGCAGGAGAGTGAGGCAGCAGCAGAGTGAGGCAGCAGCAGGAGAGTGAGACAGCAACAGAGTGAGACAGCAGCAGGAGAGTGAGACAGCAGCAGGAGAGTGAGACAGCAGCAGGAGAGTGAGGCAGCAGGAGAGTGAGGCAGCAGCAGGAGAGTGAGACAGCAGCAGGAGAGTGAGGCAGCAGGAGAGTGAGACAGCAGCAGGAGAGTGAGGCAGCAGCAGGAGAGTGAGGCACCAGGAGAGTGAGGCAGCAGCAGAGTGAGACAGCAGCAGGAGAGTGAGACAGCAGCAGGAGAGTGAGACAGCAGCAGGAGAGTGAGGCAGCAGCAGAGTGAGACAGCAGCAGGAGAGTGAGACAGCAGCAGGAGAGTGAGGCAGCAGGAGAGTGAGGCAGCAGCAGAGTGAGACAGCAGCAGGAGAGTGAGACAGCAGCAGGAGAGTGAGACAGCAGCAGGAGAGTGAGGCACCAGGAGAGTGAGGCAGCAGGAGAGTGAGGCAGCAGCAGGAGCGTGAGACAGCAGCAGGAGCGTGAGACAGCAGGAGAGTGAGACAGCAGCAGGAGAGTGAGACAGCAGGAGAGTGAGACAGCAGGAGAGTGAGGCAGGATGAGCTCATGCTGTGGACAGTGATGGTCTACAGACAGCAGGAGAGTGAGACAGCAGGAGAGTGAGACAGCAGGAGAGTGAGGCAGGATGAGCTCATGCTGTGGACAGTGATGGTCTACAGACAGCAGGAGAGTGAGACAGCAGGAGAGTGAGGCAGGATGAGCTCATGCTGTGGACAGTGATGGTCTACAGACAGCAGGAGAGTGAGACAGCAGGAGAGTGAGGCAGCAGGAGAGTGAGACAGCAGGAGAGTGAGACAGCAGCAGGAGAGTGAGGCAGCAGGAGAGTGAGGAGGCAGGAGAGTGAGGAGGCAGGAGAGTGAGACAGCAGCAGGAGAGTGAGGCAGCAGGAGAGTGAGACAGCAGGAGAGTGAGACAGCTGCAGGAGAGTGAGACAGCAGGAGAGTGAGACAGCAGGAGAGTGAGACAGTTGCAGGAGAGTGAGGCAGTTGCAGGAGAGTGAGGCAGCTGCAGGAGAGTGAGGCAGCTGCAGGAGAGTGAGGCAGCTGCAGGAGAGTGAGGCAGCAGCAGGAGAGTGAGGCAGCAGCAGGAGAGTGAGACAGCAGGAGAGTGAAGCAGCAGGAGAGTGAGGCAGCAGCAGGAGAGTGAGACAGCAGCAGGAGAGTGAGACAGCAGCAGGAGAGTGAGACAGCAGCAGGAGAGTGAGGCAGCAGGAGAGTGAGGCAGGAGAGTGAGGCAGCAGCAGGAGAGTGAGACAGCAGGAGAGTGAGGCAGGAGAGTGAGGCAGCAGCAGGAGAGTGAGACAGCAGGAGAGTGAGGCAGCAGGAGAGTGAGACAGCAGGAGAGTGAGACAGCAGGAGAGTGAGGCAGCAGCAGGAGAGTGAGACAGCAGGAGAGTGAGACAGCTGCAGGAGAGTGAAACAGCTGCAGGAGAGTGAGACAGCTGTGGAGGCGATGCTAGAGAGCACACTGGAGTAATGATGCTCTCCTCTGGAGGACCGTGTCTGGCACTGAGAGTGCTTATGAATATGGATGAGTGCCTGTATGTTCAAATCTGTGTTTAGTGTGTGAGAATGAGAGGGCTGAGGGCAGTTCTTTAAGAGGACTGAGGGTGTTTAACTGCTCCAGTGCAGTCACTGACACACACATCAGACAGAACCATATCTGAGAAAACACTGAGCACAGTTTACCGCAGTAAACTAGAAGATTACTGAAATTAAGCTGTTTTGGATGCTCTTATCCAGGCTATGCAATGTATGAATCCCATTATAATCAGCTTGTAGTTACAAGATCTTTGTTGAGAAAATATAAATTTTCAAGGCATGGACAGAGCTGTGCCAATTTAAACATCAAGAGGGAATACAATGAATTGGGTTTCCACATGCACAACTGGACCCACCTCTGACATTAAACTCACAGCATTTATTTATATAGCTCTTTTCAAAGCAGCTTTAAAGAGTAATACTGCAATAATGAGGGATTAAATTCTGTTTAAAATATGATGCCTTAATGTATTTGTCTGTAAATCCCAAGTAACCAAGTCAAAGTCTTGACTGTGTCAAGGAACGAAAAACTACAGGAGTCTGAAGTGGAAATGTACGGCAAAACATTTGTATTGAAACATTCATGCACCATTTTTTTGCGCAAACTTTGGAATTTATTTTTTAAAAATCTGGCATAAACTGTGCCTACACACTCTTTTAGTGTGAGCAAATTGATGGCCAGGGAATGCTTTTAAACATGCTATATTTTTTTTTTTTAAGTTATGCTTTTGGCCTTTTTGTGGCTTTATTGGATAGGACATTAGAGATTTTGACAGGAAAGCGTGGGGTAGAGAGAGAGGGGAACAGGATCGGTAAAGGATCTCAAGCTGGGAATCGGCCTCGGTTCGCCGAAGTTGCGCTATATGTCGGTACACTAACCACGAGGCTAACGGCTCCGACCATGCTACGTTTTAATGCTGCAACAGCAAGCATTGCCTGGCTCATGGTAATTCCTTTTTGAATTGTGCTCTAAATTGCAGAAATCATGCTCTGGTTGCAAATAAAACATTTTCACCTTAATAACAATAAATATGTGATGTGCCCTTAACTAAGAAGATGGCTTAGCAACATAAGGTACATGCCGGACTCATTCAGTGGTTAAACGGTCGATTAGTTGGTTTCTGCAGTGGCTTTATCAGAGAGAATTCATAGAGAACATGGTGAAGTGATACAGAAGTGTAATGTGGTCAATAAACCCAGAACTACCTGCCAACCAGTCAGACTCAAAGCAAGCATCTATTTCTGCAGGTTGTCGTTCTTCAGATTCAAGTTAGAGGCCAATGTTTTCATGTTCCTCTGGTTTGTGGTTATAAAACGGGTATCCAATCAAACAAAGGAGGAAAACCCCGAACTGAATGTATGTCTGAAAGCACTCACTTCTTGCCCAGGTGTTTGGCCACATCGGAGCGCCGGAAGCCCTCGAGGTGGTAAAGCCGCCGGGCCAGACGCCGGGCCGCTTCATGGTCCCTCCGGCTGCCATTGTGGAGAACATCTGAGTCCTTAAGACAGTCCACAGCATCCATGTCTGAGTCCCAGTCCGACAGCACGTCCTTCAGCCCTGCATCGCTGCTACACAACACACAACCGCACATTACACCGGTACAATCACACAACAATCGGCTAGTCAGTTAGACATTTTTTTTTATATATGTTTTAGGCCTTGTCCACACTAATTTCTCTCCGTCTTGGCCTTCCGTCCACACTGAGACGGCGTTTTTATCAATGAAAACAAAGCTTTTTGAAAACGCTCTTCAAAGTGGATAAATTTGAAAACGCTGTTTTAGCAGTGTAGTGTGGACTGTCAGAACGGAGGCATTTAAAAACGATGACGTAAGTTTAGTCATGTGACGCATACTGTACCAATATTCATGTTTATTATGCCTGTTATGTGCTGTTCACTTTCACACAGTTGCTAAAATACTGTATGTTACTTTGCACTCTTCATATTACAGTCCTGCAAAGATGACAGAAAATTCACTCGCATTTGCTGTCCTGCGGTGTGAACACACAGTTAATCATGCAGACTGTGCACTTTTATTTTGTTAAGCCACACTTTTATTTACCCTTTTTCTCTCTTTTTTTTAGTCTTCTCTCTTTTCTCTTTTCTGGGTATTATTATTTGATTTTGTCTTTTGTTTTGCTTTGTTGTAATATTGTCTTGAAACTATTGTCCTGAGACGACTTTTGAGCAACCGTCTGATATCTCTCTAACAGTAACAGGCATATCTGAAATCTCTGTGTCTAGACCGCATCATCAGACACATTTCACCAGAGAGAAACAAATGCAAAGCCAAATCCACAGGCCGCCGATACAGAAGACCAATGTCACCACAGGCCTCTGCCAATAGAGACGACAGCCAAAACTACACCAGAAACTGTCCTCCCACATCAATGACATCATCCAAGATCTCAGAGTCCAATCTGTGTTCTTCTGTTCGGGCCACTGAGGGATAATACACACAAACACTAGCTGTGTCATGAAGGACAGCATCTGAAGAAGGTTATGGTCATTCACACAGAGACGTGACACTGAGATGCAGTGAGGAGGTTGACCGAATAAGATGAATGACCATGAAAACTTTAATTAAATAGTATTGTTCACTGAGGTTGTCTGTACTTCATTTCATCAAATATACTGTATTAGTCCAGTATCCGCTATCCTCAAGTCCTCACACACGCCTCACCGCAGTTTAACAGTGCCATCTGTTGAGTGCCTGAACAAATGACAACAAGAAGGAAAAGAGTAGTTCCTGATATCCAGTCGGAGATCTGTGTGCGCTCATTGGCAGGAGAGGCGGTTATGCAACCGTGTCTTTGCTCCTCTACTTTGATTGGACAAGAGCGCTGTCACTTCTTCACTGTATAAACGGTGACACAAAAACAAATAGAAATTTCCTTGCACTAATTTCTGTTTCCCTAGTTTAGAAACATGGGCACAGTAAATGATGCTAATTGTGAATAAAAATAGAGAGAATAAAGTTCCTCACTTTTTTTAAGGGAAAAATGAACAAACTTTTTACAGTTGTCCATAAAACTTTATAAACTTTTGTAGTCTGACTGAAAGGGATTTAACATTAAAAATGATATAGGACTAATACTGCACAGATAATGTACCATGCATTATACAGAATTAGAAAATAAGATATTTAATTACTGAAAATACTGGGCATGTCAATATGGCATACTGATTTACATGCAAACAATGGCACATAAAAATAGACAATCACAGAGTTTAACATTACCTTTATGATATATCCTACAAAACAAAATGATATTAGTATGAGTGAAGAGATTGCGCAGTGCAGTTTATGAATGTGACGAATAACTCAAGATCTGAGACACTTGCGCGAGACTTAGAGACACATTAATGCCATCTAAACTAATCCAGAAAACACTTTAAAAGGTATTTTACCATTTAAATGTCATGTGTGAACTGATAAAACACTTGTACCTGTTAAAAATCAATTTATAGAGACTGTAACATTAGTGGTAAAAATGATGAAGAAAACGCTGCAGCTTTTAAAAGTCATTCCTAATGACTGACGTCTCAGAGTTTGTCTATACTGTGTGCTTTGCTGCTGATGTGTGAACGCAGTAAAAGACTGAAAGCTGTTGCTTGTGTGAGCAGCAAATGTGATGCCTTCACTAATCTGCCAATTTTACAGCAATTTAGCAGGTTTAATGTGTGAAAGTGTCTGAAACAGAGACGCACTATATCTGTACATCTGTTTGTGGCTGAACTCGTTTCTCTTTCGACTTTCTGAACGCACTTATTTTTTTCAATATGCAACAAATATGCTAATACTGTCTTCAGAAACACATAAATTATTCATAATATCACACAAGTACATGTGAAATACAGTCTAAATACTGTAATCAAAAACACATTACATTTATTCAGCCTTCAAGTGTTTCTTAATGGTCAACATTGCTTCAAGCTTTTTAATGTCATTTTTCAAGTAAACAGTAAAAAAAAAAAAAAAAATTAAAATAAATTATTGTTTTAGTCACTATAGTTGTTTGATTAATATTTGTCATAATTAAAGGGTTAGTTCACCCAAAAATGAAAATTCTGTCAGTAATTACTCACCCTCATGTTGTTCCAACCCCGTAAGACCTTCGTTCATCTTCAGAACACAAATTAAGATATTTTTGATGAAATCTGAGAGCTGGATCACTCCTCCATAGGCTTCTAAGTGTTTGAAACTTGCTGGCCCAGAAAAGTTATTATACACATCGTTAATATAGTCAAAGTGACTACAGTGGCTCAATCTTAAGTTTATCAAGCGACGAGAATACTTTTTGTGCGCAAAAAAAATGACTTTATTCCACTACTCATTTCCTTCTCTCTGGGCCTCGAGTTAGTTCACGTAGTGTAACAGCGTAGCGCTTCTGGGTTGTACGTAACACACATCACACACATGACCAGCGTCGGCCAATAGTGAGCTTACGTGTGACGTACAACCCAGAAGCGCTACGCTGTTACACTACGTGAACTCACTCGAGGCCCAGAGAGAAGGAAATGAATAGTGGAATAAAGTCGGGTTTTTTGGTTTTTTTGCGCACAAAAAGTATTCTCGTCGCTTCAAAAACTTCTAACTAACCCACTGATGTCACATGGACTACTTTGATGATGTTTTTATTACCTTTCTGGACATGGACAGTATACCGTACATACATTTTCAATGGAGGGACAGAAAGCTCTCGGACTAAATCTAAAATATCTTAAACTGTGTTGCGAAGATGAACGGAGGTCTTACGGGCTTGGAACGACATGAGGGTGAGTCATTAATGACATAATTTTCATTTTTGGGTGAACTAACCCTTTAACAGCAGCAGGACTATTTATACTACATTCATTACTCTGCTATTTAATTGTGTTTTTGATATCAACCAAGATCTTTTTGTCCTACCTGTCTACATTTACTAAACCTGTCTGTACAGTAACATGAGTTTGTTGCCAATCAATCACTAATATTTTACCACTGTGATCACACTGATACTATTGGCCGACACTAATCTGATTATCTTCATCTGTTCAGGAAGTATCTTGCCACACTTTTATTCAAAGACATCACACTGTAACAGTACAGACATTTACATTTTCTGAAATGACTAAATTATTATATTTTTATACATCGGGATCCATAGAAAACTAATATTAACGGTGACATACAACTATTAGCATTAAGGGTTCAATATCACATCCTACTGGAAATACATTCAAAAAAACAAGAAGGATATAATCGATACAAGCACTACACGTCTCTAGTTATTAGCGTCTAGGATTTGTTTGCCCTCTTCAGCATTAAGTTCAGGAATGCAAATAGCTAATAATCAAGCATTTACATAAAGGCAATTCACTGCAGGGTAAACGGTTATTGTGGAGCCGATACTTGTAGAGTTTGACACAAACACAGAGCTGAGACGAGTGACTAATTATTTAAACTTATCCAAAATAATGGTAAAATAGTAAATAATAGTGGACCCAGGTTCAAGTGCCGATCACATTTCTTCTCTTTTCTCTCTACACTATGCTTTACAAAACTAGACAAAGGCAAAGTCTTATTTAAAAATATTTATGCATTTAAAATGCCTTTCTCTTGTTATTGTTATAAATATATTTCCATAATGTTGCCAGGTAGTTACACAAGCTACAACACTTACTATAGGCACCCGGACAGGGTACAAGAGGTATTTTATTTAAATCTTTAAAAAGAAGTACATGCTCTGTATTAAATTATGATTTTGTCATCCTCACTCTCAAATGAGCATATAAAAATCAGTAAATAATAATCTTAATGTCAAGCACTGAAATATATTAATATTACCATGAAATTGATAAGAGCAAAAACATGGCAAAATATTAACTTGATTATTAAAACTGACAATTAGGTTTTTTTTAATGTCTGAAGCAATAATTCCCAGAACTTTGACGTTTTGTTCTACAGCGTAACTGCACACACACACTCCTAATGTTCTCTTATCTAGTTAAGAGTAAAGAGAGAAGTGTTTCTGATATTGGGGGTGTTGTAAGTCTAGTGTTTCACCACAGGGAGGCAGTCATAACAGATCATCAAACATCTGTTTTCACACTCCAGTCCATCAAAACATCATACAGCACACATGAATACAGACAGGTGTGAAAACAATGAAGATGTCCAGGCAGAATGTCTCATATCCTCACCCTTGATATCAGCTTAATATCTATCACACACACTCAACGCCGCAGCAGTTAAACATTACAACTGGGCATTAGGGCACAAGTGCATGATGTGTTTAAAGTGTAGACTTATTGGACAAGTGCAGTGTGTGTGTGTGTGTGTGTGTAGTTACAATTCACTGTGCCATGGTCAGACACAACAAGAGGATCTAATAATAATAGATAGATGTTTGACCAAAAAAAAAACAAAAAAAACGTGTTTTCTAAATGAAAAAAGGAGTTTGTTTGTGCGTTATGGAAGACTCCATGTAATTTACCAAAGAGAGAAACATTAAAACATTTCACTCCAACGTTTGCCCTGCACGCGACGCGACGCGACGCGTACCGTCACAATAGAACTCAACGCTCCCGTTAAAAATGACCGAAGTTGTTTGTATGAATAACCCATGCGCGTCAACTATTCACAGCATCGTCGATTATAAAGCGCGCGTCGCGTTCTGATGTGTCGCGTCGCGTGCAGTTCTCAAACTTTCACTAGTGTCTTTGTTTACCTGCGGATTTCACGTACACGTCCAGAGCGCGAACCTCCCGCTCTCGCACGGCGCTCTCACGAACATCTCGACGGAGACGCGGGCTCAAACGCGCCGGTAAACTTCACACATCGCCGGTCAAAGTAGGAAAATAAAGCGCTGTTGAAAGTTCAGCGCATACTAGTGTCTGCTGCTCATCTCTCGACTCCAGCATTTCCCACAAACCCTTGCTTCTCCCAGCCAGACCTCAGAGGAGGAGAAGAAGAAGAGCAAACTATTCTTCCTCAAAACAACTGAAGGAAGACTGAGGAGGAAAGTAGTATGCTAATGTGTGTGAAGTGCGCATGAGTAGGGTGCTTTAAACATCACCGACATGGCATTACATACTAAAGAGTTGATTTCTTTTTGTTTCAGATAGTAATATAGATAGGCTACATAAATTAATGAGCACATTTTTTTCTCTTAGCCTTCGACAGAGATCCTGTGCTTACCAGTATGAAATCACAGATAACTTACAATAATAACCAAGTTAAAAAAAATATATTTTTAAAGCTAATTTAGCCATTGTTTGGGATGAGAGAAGTGACTTTATTTCTGGCATGTGAGAACCACAACTAGAACATTTCATTGGTTTTAAGAGCACCACTATAAAACTAAGAAGTGACCACACCTCTCACTCGAAAAAGCTGTCTGAAGACCTACAGTCAAACCAAAAATTAATCAGAAACCAGATATCATTTTTTTTACTAGTGGGTGCAGGACTCTAGTTCATTTATGTAAGTGAGGATAGAAAAATAATGTGAACTGTGACAAAATTCTTCATACAGCGACTACCAGTGACATTTATACAAATTTGGGACCAAAAATTACTGAGACACTTTGACCTGACCATGTTTTGCTGAAGTGTTTTGTCTGTAATTGCTAATGCGACCTTTTTACACACAGACTGAACAAAATGAAGCATCGCTTGGTAATCGTTTGAGCTAAACTGGTATTATCTAATTGTGTAGTTACATTTAACAGCTGACAGATAATCAACATAATTCATGTGTGAGACAGTCTAACAGAAGGACAGACAAAACCAGAGAAATATCAACTAAGTTCGTCAAATTTTACTACCATTTTCTAAACTATAGTGAATAACTGTGAAAATGTGAGAAATGTTGAAGGTGTCTGAATAAATGTTGGTTTGAGTATATGTTAAAAGTGCTCTAAGCGATGTTGGGTGACCTCACGTTCGAAGTATTGTCAAACAGAACGAGCTCGACCCCTCCCCCCTCCTCATCCCGTCCCCCCCCCCCCCCCTCCCTTCCGTGCTTCCTGAAACAGTCATGAACAAGTCGAGGGCTTTTCCAATGTAAATTTGCATGTTGCATTTCGGATGTAAAAGCGCAAACAAACTGAATTATTAATGCAGGACTGAATGTAGGCTAATAGTTAAATAACCCTGTAACAGTGATAATAATGTATCATTACTGCAGGGCTAAAAATGGAAAATTCAGCATCTACAGCAGGCCATAAGGTAGGGTTGGGCAATAGCCAACTGCCAAAGAAAGCTGAATTTTTGGGCTAAACGGCGATGTATGGTATAATCTCAGTATTTATTTATTTTTTCTATTTGAATAATAAAAAATAAAAAAACGATTTAATAAAAAAAAAAAAAATCATATCCTGATTAACATTGTCCTGCAAACAATGTCCATATTGAAGGCTATGAAAACAAACATAGTGAATGTAACCTTGCAGTCTATCCAAAAAAAGGGGTCAAATCACATTACATCCTAACATTGCAACATTACAACGAGCTTTTTAAAGAAGTAGTTAAATTCACTAAACTTAAAATGAAAATAAATAAAAACAAAACTGATATCATAAAAATACACTTGTAGGTTTGAAATTCTTTAGCATTTATGTTCCCCACAACAACACATATTCAACAACAAATATTTTAGCTAAATATATTTATAATTTAGTGTTAATATATATTTTAGTCAGAATTATTGCGCTCCGTGTGTTCGGCGCGCTCGTTCACGGCAGTTTAGCCTGCGGACCCTCGTCCACTCCTGACAGCAAAATGGAAATATTTGCTTGACTTTCTAACATTTACAGATGGAGAATATGTCCGTGGAATGTAAGTTATGCACTGAGGAAATTATTGGATGTCACTTCAGCTTAAAGATTATTAATAGAGGTATATTTGTTTCCACCAATCGCTGCACAAGTGAAGTTTACGTATGATGACGAAAGCACGTTAGCGCTAGCCCTCCCAGAACCCATAGAGAATGCATTGCCTGCAGTTCTTAAAAAAAATATCTGTGTATGGAAGTCTATGGGAACACTGTGGGTGATTCTCGGCCAGTGAAATCGCCCAAAAAGAGGCGGTACTCCGCAGAACGAGACTTGACGCTGATTGGACTATATCCAGAAGCAGAACAACAGTGACGGCTAATGTGATTGAAAAAGTCCCTTTCACACTTTGGTGGTGCGTCGCCCAATCGCCCTAATGAAGAAACCGCCCGTTTCAAACTATAAAGAATTATTATGAGCTCTACAAAAGTAAGGGACAGAGAGGCGATGCATGAAGTGCTCTGTGCTGAGACGCGTGATGCATGATGGGAAACAGTGGCGTATGGCTCATGACCACACATGTTGGGTTTCTCTGAGGCCCTGAAGGGAGAGTCTGTCCAGCTGTGGATCTACAGCACAGAAGACCTTCTGACTGCAACACTTCTGCTGCTGAGAATCAGGCCTGAAGAGGCTGAGACCAAGCTAAACTGATATCACAATAAGCTTAACATTCACAACGTGTAATTATGACACTTTAAAAAAAGGGTTGAGAATCAAACAGCAAATCGCGTGAATGATATAACGATAACACAATTGTTGTTTGAATGATAAAGTGATTGCAGGGTACAGACCAAATTGGAGAACGAACTGGTATGACGTCATTTTGAACAAAATCAGGCCAAATTGAAGTTTGAACTTTGAACTGCCATTGGTCCGTGGTGATGATGCAATAGGTGGGTGTGGCTCTGAGGCTCCGCCTTCTCCGGTTCATTTCTTCATTGGTAGGTTGATTTCCCTCAAAAAACTCTGTTAAAGTTATTAAAGGGTTAGTTCACCCCAAAATGAAAAGTCTGTCATTAGTTACTCTCCCTCATGTCGTTCCAAACCTGTAAACCGTCATTCTCAGAACACAAATTAAGATATTTTTGATTAAATCCGAGAGCTTTCTGTCCCTCCATAGACAGTCTACGTTATTACAACTTTCAAGCCCCAGAAAGGTAGTAAAGTTAAAATAGTCCATGTGACTACAGTGGTTCAACCTTTATGTTATGATGAAGTGATGAGAATACTTTTTGTGTGCAAAAAACAAACAAAAATAATGACTTTATTCAACAATATGTTCTCTTCCCTTCACTTCTCTGACGCTATTCGCGTAGCGTAAACAGCGCTTCCAGGTTCTACGTCAGACCGGCTCACTATTGGCCGCCTCCTGCGTCAGCATCACACGCTTGTGTCGTGCTGCTCACATGTACAGCGTCGGAGAAGACACGGAACAGAAGACATTACATTCACATTCATAACATTAAGGTTGAACCACTGTAGTCACATGTACTATTTTAACTACGTTTCAGGGCCTTGAAAGTGGTAGTTGCATTGCTGTCAATGGAGGGACAGAAAGCTCAAAAAGATCTTAATTTGTGTTCTGAAGATGAACAAAGGTCTTACGGGGTTTGAAACAACATGAGGGTGAGTAATTAATGACAGAAATTTCATTTTTGGGAGAACTAACCCTTTAAGCAACCCAGTAGTGGCATTCATGAATTAATCAGTTTTTTGCATGAATGATTCAATGACTTAGTCCAGGGATGGGCAACTTCGGTCCTGGAGGGCCACTGTCCAACAGAGTTTAGCTCCAACCCTGAAAAAATCACCTGCCTGTAACTTTCTAGTAATCCTGAGGACCTTGATTAGCTTGTTCAGGTGTGTTTGATTAGGGTTGGAGCTAAACTCTATAGGACATTGGCCCTCCAGGACCGAAGTTGCCCATCCCTGACTTAGTCACTTGCCGCCACCTATTGTTGTGTCGATTTCAGAGTCACTGAAAAAAACACCACTAATGCACAGATTAAAGGGCTGTCACATCAAGGACGATGACTATAAATGATAATTTAATATTTAATAATTTAGTATTTAATAATCAACTCTAAGAATAAGAAAGTCCACAACCGCTGTAACGATGACGACACAGAAGAGCGGTATTGTTTTAATCACTTTCATAATGATTTTTTAGCTGATAAAAACATTGACAGCCAATCAGAAATGAACCAGCGTTAAAGAGCTCGAGCATTTAAAGCAACAGATGATATAACTGGAGCGCACGCTTATAATAAACAATGTTATCATCCATTGGAGGACACTGGAACAAACACAGACATAAAAAACAACACCGTAAGAAAAAAATTTTACGTATGCTGATGAATTGTTGATGAATCATTCACAAAATAGATGGTGAGTTTTCATTTCATGCCGTGTTTTCCATTTGAATTTTTTGGAATCCCGTTTCAATAGCTTGACTTCATTTTAATAAAAAAAAAAAATAAACCGAAGAATCAGTTGAATTCATATTCAAACTTTACTAATTTCATAATTTACTCAAATTGATGCATTTGACTGGCATTGGCAGACAGGGGGAAAGTTTGGGGGGGGGAAAAAGACCTGTAACTACTGCAATTAACCAATCAGAATCAAGAATTTCAAGAATCATACTATGATTACATAACATACTACATAACTATGAAGTTATATCATGTTTCAGAATATTTCTTTAGAGGACCACTTCTTGCACAGAGCTCTACAAATATCACAGCGGGATCTATATCGTGGGAATATGAAATGATTTACTCTCCCATGATACTACTCAAGCAGGAAGTCTTTCTTCCACAACACACAGCTGAAATAAAAGGCCATGGAGTTAATTCAATCACAGAAGACTGAAACACAATGAGAGAGAAAGAGCAGAGAGAGCAGAACACACACTGAAGATCACCAGCACAAACAGCCCTGGGTAAGAGAAAGAAGACATTTCCCACATCACCATCCTGAGCCAAGAGAGCCACTGACCTGAGAGCAGACTGAAGTCCAAACGACAGTAAGGAAAAGTGGTTGTACACTCGTTGACCAGAGCTTCAGAGAGTCTGCAATAGCAACAGACCAGAGGAGTCCAGATAAAGGTCTGAAAGCGCCTCCCTCCATCTATACTACTGAGCAAAGTTAGTTTTTCTTCATTCCCTCTCACTGAAAGTATGAAGTGAAAGCCTGCACGTGTCAGCCTCCCACCCTTTCCAAACATTCTCCAACTTCCCTGTTGCTGCTCCCACATTTCAGCAGCACTAAGATTGACCTCAGATTCTCTCCAGGCGTCTGCAGAATGCCGGAATAACAGCAGACGACGACACACTCACTGATACAGCCTGTTCTTACACAGATTACCACAGGAACGCTTCCCAGAGTTTAACAGCAGAAGTCCCTGTAAAAGCACATGAGTGTGTGAGTGTGTGTGTGTGTGTGTGTGTGTGTGTGACCTCAGTAAGGATCTGTGCAGATATCTGAGGCTGTTTGTGGTGTTTTATCATGAGATGGGGTGGTGTCTGTAAAACGCTCAGCCTTGAGCAGAAGGGCAGGTCGGTGAAATATGAGGCTGATGAGCAATGACTTCAACTCGCTAGAGTCAGCCAACACACACACACACACACACACAGCATCTCTCCTCCGGTCAGATCTCACCCGGGTCAGGTGATTAGCAGGGTGTGTGCTGATTCATTCAATCCCAACAGCGCAGATCAGCCATAAGCCTAATGAAAAGAAAAACACACTTTGCCATTTGCCATAGCGATACCCTCATGTCACGATTCAATCACGATACATGACTAGCTATTAGGGGTGTAACGAGACCCTCATGTCACGATATGATACAGATCACGAGACTGAACTCACGATACCATATTATTGCGATACTCCAAGACATATGATAAAAGGTTCACAAAAATGTACTGTTGATTAAAATGCTAAATTTGATATTACATTGAGTGTGTAAATGAATAGTCTTGGACTTGGTGTTGGAAACCCAAAGCTCAGGACAATAGAGACACCAGAATAACAATATTCATGATTCTGGAGCTGAACATACAGGATTATTGTAGATGAATATGCTTGTTCTCTGTTACTGATTTGTTATATTTATAATAATGTATTCCACTTTTAACTGGTAACATCAGACATTTGTCATTATCAGGACCCACAGATATTCCCCCATTGCTTTACTATCATTATATTCAACATTATATATAGTAGTTTAATGTGGTACTGACACAAAAACTCTGAAAACTTGATTTTTTTCCTCGCACAGAGTGAGAAATTATCCACAATACATATTGTCACTATCCATGATACATATTGATGTATTTTTGTATTGCAATATATTGTTACCCCCCTAATTACAACTATTCCATTTAAGCTTGGCCACATAACTCTATCTCATGAATGAATCTGATCTCCAATTCCTGCGTAATTTGCAAATTTAACAAGTTCACATCACGGAGAGTATTTCGAATTTATTTAGCATCAGCTAAGTTTATAGTCAAAATCTGCAGTAAGAGAGAGCAGACCATCAGCACTGGGGAGAGAATTTAGAAATCACTCCAATTCATTTCGGAGGCCATTCACAGCTATCCGATCGAGTGTCCAGTGTAAATAGGCCCATTGAGACACATTAGACACATTTCAGTCTCTAACAGCCTATACATGTCATGACAAAAAACTCACAGACAAGCCACAGGCACATGAAGGGTGGTTAACCGAAACCGGTGTGTGTGTGGGACCTCCAGCACTGGCACAAACCCAGACCCTGCTGAGAGACACGTCACATGACATCAGCACCTGCCCCACACACACACACACACTGTGTACCTCCGAGTGTGTGGCCATGTGGACGTAAAGGATGGCAGAAGTGCTGATCACTGCTTTAATCAGCCACACTGAGAACAACACGCATGTTCTGAGGAATATAAAGAGCATGAAGATTTAAAGGGTTTGTTTCACTGAAATGTCACTAATGAGTCCACACCTTTACCCTAATACGAGCCTAAATGACCTGCATTTGCACTCAAGACAGAATTGTTAATTAGTTCTTCAAGTTATACAGCAATAAATAAACAGCAGAAAAAGGTAAAGGTTTGCAGTTCCATGACTCAGCAGTACATGAGTAATGATAATTACAATACGAGCAACTTTATCTCCATTACTAAACCTCAGCTGTGTTTAGAGTTATCATCATTCAAGATGTGCTTCAGGATCAGCCCACTGGAGTCGAGCGGGAGGGGAGAATCACACACACACAGAAAGCTTCAACCTTTCAGCTGTAGAGGACATTGACAGCGGACAGACACGAGGGCTGGTGCTGAGACGTCACTGCAGTCACACACACTCACTCACACACACACACACACACACGCTGGGAGCTGCTGTACGCGTGAATCGCCACAGCGTTTGAGAAGCGTTTGTCATGCAAGCCGAAGGTCAAGACTTACTGGACGGACACACTCTCGGCGTCGGACAGGCCCGGCTGGGAGAAGCAGCCTGACACTACGGAGCCCATGACCGTCGGCTGGCGTGTGTGTGTGCGTGTGTGTGAGGACACACTCCTGATGCTCGGCTCTGACCTACATGGACACGGCGCTCTGCTTGTGCTTATTCATTACTGGAGCGAGTCTCATCACTACAGCTCAACTCCGGCGTCTCACTCCATCTGCGGGCCGGCCGGGGGTTGGGCCAAACACACGCGTGAGTGTGTGTGTGTGCTTTATTTACATCCATCATGCTCTGGGGCACAAGGCTGCAGCCTGCGGTTTGATGCTGCGCCGGAGCTATAAATAACAGCAGGGTTGATGGGTCTGATGATGAGGAAATGTAGCGTGATTTCTGACGAGGACGCATGTTTACTGAGACTGGTACAGTGTGTTTCTCTTGCTGCATGTTGAGTCTCAAATGTGCTTTACAGATTATATTATATCCATATATAAGCACTGATTCAGTTTCTCTTGCTGCATGTTGAGTCTCAAATTTGCTTTACAGATTATATTATATCCATATATAAGCACTGATTCAGTTTCTCTTGCTGCATGTTGGTCTCAAATGTGCTTTACATATTATATTATATCCATGCACAAGCACTGATTCATCAAATTATCCACATGAGAGGTTGAATGCAGTGAACAGCCGGTTTAATTAAGTGTATAAGCTGCATTTACTCGTCCATAAAACACATGAGCTCCTTCAATTCTGTGCAGTTTAAACTCAGCTGATCAGTATCTCACTGGTCTTCCGAGTGTTTAATATTGTTCTGTACACACACAGTTTGGTTATATACAAGAATCACAACCACATTGTAGAAAACATTCATTCCAAATCCACAAAAACTGAATTCACTTCAAATTCGCATATTGTGAACAGAGCCAAGCTGAACATCGCTTCTTATGCAGTGACATCACTCTCTTTTAGAAACGATTTTCTATAAAATCCCGTAACAGGTGTTTGTGCCTTGACTCACTCCTCTGAACTCCATCGTTTCCCATTAGCCCTCAGTCTCAGGGTGGAGAGATGTTTAAAAGCAACATCTTAAAGGTGCAGTGAGCAGTTTCTGAGAAACACTGTTGATGTTTGAAATCGACACAAACAAACACACCCCTCCCTTCACTGCTCCGCAATGCAAGAGTGGATGTCTTTCTGAAGCCAAGCAAGATAATGCTTTGTAAATATAAAGCAAAGATGACTAATGAACGACAAGGAAGAACAAAAAATGAACATACAGTACACAACAGTATATAAGCAAGAGTTTGTTGTTAGTCACCAGCAGCTCCAGACAAAGAATGACACTCAAACTGTCCTGTTACTAGAGCTAACATTACAACAACAGCACATCTTGGTTCTGTAAAACAAAGCAAAACCACTGTTACTCACGTATGCAGTAGAAAGAACACTAGTGTCCGTTATCAGGCCTTCCCGCTGAGCTCTCTCCAGCGCTGGACAGCTTTTCTAGTATTAACGCAGATCCTAAAGCTCTTGCCTGATCATAACTGTTAATTTCCAGTGATATTCCTCTGAGCTTTTCTCTTTTGTAATGTCTCTCAGCCATCTCTCTTTCCACAGTCTTTCTTCAAATCTCCCTCTTGCTCTCTCTCTCTCTCCTCCCCCATCATGAGTGGACACGCCCCCTACAGCTGATTGGCTCACCCTCCTCCCCCATCATGAGTGGAAATGCCCTTCTGCTGATTGGCTCATTCTCTGACCTCCCCCATCATGAGTAGACACGCCCCCTACTGCTGATTGGCTCACTCTCCTCCTCCATCATGAGTGGACACACCCCTTACTGCTGATTGGCTGACTCTCTCCTCCCCAATCATGAGTGGACACGCCCCCTACTGCTGATTGGCTCACTCTCCTCCTCCATCATGAGTAGACACACCCCCTACTGCTGATTGGCTCACGCTCTCTCCTCCCCCATAATGAGTGGACACACCCCCTACTGCTGATTGGCTCACTCTCTCCTCCCCAATCATGAGTGGACACACCCCCTACTGCTGATTGGCTCACTCTCTCCTCCCCAATCATGAGTGGACACACCCCCTACTGCTGATTGGCTCACTCTCCTCCCCAATCATGAGTGGACACACCCCCTACTGCTGATTGGCTCACTCTCCTCCCCAATCATGAGTGGACACACCCCCTACTGCTGATTGGCTCACTCTCTCCTCCCCCATCATGAGTGGACATGCCCCCTACTGCTGATTGGCTCACTCTCTCCTCCCCAATCATGAGTGGACACACCCCCTACTGCTGATTGGCTACAAGTGTATTGTGCTGCTCGGTTCAATCCATTTTCAACAGAAATTGTTTACTGCACCTTTAACAGTATTTTTTTTTTTAAATAAATACTTTTATTCAGCAAAGCCACATTCAATTGTCAAAAAGTGACAAAAGTGAGAGTAAAGACATTTATAACGTTACAAAAGATTTCCATTTCAAATAAATGCTGTACTTTTGAAATTTCTATTCTTCAAAGAATACTGAAAAATAAATGTAACACGGTTTCCACAAAAATATGAAGCAGCATAACTGTTTTCAACATTGATTATAATAATCAGAAATGTTTCTTGATCATCAAATCATCATATCAGAGTGATTTCTGAAGGATCATGTGACACTGAAGACTGGAGTAATGATGCTGAAAATACAGCTTTGATCACAGGAATAAATTACATTTTACTATATACAACCCCAAATCAGAAAAAAGTTGGGACACTGTGCAAATTGTGAATAAAAACAGAATGCAATGATGTGGAAGTTTCAAATTTCAATATTTTATTCAGAATACAACATAGATGACATATCAAATGCTTAAACTGAGAAAATGTATCACTTTAAGGGAAAAATAAGTTGATTTTAAATTTCATGACATCAACACATCTCAAAAAAGTTGGGACAAGGCCATGTTTACCACTGTGTGGCATGCCCTCTTCTTTTTATAACAGTCTGCAAACGTCTGGGGACTGAGGAGACAAGTTGCTCAAGTTTAGGAATAGGAATGTTGTCCCATCTTGTCTAATACAGGCTTCTAGTTGCTCAACTGTCTTAGGTCTTCTTTGCCGCATCTTCCTCTTTATGATGCACCAAATGTTTTCTATGGGTGAAAGATCTGGACTGCAGGCTGGCCATTTCAATACCCGGATCCTTCTTCTACACAGGCATGATATTGTAATTGATGCAGTATATGGTCTGGCATTGTCATGTTGGAAAATGCAAGGTCTTCCCTGAAAGAGATGACGTCTGGATGAGAGCATATGTTGTTCTAGAACTTGGATATACCTTTCAGCATTGATGGTGCCTTTCCAGATGTGTAAGCTGCCCATGCCACGCGCACTCATGCAACCCCATACCATCAGAGATGCAGGCTTCTGAACTGAGCGCTGATAACAACTTGGGTTGTCCTTGTCCTCTTTAGTCCGGATGACATGGCGTCCCAGTTTTCCAAAAAGAACTTCAAATTTTGATTCGTCTGACCACAGAACAGTTTTCCACTTTGCCACAGTCCATTTTTAATGAGCCTTGGCCCAGAGAAAACGCCTGCGCTTCTAGATCCTGTTTAGATATGGCTTCTTTTTTGACCCATAGAGTTTTAGCTGGCAACGGCGAATGGCACGGTGGATTGTGTTCACCGACAATGTTTTCTGGAAGTATTCCTGAGCCCATGCTGTGATTTCCATTACAGGAGCATTCCTGTATGTGATGCAGTGCCGTCTAAGGGCCCGAAGATCACGGGCATCCAGTATGGTTTTCCGGCCTTGACCCTTACGCACAGAGATTGTTCCAGATTCTCTGAATCTTTGGATGATATTATGCACTGTAGATGATGATAACTTCAAACTCTTTGCAATTTTTCTCTGAGAAACTCCTTTCTGATATTGCTCCACTATTTTTCGCCGCAGCATTGGGGGAATTAGTGATCCTCTGCCCATCTTGACTTCTGAGAGACACTGCCACTCTGAGAGGCTCTTTTTATACCCAATCATGTTGCCAATTGACCTAATAAGTTGCAAATTTTGTCCTCCAGCTGTTCCTTATATGTACATTTAACTTTTCCGGCCTCTTATTGCTACCTGTCCCAACTTTTTTTGGAATGTGTAGCTCTCATGAAATCCAAAATGAGCCAATATTTGGCATGACATTTCAAATTGTCTCACTTTCAACATTTGATATGTTATCTATATTCTATTGTGAATAAAATATAAGTTTATGAGATTTGTAAATTATTCCATTCCTTTTTTACTCACAATTTGTACAGTGTCCCAACTTTTTCTGATTTGGGGTTGTATATTCACATAGAAAACAGCTTGTTTAAATTGTAATACTATTTCACAATGTTACTGTTTTCACTGTATTTTTGATCAAACAAATTGTGTACACAGTAGCTGCTTTATATTTTATGAAGGGTCCCTTCTGAAGGGTCCTTGGCATTAAAAAGCTTTAAAACCCTTAAAAACATAATACACTGGCTCTGTCATCAGAGGTTTAATAATCATATCGGACATTAAATGTCTGGTTTGTTCTTTGCATCCACAAGGCTTGAAAATGTTGCTTTGATTACCACACGTGAGTTTACTCCCAGATCTTTTCAAATGCGAGTCACTTTGCAGTGTGTGTATGACCATAGAGGAAGCACAAGCAGTCACTGTATAAAATGAGCTTCAGTCACGATAAATATGAAATAATGAAAGTGTACTGAAACTGTAAAGAACACCTCTAAAAATAAATATGAAACTATCGACATCAGCAAAATCAGAAATGAGTTTATCTACTGGGTTTCTGTTCCAGTTTAAATAAGACAAATTATTAATACAGTTGATTTTATAAAGTAATTTAAGCAATAGTTGCAAATGGTGGCTTTTAAAAAGATCATAGTAAGAAAAGATCAATAAACATATTTGTAATGTAATGAAAGTCAAATAAGGTCGATGTAATAAATCATTTAGCTCTGACTGTGACACTGGGATTGGATGAGCCCCGCTTGACGACACTGTAAAATGAGCACTGATGCTGCAGCCTGAGATGATGCTTTACAATGACACCGCTTACAGTCAGTGCTGCTAACAGTCTGTTTCCAGCAGCAAGCACTTAAAATACGTGAAAAACACGATCAATCACAAAACACAGCCGATCAGGACAGGTCTATGGGTTTGCGTACTCGGCTCATCTGACCATACAGTCGAGCTCTGCTGATGCTCACTAGCACTCGCTCGCTGTCTCTCTTGCCACTGGAAGAGTACGAACGAGTCCCGTCATACGGTCATCAGTTACATTAACTTTACCACAGTTTTTCAGGCATTGCCTAAAGGCTGATTCACACTGGCCCAACAAAACAGCAAGATTCAAAAGTTGACAATGTTGGGAAACATAACTGTCAGTTTCACTGTATCAACCAGCACTAACAGCGAGAACACAATTATCCCACAAAAAACACACAATTTGTGGGAATCAGCCTTATCACTGTAATGCACTACTCATGGCTTTTCTTTTTTCATTTTTATAATTTTCAATTTTATAAAATATAATTTCATTATTATATATTTATGCATTTTTAATTGCTTTACTTTATCTGACCTTTGTGATGCCATACAATCAGCGTTCCCATTTTCAATTTTAAGAATTCCTTACTTTTCCAGACTCAAATTTCCAAACGTCACTGTAGATTATCAGACAATATTTAACATAAATGGCTCATACAGCATTATATTTGATATATAGTACAATCATTGGTTTGATGTTGCATGATCACCAAACAACAAAGTACGGTCTGAATTAAATCATTGTTTGCTCCTTTCTCTGTTGCTGGTTTGAGTGGCATTTGAGTAAATATTATTTTTCTGAAGTTTATGGGTAAGACAAGCAGTTTTGCATAATGAAAGTGTCGCCTTGAATTCCATATTAATGTTCGACAACAAACTAAACAATCACCAAACAATCACTAAACTTTTGCTATAATATCACTCTGCTTGTATGATCAATTTATTCTTAATTTTATATTGTAGAAAACTAAATAGGGGAAATAGTCTGGAAACACAAATATGTTCATACTTTTCCAGACCTGGAAATCCCGTACTTTTCCAAACTGCGTAGGAACCTTGTATAATAACTATAAAACTGTTGTGACGTACTAGAGTCTGATGTCTTTCAGACAACTTTTTAACGCCAATGACAAGCACACAAAACAACTCATTAACTTATCAACTCTTATTTATGGATTACAGTTATCTTGAAAAAAGACTTTCTGAAAATGATTTTAGTATCACTGTGATTAGTATAGTTTTATCAATATTTTGAATTAGGTTTTACTGTTAAACCTTCCATTTTAATTTTAATTTGAAAGTTTCAGTAATTCTGTTTTGGTATTTCGTTTTATTTGTCATTTTTTTAAATTTATGAATATAGTATAATAATCATTTTTATTTCTATTATAAAAAAAAATGTTTTTTTTTAAGCTTTTAAATTTTGCTGTTTTAGTTTTAGTTATTTTAGTACATCAAGTTAAAATAAATGGAAATTAGAAATGCTGTCCAGGAAACTAGCTGAAATTATATAAGTTATATATAAATTTATAAAAATATAAGTTATTTTATCTAAAGTGACGAAGGTGTTTGATGGTTTTAGTTAAAGTCCCTCTGTGGTGAAAATCCAGCTTTTAATAATGTCTATGTGGTGTTTTTAATACGCTTTAAGACAAAGCATGTGTAAATTCATAAGTCGACACCATTGCTGAGTATTTCCTCCTTAAAACTGCAGTGAATCAAAGACGGTCTTAAAAACACGCTTTGAAATCGCTGGTGTTTCTGACGTCACAAACTACCTTGTAACCAATCAGATCAACGTGTGATCGTCAACCAGTGGATCTCTGAGCTGAGTGATTGAGTGGAGGCGGGGCTCATTTGCATATTCATAGAACCGCGCATACTAAACGAGGCAAGGGTGTCGAGTTACATTCAAGATATTTTAAGCAATGAAGAATTTTTTTTCAAGACAAAAACACTTAAATATGTAATTTTGGTGATCAAAGATGAGTTAAGGGATACAATTATTGACTAAAGGGGGACTTTAACTAAGTGCAGCTGATAATATTTTTCACCAGAGGGCGCCATATAATAATCTCTCTCTCTCTCTCTCTCTCTCTCTCTGCATGCTGGGAGTTTTGGGGTGAGAGTGGGAACTGAGCTGCAAAACTTATTCTTTTTCTCTTTTTCTTTTCACTTTTTTCTCTTTTGCATGTTCTGACAGGTTTCTATTTGAAAGTGTTTAATCTTTGAGAGACGGCATCTCTATCTTTGCAGCATGGTGTGCGGTGTGTACCTGACGGCGGTGTTAAGGTGGAGGACGTTCTCATGGCAGTGGGAGATGAGGAAGGGTTTGAAAGTATTATGTTTGCCTCCCGAATGAACAAAGCGGTTGTTGTGTTTGTAAAAGAGAAAAACACTGCTAGCAGGTTGATTGAAAATGGTATTGTCATACGTGATAATCTTGTGCAAGGTTACTCCGCTTTATGCACCTGCCAGTAAAATCATTATTTAAAATATTCCGCCCTTCATTTCTAATGAGGCGTTGGACTGAGAATTACTGAGATTCGGTGAGTTTGCTAGCGAGTTAAGAACGATCTCTTGAGGTTGTAAACATCCCACTTTAAAACATGTTCAGTCTTAGAAGACAAGTGTACATGTTTTTGGACTCTCCAGAAAATACATGGGATGTTTCTTTCTGTGTAAAGTATGGAGGAAGATCATATATGATTTATGCAACTACTGGTAACTGGTGCGATGTGTTGACTGTGGTGACACAGGGCATAAGCAGATTGCGTGTCCACATAAGGAGCATGGAGGGGCGCAAACATACTGTTTCAGAGGGGGAGGTTGATGCCGTGATCACCTCAGAATAATCTGTAGACAGTGAAAGCACAGGTCCTTCTGGGTGACAGTCAGATACGTGCGTCATCTCTGAGCCAGCGCCTGAGGTGCCGATGCAGTCAGCTGAGCGCAGCGCTAGTGACGCCACAGCTGGAACTAGCGTTATTGTACCAGGTATCAGCAACGTTGAGCAAAGTGACTATAATGGTGAGGAATCTGATGAAATGTATCCGAGTGGGTCATTAACTTGTACAGCCAATGACAGCATTGATGCCATGTCTGATGATACAGACTCTACTGACATTGACAGCTCACAGGGAGACCTTCAAAGGGAAACTTCCTTATATCCCCTTGAGGAAATAAATCACTTCTTGGATGATACCTTTGGCAATTGGTGAATGTTAAAGATTTTTTCTTATCTTTTCTCTATTTCTTAAAGATTTTTTTATCTTTTGAGTGAAAAGAAGCGTTTTCGGCTAAAGCATCTTACAGTGATAAGAAAATGTAGGAAGGGAAAAAAAAAGTTCTTGAAAAACTGATCAGAAATGCATCACATGGGTTTCCTCTCTTTCTTTCTTTTTCTGTTATGTCTGTCTTTCCTCCTCTTAAATACACATATGGATATTTTAAGGGTGGGCTCCATTAATGTTAATGGTGGGAGGGATAGACATAAACGTGATTTGTTATTGGAAAGCATACAGCTAAAAAGACTGACTGTTGTATTGCTTCAGGAAACCTCAGGAAGCCGATTGGAAAATGTGCAGGAAGGGGCAATAGATACTTAGTCATGGGACAAATCTTGGTGCAGATGTGGCGACTCTTTTCTCTCCGGAAACTAGAGTTAATCTTTTAAGCTCTGAAGAAGTTATACAAGGTTGTCTTTTTTTAGTGAAGGCTGAAATTTAAGGTTTTCTTTTTTGTGTCATAAATGTGTACCGAATGTGGGACATGAGAGAGCCACGTTTTTTTTAAGATTTTAAGTGGAATATTGAAACAGTGTCACAATAATGACAATGTGATGGCTGGGGGAGACTGGAATTGCACAGAAAATTTTACCATTGATCGAACTTCTGAGGAACCTCATAGGCAATCTTCCATTTACCTGTCTAAAACAGTAAAATAAGCTGAACTATTAGATATGTGGAGGATTAAACAATACTGCCAGACATTATACTTGGGTAAAAGTATCTGATAATAGAGTGAGTGCGGCAGAATTTATATATCTAAATGTTCTAGTAATCGGGTCATTGAGTGCTCAATTTTACCAGTGGGGTTTTCAGATCATCATATGGTTTTTATGTCATTAGTTTTGTCACAGTCTTCAAGGAAATCTTCATATTGGCACTTTAATGCCAAGTTATTACAAGATGTTAATTTCTGTAAACATTTTGAAGTTTTCTGGGAATGTTGGAAAAAAACAAAACATACTTTTGAAAATTGAAGACAATGGTGGGAAATTGGAAAAACACAAATACAAATGTTTTGTCAGCAATACACAGTTAATTCCACAAATATGACCAAAAAAAAAAGCTATTCAAACTCTTGAAAGATCTGTAGATTCAATAGAGAAAGATTGGTTGGATAAACATGATCCTGGTTTGTCTCACAGTTTACAACCAATAAAGAGTGAGTTGGGGTCCTTTTTAAATGAAAGGGTGAAAGGAGCCTTTGGTGAGGTCTCGTTTTATTGCAGTAAATGAGATGGATGCCCCAAGTGCATGTTACTTTAACTCGGACCGTTCAGTAGCACAAACAAACGGCCTGCCTCCGTCTGCCCGATGGAAGGGTCCCCACTAACACTGCAGAAATGCGTCATCATGCAGTGGACTTTTATTCCTGGTTATATACTGCAGAACATTGTGACTTGGACTGTGCTGAACAGTTCTTCAAGGTCTTCCTAAATTGGACTCTGATTCAAAGGAACTTTCATCTGCTGCCACACAGCTCAGCTCGGGGCGTTCCCCTGGTGTTGATGGGTTGACATCAGAGTTTTACAAACACTTTAGGGACCTTCTTGGTGTTGATCTCTATGAGGTTTTCTGTGAATGTTACAAAGATGTATTTTTGCCTGTCACATGTCGCCGTGCTGTTCTTTCTTTGCTTCCTAAAAAGGGAGATCTGTCTTTGTTAAAGACCTGGAGGCCTGTTGCCTTATTGACCACGGAATATAAGATCTTGTTAAAATGTCTTGCTAACAGGTTAAAGAAATATGTACATACAATACTGCATAAAGATCAGACATACTGCATACCAAATAGGTCAATAATGGATCATTTGTTTTTAGTACGAGACATTTTAGACATTTGTAAAACATTTAATTTAGGAGTTGGATTAGTTGCCCTAGATCAGGAAAAAGCTTTTGATCGGGTAGATCACAGTTATTTATTCAACTTACTTAAAGTTTTTGGTTTTGGGGAAGGGTTTTTAAATTGGATTCAACTCCTTTATGCTGGCGCTTCATGTATAGTAAAAGTTGGGGGCGGTTTGAGTAAACCAGTTTCTGTCCAAAGAGGAATACGGCAAGGCTGTCTGTTGTCTGGTTAGTGGTATAGTATTGCCATTGCACCTCTACATTTTAATTTAAGAAAGACTTTATGTGAGCTTTCAATACCAAATGTGATTCAGAATGCAAATGTCTCTATTCCAGCTTATGCTGATGATGTGACTGTGTTGGTTAGCGGTGGGCAAGATATTAATGCTCTGTCTGAAGTCCTTCATTTATATGAGAAGGCTTCATCAGCAAAGGTAAATTGGGACAGAAGTGAGGCTTATTGGGCAAGTCAAGATACTCTACATTGTTTGCCATCACTGCCAGGAAAGCTTAATTGGGGCAAAGAAGGGTTAAAAATCCTGGGAGTTTATTTTGGTTCAAATGATTTTCAGAAGTTAAATTGGGAGGGTGTAATGGAGAAAGTATGCACCCGTTGTTACCCTAACTATCCTACAGGGGGAGAGTCTTGATTGTCAATCACTTGGTTGCTTCCACATTGTGGCACAGATTTAATGTGTTACAACCACCGGCTGAACTAGTGCAAAAAGTACAAAGAAAGTTGGTGACCTTTTTCTGGTCCGGACAACATTGGGTGCGTTCCTCTGTAATGTTTCTTCCGATACAAGGAGGAGGCCACAGTTTGGTGGATATCAGGTCCAGGTTAATGACATATCGTTTACAAGCTGCCCAGAGACTATTATACAACAATGATAGCGCTTGGTTTGACACCGCAGTGGCACTTTTGAGAAGAGCTGGTGGAATGGGACTTGATAAGCATTTGTTTCTGATGAAGCTAGAAGAGACTGAGTTTACAGATCTGACTCCTTTCTACAAATCTGTTCTGGAAGCCTGGAAAGTTTTCGCATTTTCAAGATCACCTGAAGTACCTGCGGGGATGTGGCTGTTGGAGGACCCATTGTTTCTTAACTCTTTCCTGCCTTTGAGACTTCTATCCTCAGCTTTTCTGCGTGCACGTCTACTGTCTGCTGGGTGCACAAAGCTGGGGCATTTACTACACACCAGTTCGTAATCCTTGGGCAGGAAAACTGGGGTTAAGTCAACACGAATATTACAAAAGCTCATCACAGAGGTGACTGGAGAACTGGATCGTTCTTTCCTGGACAATCCAGCTATGATAGATGTGGATGTGAGTATTGTTTCCCCTCTCTGTGGTGGGGGACTGGCAGGAACAGAGGAAAGGTCTACTGTCAGTCAGAACTCCACAAATGGATGGATTTGAGTCAGTGGGAAGAAAGCCCTTTATGTCACCTGTGTAAAGGTTATTTACATTCTTTGACTGGGGTTCTTTCAACGAATGGACAGGTTTTAGGCACTGACTCTTCCCCTAAAGGTAGTTGGCGTATCCTGTACAAACGTCCGATCGACCAGCGGACTGGTGCCCTCCAGTGGAGGATTGTACACGGATCTATAGCTACAAACAGACATGTGGTGCATCTTGTTAGTGTGGGTTGTCCTTTTTGTGTAGACATTGAATCTGTTTTTCATTTGTTTATGCAAAGTACAAGGTTGATAGATTTGTTTTCCCCGTTAACAGAGTGGGTTACATCTTTGGGTGAAACTTTTTCTTTTCAGTTGTTTATCTTTGGTCCAAAGTTGTCTTGGTTTTACTTACTTTCTTATTTGGTAATGCAAAATTAGCCATTTGAAAAACTAGGAAAAATAAGATATCAGGACAATTTTATGTTTTTGGGCCTGGTGGGTTATCGTCGTATTACAATACGCGTATTACAAATAGGTTGGATGTTTACAACCTGGAAATTTGGGGGATAAACCATGTCTTATGTACAGTTTATGAAGATGAAGTGTTTATAATTGGTGTTAAAGTGTGTTAATCCTCTCTCTCTCTCTCTCTCTCTCTCTCTCTCTCTCTCTGCATGCTGGGAGTTTTGGAGTGAGAGTGACGTTGAGTGAGAACGGAGCTGCAAAACTTTTTCTTTTTTTTCCTTTTCTTTTCACTTTTTTCTCTTTTGCATGTTCTGACAGTTTTTTTTGTTAGTAAGCGTTTCATCTTTGAGTGTTTTAATCAGACTATGCCCAGTGCTTAAAAAAAGATTTTTGCAACCATGTCAAAGTCAAAAAGAGTTGCTGTCCATTCTTGCAGCGTTTTTCTGAAGTGAACTGTGTGTTCTTACCTTAAACAGCCCGTCAGCCAGTCTCTGTGGTTTCCACCGTTCGCTGTGGAGAGGAACGACGAGGTGACCTCCAGCGCCGCCCCCCCGCCCGGCTTCGAGACGCTCAGCACCTCAGTGTCCGAGCTCGAGTCCGGGGGCGCCAGGAACAGGCTTCTGTCCTTCAGCCGCTGCTGGATCATGGGAGTGAGGGGGATGTCGAGGGCGAAGAAGGGCTCCGGGGCGGTCTGGGAACGGGGTTCAGGTTCAGGTTCAGGTTTAGGGGTGGAGAGGGTGTCCAGCGAGTCCATGCTGCTGTAGAGAGTCGCCCGCAGACGCTCAGACTCCAGGATGCTCTCGAACCGGCAGCTGAAGACATCTGTGGAGTCACTCTCACCTTCAGGACTCCTATAACACACAAACACAGCTCAATTACAGCTCAGCACACAGGGCGAGAGGGAACAGGAACACCTAAGCAGAAGTTGGCTGTGTGACATACGTACGCTTACATGTCCTACTTGAGGAGTAAGTAAGCCCTTGTTAGAGAATTCATGATGGGTAAAACTCAAGCGTATGCTACGACATATGCTAATCTGGCAGCGAGTGAATTGCACAAAAACAGGGAGGGTCACATCTCACCACAGAATGAAAAGAATGAATCGAATCACATTTGCATTACAAAAAAAAGAATAAAGCCTTTTAGAAGCATAGTTAATAAATTAAGGACATTTCTTCTCAAACTATCATTTCCATAAAGCATTTATGCATCTTATTACTGAAACACAGTATTATTTTACCAATTTGGTAACACTTTACAATAAGGTTCATTAGTTAACTACCCTAGTTAACATGAACTAAGAATAAACACTACTTATACGGCATTTATTAATCTTAGTTCATATTAATTTCAACATTTAAATGAATTTGTTAACATTAGTTAATGCACCGTGAACTAACATGAACAAACAATGAACAGCTGTATTTTTATTAACTAACGTTAACAAAGATTAATAAATACTGTAACTAATGTATTGCTCATTGTTAGTTCATGCATTAACTAATGTTAACTAATGAACCTTATTGTAAAGTGTTACCAATGATTTTTATGCAAATCCACATAATTTAAGGTCAACAAATGTGTTAATTGCCATGACAATGCAACTTTATGCAAGATATTATTTATGATCTGTACTGTATTTGTTCTAGAGAAATTCACGAGAGCCGCCCACAGGAAGTTACAAATGCCCAATTCCATTATAAAGCCACAAGCCTGGTTCCTCTTAGCAGCTGAAAGTGAAGAGCGCTTCCTCTATTGTGCTTGATCAGTTCGTACGAACACCAAGCAGAAAGAATAAAGGAAGTGAAAGCCATAGAGAGCTGACTGTATACAGTAAGCAGATGAGCTGATGAACAGGACGCTTGAACTCTGTATTGTGTAAAGTGCAGGCGTGTCTCTCTATGGCCCTGTTCACACAATTTACATATGAACTGATGGAAAAACACACGGAGAGCATCAGCTTTAGTTTCTGCTCTGATCCCAACCGAACACAGTGAGTGTGTGTTAGAAATCAGGAATGGTGAAAGGACATTGGGCCTCATTCACCAATATCTTCCTAAGAATTTTCGAATAAACTTCCTAAGAAAAGTCTACATCGGATGACATGTTCTTAAACAACAGAATTGTTCGCACCTGTGTTCTTAGGATTGATGAATCCCACGTCTTCGTAATTGAAAGCGCGTGCCAGTTGTTCCTAATTAGCATAAGAAAACGCCACTCAAATTCCCATATAAGGACATGACACTTCAGGACAGTGCGCAAGAAAAGTTGGAGAATGTCCAAAAGACGCACAGACGGCGGTGGTCCACCGATCACCAAACCAAAAAAACAACTCTGAAATAGAAATTCTACTGCAACAGGTAAATGCCAAACGAGGCATAATATTTGATTTAGTCAGCTTAATTGCTGATGTAAATTGCAGTGTTAGTGTTTCTTTGCATACTTTGATTTTTTTTTTTTTTAAACAAAATATGAACGATGTCAACAAAATATGTCGAAATACATTACAATAAAATGAAACGACTGTCGAATGAAATAAAATGCAGTAACCAATTATTTGGAGCAAACTGTCATCACTCAAACGTGCGTAAGAGTGTGCGTAGAGTTTGTTCTTAGCTAAGAACAAATCCAAGATAAGAAAACATTAGTGAATGTCAGAATCTTCGTAAAAGTGGGGTTTAAGAACACATTTCTTCATAAGAAGAACCAAACCAAACTTGTGTCTCCAGTCTCAAGTCTAAATCCCGTCTGGCTAGAGCTCTTCCCATCATGTTTACACATTAGGTCATTAGGTGGAGAGTATAAACATATATATACACATATACATAGCTGTGCTCCAGACATGACGGCTATACTCCTAAAGGTTGACAGCAAAACTATATTGCCTTCTAGATTGTGGCAATACCGAAATGCATTGAGACAATCAGTGAAATAATAATTTCAAGTCAGCAAACATAGATTTATAATAATTATAAATGTCCAAATTTTTCAGTTTAAACCTAAAAACATCACAGTAACAGCCCATGCAGAGCGTTTCACTTAGTTAAGATGCTGTCTATGAAAGATGCTGTGTTCATTTAAAAATTAATTTTAAAATGAAAAGTTAAATCTGCCTTTAGGCAAGTGAAGGACTGTGATGAAGAGGCACTGTACCTGTCAGAGGCGTTGTGTCCTGTGCGTGTGTGCTCGAGCTCTCGCCCCTGAGCCGCTCCTGTGGCGTCTGAGATCTGTGTGTCCCGACTCACTTCCTCTTTCACACTGCAGTTCTGCACGTCTCCGTTCGCTACACCCTCTGCCCTGCTCTCCACAAACCGCAGCTTCTTCGGCGGCTTGTCCCGCAGTTTGCCCCCTTCCAGAAAGCCGCTGAAGATGCCCGGGATCTCGGCCAGGATTTTGTTGGATTCCTCTAGAGACTCGTCCCCGAGTTCTTCTGCTCCTGCCCTCTTGCCCTCCGTCTCCTTCCCAGTGTTTTCTGCAGCTGGAGTCGGGCTGGCGTGGGGGTTATTCTGGCTGGGCGCTGCAGTCCTGGGGTCCCGTGTGAAGCAGCTTATCTCGCTGGCGGCCGCCAGGACGGAGCTGGGGTCCTTGATGAGCGCCTCACACCACGAGTCGAACAGCAGAGAGTCTCCCGCGAGCTCAGACGGGCCGTTCTGAAGGTCCAGGCCCTGCTTGGCCATGTCCAGGGCTGGCGTCGGGCTTGGGCTGTGTCCGCTGCAGGGGATCATGGGTGAGGCGGGCGCGTCTCCTGGCGTCGAGTCCTGTTGGGCCGAGGCATGCTGACTGCGAGCGCTCAGGCCACTCAACAGCTTCGACAGCTCACGGTCAATCTCCTGGAAGAGGGACGTCTGGTCAATGTCATCGTCCTCAAGATCTGAGCCGCTTCCCTGGTTCGCTTGGGTTGGAGAGGTCACTGTTTGAGAAAACACAACATGAAGAATAGAGATCAGTAGGTGTTGACTGTAAAATAGTTAAAGGGATAGTTCACCCAAAAATGAAAATTACTATATTTATTCAAAATATTGTTGTTGGTTTTTTACAAATATCATGCATTATTACATTTATAAATGTTTTAGGGAGTTGCACCACAATATATATATTTTTTAACCTGAACAAACCTTTTCTTATCATAAAAAGGTAAAATTATTTGCCATTTAAAGAGACTTGTTGACTTTGAAAATCTGCATGTTGGTTTTACCAAATGATTCTATTTTGACAGACAAACATATTTCATTTATTAACCCTTTTAAACCGGCTGTGTCGTCGCCGACACGCACCAGCAAGCTTAATTTTACCGTAACTCTTCAACCGTTTGCACTATCAAAACCATTCGAATTGCCCCTGACAGTAGACAACATGTGCTTTTCAGATGTGCAATGTGCAATACATGGCTTATTACGGTAATTTCATGCTTTCCGTCAACAAATGACAGCAGCTTTCTGGCAGAGCGAGAAGGAAGGATTTGAACAGAGAGATACGAAGCACGGCAGGTTAGAGTGTTCTGTATTGCATAAAATAATAAAAGAAACGAACAAATACATGGCGAAAGAAGTGTTAGACAGCAGAAGAGGGGATTGGGATGATTTTTAATGAAACTTGGGAGGTGGATGGCCGTTACTCTTTCATGTATCTTTGCATGTGGTGTGTGCATGTGTATGTATGCATGTATTTGTATATATGTGTGTGTGTGTGTGAAAAAAAGTCTCCTAAATGAAAACTGTGCAACCCAATGTCATGTTACAGGTCATTTTTCAACTTTAAAGTGTTAGTGTCTTTCATTCGTGATTTTTCAGGGGTTTTTTCTAAATACAAATCCGAAAAAACATTTTTTTATTTTTGTCTATTTGAATTCTATTTACAAACTCACCACACAGTAATGGCCAATAACTGTAATTTTTTGAAAGCTATTTTTTTCCTGAAAAAAAATGACACCTTGCACATGAAGATAGTGAAAAACACCTACCGGTATTTTAGCTTCAGGTTCTAAAGGGTTAATAAGCATTTTTTTACCCCTAAGAACAAACAATGAAAAGAATGTGTCAAACTTAATAAGGTTTTCTTTCCATAATGTATTGAGAACTTTTCTATGACATCTGGACAACTATATTACCCTGACATTTTTTTTACTTTATGCGATTTCAAAATTATAAAAAATAATTTTAATTCAGAAATTAAAAAGTGTAATCTGGTCATTGTATGTGAGAATTGTATTTTTTTAATGCACAGGTTGAAATGTGAGGGTCTATAAAACATGAATCATCTAACTGTGATGCAGATTAGTCATGTTTGTTGAACTGCTGAACTCTCTTCACCAGGGGGCAGCAAGCCACTATAGATGACTTACAGACTGAGTGAAATGTACAATACAGCTCTTACAGTTCAGTGTGTGACATTGAGATTAGACACATGAATCTTAGACACTTAGAAATGTCTGAATGTCAAAAGATATAAAATATTAAAGCTGGTGGCATTTATTGTAAAGAAAAACATCACAGGCATAAGCAAAACATTTGGCAAAGAGAAGTTTTTTAGGTTTGAAATGATAAAGCCATATATAGATCTAGTGAACAAAATATAGACACAAAAATTATACTTATAATAATAATTCTCAAATCACTGAAAGATGCAGCTTTTTGGAGAGAAGTTTGTACACACTGATCGTGTATTGTGATTTAGCATGTAAAACCTTCTCAGAAAAAAACTGGTTTCTTAATTAATCTTACTAAAAGCTACAGCCAACAAAGCAGGGCTTGTCTTTAACAATTAATTTCAAGACAAACATTAAAAGACTTCTTTTGCTTGAGAGAAATATTCCCTCTTGTGTGCAGTTTGCACAGCTCTGCTTCAGGCGCACAGGAGATTATATGGATTGGGATGTAAGGTGTTGCTGTGCTCTGTTGGTTTCTGTGTCGTTTGTAGAAGCACAAGGAAACAGTGAGCCTCTGAGCTTCGTGACTCATGTATGAATCCTCCTGAAACAGGTTTCATCATGAACGCTGCCACTGAAGCATGGCACCCGTGATACAGAAGCACTAGGATCCTGGAGGAGCGTGTCTTTACTGAGAGCTTAATCACGTTCTGTTTGCACAGTTCATTAATCATGTCAGTGATAACCACATTAAACAACTAAACTACATAAGAGACAATCACATTCATATAACATCTGAACAACTAGCCGATAACACAGTGACATCACCTTCTTTTTTTACAATGCCAGCTCAAAACTGGATGCCATTAGATACTAAACAAAGGTGTGTTTCTTCACTGAAACTTTATTTGGTATGTTCTCTCTCACTTTCTCCCATGAGCTCCGTCGTCTTAGGGAAATCCCATACATTACTCTCCGGAAAGACCAGTGTTGCCAGATCTTGCTAGAAAAACTGGGTCTGACATGCCCAAAAAACGTCTCTCCAAAATAAGGCCAAATACATGACTGTATTCTGAAAATAACTTTTAAAAACAAGCCCAAAGACGCTTATAATAAGCGTTATAATGGCACCACTGAAAGAAAATATGCTGTTTACCAGCAGCCGCTTCATGAGTCAACAGTTGTTTACTTCAGTTGCCAGACAAAATGCGTTGGCTGGATAATAGAGAAATATGCCAAAAATAGCCGACATCGAATGAATTCAACTGAAGCCTAAATGTTGCTATAATTATCACTACATCAATAATCACAATTTTGGTTGGTGACTCATGTTGATGACAATTTATGGATCTACTCTCCAGTTGGTTGCCTCTCTCAAAAGTGCATGATGTATGAGGACTGAGTATTATTATTATAAAAATAATCCCATTGACTCAAATGCACTTCATTGACTGGCTTCAGGTTTCACCAGTAAAGCGTTATGTTTACTATAGAGTGGCAACCTGCAATTGTGATCTTAAGAGCTATTTCTATATGCTTCAACACATGAAAAGTCGTGTTGGTATAAATGGATGCATTTAGGTTGATTCAGTGACTTTTAAAAAACAAAAAAAAACTGTGTTTTTAATGATTTCGTTATAAAAAACCACACAGATGTCACAATTAGAAGAAAAGAATGTTAGCAGCAGAAAATACAGCATCACACACAGAAGTGATAGGGAAAAATGGTCTAGTGTAAGAATACAATACATCACATGCAAGTAAAAGTAGGCAAGAACATAAAGTACCGCAATCTGATGAGCTTGTGTCTTCTGAGTTTCCAAAGAGAAACTGGTACTTGGCTTTGGCAACACTCTGTGCGTGTGCAGAGGAGCCGCCGACACGATCAAACGCTTCTCCCTGCAAGAACAAGACACAGTTAAACTCACATGCTTCACACTGACATCATGTTAACTGAACTGGATGACGAGGCTGGTCCAAATATCGGCTCATCATCAGTTGCAGGAGGACATGACGTCAGATCAGAACAGAGACTATGGCCCCTCTCATACAAGTGTGTTTTGCTAGTTTCAGCCCGACGCAGTTTTCATTTTCACATCCTGCGCCACAATGTTTAAATAGCAAGTGCTGCGGGTCTGAGAACCAGGTGTGTGTTCAGGCGTATTGCTGGAGCATTGCTATTTTGAGGAACTGAAATAGACTGAGACATTGACCAACTGAAACCTGGTCTAAAGTCAATGGCGCTGTATTTTTTGCTATTTAAAGAGCGTGTTAGTAATGTGCGCCTATGGCGGGTGCACAACGCACTACACTTTGTCCCGTAGATGGTCTGCTTGCTCGCTTTAACCTCACACACACACACACACAGCATTAACCTCACGCATGAGCAGTTCAGTTTGCGCTCTGGAGAAGCGTTCAGTTTTTCCACTATCAAACTCCTCCATGTAAATGGCGAATCCGCCATGGCGCGAGTACTGGCTTTTAAAGGGAATGGGAGATGAGACTCTGATTGGTTTATAACACGTTACGCACAAAACACACCCATTACTCATTAAGAGAATAGGGACAACCCTTGTAGACCATGCGCGGGGAGCGCTGACCATTTTCCCCGTCATTAAACTAGCAAAAGTGGATTCGGACCGACCTAAGTGCGCTTGCGCCGTGCGCTTTAGACCATGCGCTTAGATCCTTAAAATAGGGCCCTCAGTCTTTCAGTTACCAAAAGATGTGCAAATGAGAGGAATTCTTCCACATTCAGTGCAGCTCAAAGTACACTGAAAGAAAGAAACACAAGTTAAAACGAGTTTTACATGATGGACGCTGTCAAAACAAAATGACTTGTGCGCTATATTCATCTTCTCATGTCAAGTCAAGTCAAGTCACATTTATTTATATAACGCTTTTTACAATACAGATTGATTCAAAGTAGCTTTACAGAGATAACAGGAAAATACTGCAACAAAGTGTCTAGAAGAAAACAGTGTCACAGTTCAGCTTAAGAAAGTTAAGAAACAACGTTTCATTTTTGTTGTAAAAAAGTAATTAATTTAATTTAAAGAGCGCGTAAATATATTTAATTTAAATATATATATATAAGGGATAATGTATAATAATAATAAATAAATATATATATATATATATATATATATATATATATATATATATAAGGGATAATGTATAATAATAATAATATATATATATATATAAGGGATAATGTATAATAATAATAATAATAATAATAATAATAAGGGATAATGTAGAGCGAGGCTGTTGTTATAGCGAATATAACCCCGTCAGGCTGATCAGGACACCGATGCGAAGAGGAGGTAACATTATTACATGGCTACCTACCAAATAAATCAATAATTTGACACAAAATATTGATTTAAAAAGGAGTTTATTGATTAAAAAACGATTGTATTGCTTCCGCTGAAGAAAATAGTCCGTTCCGTCTCTACGGTTAGCATCCTGCGTCCATAGCAACACTCTGTTTTTCATGGCAACGGTGTGTTATACTTAGCAGCGTCTGTTATCAAGAAATAACACACCGCATTCTACATTAGAATTCAACCAAGCCATGTAATATATATATATATATATATATATATATATATATATATATATATATATATATATATAAATATATATATATATATATATATATATATATATATCCACTCTGAAGAAAACTGTTGTCATCATCCAGCTCAGTTCAGTTCTCATACAATGGTGTCAGTGCAGGCAGATCAGTAATATTGTTGAATATTAAATGCCATATGATAGCTTTGTGAAGTTATTTTTCATTGAAAGTCTCTCCCCTCCTCCACAGCTCTCTCATCTATTTTGTAGTTGTACATATTCAAATGTACTGAGTCAAAGCGTGTCGCGGCAGGTTTCGCAAAAATGATGCTAAATGGAAACAAACCAAGTTTAGAAATGCAAATAAGTATTTCTGTGAACAGTTGTATTTTGGTGTGCACCTCACACAGAGGACATATGACTTCAGAGGACTAGACAAGATGAACAGTGCGAACATTGTGCTACACATCCTTTGAGCTCCACAGGAGAAAGTCGGTCTAACAGAATTGGGCCATTGGTGAGTAAATGAACCTTTTAATGTTAGGATAAGCTGTTGGTTTAACTCCAGCAGGAGTATAAGACTGTGAGTGTGAATCCAGCGTTCCTGGCGCTCCCGCAGGAGGCCGGTCACTATGACTCGATGCCGGCGCCTCAGGAATGTTTCTGTTTCCAGAAGCGGCTGATTTTTTAATGCCAGTGTCTTTTGTATCTGGCGAGTAATGGACCACACTAGAGCCACATGACGGAGCATGAGGAATTACTGGAACTGAACTCGAAACGCTGTCCACTTTCAATTTCACAAGAGAAGTCAGGAGCATTAGTGAAAATCGGACCTCAGAGTTTAGGTTTTCCCTTGTTTGTTAAGATCAGAGTTCATAGACTGTGGAAATCAGACATCTTTATCAGACACCGTCTATAAAACCAGCTCAAAGTCTAACGCCAGCTTGGGAGCTGAGCATGTTTCAGTCGGATCTGAGTGAAGTGTCCCATTCCTGACACTAACAGCAGCTTCCCGTCAGGAATCTAGTGTGATAAACCCAGTTATTGACTAGATCTCCACTGAAGACATGAGTCTGTTTAAAGGTCACCAGTGATTGGAGACAGAAACACTCAGAGATCCCTCTGTTTAGTAAGTAATGTTATCTACTTATGGCCATGGAAAAAACATTGTGAAATGAATGTGTTTCCATTCAAACCGTTTTGAGCGTAATGAATGCAATGTTCTCGCAGCGGTTATGAAGAAAACTCACTGAGCTTTCATTATCCTGTTACGGCGGCAGCTAGAAACCTCGTGAGATGATGCTTGGACAGCATTTTTAGGCATAGACACAGGAATGAATGCTGTCAGCTCAGAATATCCTCAGGTGAAATCCACTGCAAACACAGCATGCAGAAAAACAAGCAAAACACAAAATAGGAAGTGATATCAGAGCGCACCACTGCACTTTCTCCCAGTCAAAAAGGTTAATCAGGTTGTAACGAGACCCTCATGTCACGATTCATTCGATACAGATCACGAGACTGAACTCACGATACGATATTATTGCGATACTCCAAGACATACGGTAAAAGGTTCATAAAAAAATGTACTGTTGATTAAAATGCTAAATTTGGTGTTACATTGAGTGTGTAAATGAATAGTCTTGGACTTGGTGTTGGAAACCCAAAGCTCAGGACAATAGAGACACCAGAATAACAATATTCATGATTCTGGAGCTGAACATACAGGATTATTGTAGATGAATATGCTTGTTCTCTGTCACTGACTAGATATATTTATAATAATGTATTCCACTTTTACTGGTAACATCAGACATTTGTCATTATCAGGACCCACAGATATTCCCCCATTGCTTTATTATCATTATATTCAACATTATATATAGTAGTTTAATGTAGTACTGACACTAAAACTCTGTGAACTTGCATGTTTTCTCACAGTTATTTTTATTTTGAGTGAACTATACACAATACATATTGTTGCATTTTTGTATTCCGATATATCGTGACACGATATATTGTTTCACCCCTATCAAGTTGTAAAATGTCACGTGGTACAACTCCAAAAAGTTTTTACATTACATTTATTCTATTCATTTTTAATACTATACAAGTTTTTTTCAATAGGTTATTACTTATTACATGATGCTTACACCACATGACTTATTAGATATTTTAAAATTAAAATGAAAAGTTTTTCAAAATCATAAGAACATTCTTATTTGGACATTCTCAACAAATTATTAACAAATAATGTTATTTTTCTGACAATTCCTTCAATGAATGAGTGGTCTTTTTCTTCAGTCACTTCAGATGAAGCAGCAACTGTTTTATGTCACAAGACTCATGGTTTCATTGACTGGTTGTTCAAACTGAACACTTCATTCTTACAGACAAAAGTTTCACAAAGGTCTTTGCACTTCTGAAAAAGAAGAACAATGTGACAATGAGGAGCTTGAAGGTTGATATGAAGTGGTGCAACTCTGCCAACTGAAAGATTATAAATAGTGACATTTATTCCGAAACTTCTGTAAATGTAGCCAAGGCTTTGCTCATGCTGTCATACAAACTTATACTGACAAATTGCCTTCAGAAGTCAAAATCTGCAAAACTGGAACAACAGTTTAAAAAAGTGATTTTTCACTATTATTTAAAACAGGACCTGCATTTTCATGGGTTTAAATAAAAGATTTTTGTTATAAGAGACAACTTTGTGCATCAAAACCACTCCTTTCCTGGTAAAAAAGGAAACTTGATTTTCAGGTCAATGAACTTGCGGCAGCTGAATGTTACATTTTTGACAAGCTAAACATATCAGTCTCTGAGTAAAATATTATTTATTTATGCCACGAAATAAACATTAAAAAAGTATAATGAACTACACAAAAAGCATTTTGAACTTCTAGCAGCAGCAAATGTGATTTGCAGCCAGTGTCGTCTAGCAACTCTCCGTTGGCTTGCGAGCTGGAAAAACCAAACTCTAGTCAGGCCAATCACAGCGTGTATAGAGTCGGTGGGCGGGCTTAACATAATGACGGCAGAGTTGTGACGGTTCCACGTGAATTCCCTGCTACTTGAAAACACAGAAGAGCTGATGCTGCTGGCGAACAGCGGTCTTTCCAATCGGCTTTGGCCGCGACTCTGGAGGACTTGGAGTTAAGCTTTTCTTTGAGAAAAGAACAAAGAACGGCATTTAAGTCATTCTTAAAAAAGGAAGATGTGTTCGGAGTTTTGCCAGTTTCACTAGTTTCGCTCTGGTTGGTTGTAGCGCGATCCTATTGCGTGCAGAGGGAATCTGAAAGACAGCCGTTTATCCCGCCCCTCGGATTGAGCCGTGCCAATGGTGTGTTCCCAGACCCAACATCTTGATGTGGGTCTGGCTTGTCAGGCTAGCATGTTTTATAATTACCCAAAAATCAAACATAGTTCACCTCTTACGCATTTTATCACGTCCGTCAAATACAGCCGCTGGCTGACAGAATATTAGAACTAAAAACAGGCTCACTCATGGCCATCAATCACTTCACTGAATACTTGCTAAGAAATAAATCATTACCTTACGATCCGTATTTACGAGAAGCGAGTTCACGCATTTCCTGGGAAACCCACACTACTGGATGTTTGAATCCAGCATCGCTTTCCGAGAAGAGGGAAAAATGGCGGCCTGAGTGGCTTCAACAAGCTGTCTGTCAGAGACGATAACGTACGTAATACATAGCGCACGCGAGTGTGAATGTTCTTCCCTCGCTGAAACTGAATGATCAGGAAAAGAATTTTCTTTTTTTGACTGACCTTAATTTTGGCAACAGATGAAGTGTTTAAATGAGTGATCCTAAGAGGAGTCGCTGTAGTCGGCCAATTTCACTGATTATATATTATCAACTTTACTTTATTAATGTAGTTTGAATACTATTTTCTCGGTTGCTTATAAGATTAAAACAAATATTAAAGTTTGATAAAATGTTGTTTCATTTTCCAATAAAAGATGATAGATTTTTATATGATTTGTTACATTTAATTAGGCAGATTAATTCTCTTAGCAGATTTTGACTCGTATAAACAATGCATCTTCTATTCTACGTTGCATGTGTCCCTTGGTAACAACTTTTGAAGGCTTAGTTTTGAGAAAACATAAAGTTAATAAAAATTATGTGATTGGAGCTAAATGGAGTTCTGAGTAGCCACAGAAGTCATAGCTGGACACCACTGTTGGATGCCAGGGCACAATGAGTACCTTCATAGAAAACAATGGTGTTGAATTGAATTTTAGGATGCTGTATGTCCTCCACCTGCCACAACTCATTTAGTATGCGCGGTTCTATGAATATGCAAATGAGCCCCGCCTCCACTCACTCACTCGGCTCAGAGATCCACTGGTTGACGATCACACGTTGATCTGATTGGTTACAAGGTAGTTTGTGACGTCAGAAACACCAGCGATTTCAAAGCGTGTTTTTGAGACTGTCTTTGGTTCACTGCAGTTTTAAGGAGGAAATACTCAGCAATGCTGTCGACTTATGAATTTACACATGGTTTGCCTTAAAGCGCATTAAAAACACCACATAGACATATAAACAACATTAAAAGCTTGATTTTCACCACAGGGGGACTTTAAAGACAAGAAGTTCACAAAGTAGGGGCGAACTGGGAAAAACCATGAAGATGAACCAATTCTGACAATCCAGATTCGTCATAACAGTGAGCAGTCTTGAGGTTTTGCCCTCAGGGTAGAACATGTATTCAAGACCCATAGACACTGTGTCAGCCTGTGATCTTCTGTCTTCTAACTCAATAATTACTCTCAGAGAATAGAGGAATAACACGCTCTCTCTGAGCACGTTTAAGAGCTACAGCAGAGCACGGTTTAGGTTTCCACTTCATTTAATATGGTGAACCATTTTAAAGGGTTTTACAATCTAAATACACTTCAGATAAGTGTCGTGATCACCTACAGTAACATCTCAGGCAAAACTGCGGCCGTTATCCCGTCAGAATAAGAGTTTTATCTGCCATCATCAAACAGAATATATAGTAAAGCATATGAGTTGGCTATTCATTTATTAAAAGGTTAAGTGTACATGTCAGGTCCTGAAACTGCTCCCAATTTCTTAAAAAAAAGAAGAAAAAAAAGAAGAAGAATCTTTTTGTCTTTACTAGTTCATTACAAATGGTTATGTGGAGAGACAAATGAATTTTAAATGCAAATATTCTATGTAGTGTCTCTTAATATAAGCTCAAGAAAACTTTACAAAAGAATTACAAAAATAATGTATAGATGGAATATAGATTATCGCACTCCTACCAACTTAAAATAACAAATGCATTTGATGTAAAACTAGACAGAGTCTTATTAATAGCAACACTTAAAGATGAAGTAAGTAACAAAGATTCCCAAAACCCACAATGAGTTTGTTAGCTCATTTATTCATAGGAATAAATCTTTTGTGTCTGCATGATACTGGATCCACAGAGATACTTTAAAATCCCAGACCACTGCCATATCAGCCAGAGAAATGAGAATTAGAAACAGAGATGCTCCGATCGACCGGCCAGGGACAAAATCGGCAGATTATCCGCATGATCGGCCCGGGCCGGTAATGTTGCCAGCGGCACAGGCAATCTCTCTCTGTGTAGTGACACACAAGAGAAACACACTTCTGAGAAAGATAACGCAGGTTGTGTATCAGTATATTGGATCTGTGCATAAGCTAATAAACCTGCTTCTGTCTGCCATGTTAATCAAAGAACGAAAGACTGAGAAAATCACTCTGCTCTTCACTAAGTAACTTTTGTAACAAATTATATGCATTAATCTGTATTTAATTTTTACAATGAAGACTATCCAGTGTTATTTTACATTTGATTATTTTTATTTCTTACCTGAATATACTGCGTGTCCACCAGCAAAAACTTAAAGGTTGGGTAGGTAAGAATTGTCTAAAGAACTTTTTTTCAAATTGGCTTAAACTGTCTTTATATACCAATACATAATTAAAATGTAAGTACTTTGAAAAAGAGCGTATAAAAATTGAGTGACTATAGTGTATTTAATCTTCAAAAAACACAGCTCATTAATTCCTACCGGGACGAAACAAGTGATTGGCTTGCGCGACTGTCACTCTCCGTCGCCATGACTACCGCCGCTATTACTGGCTCTGCCCACGTGCGCGCAGTCGCGCACCCGTTTTTAGGTGGGAGTGAATGGAATTAATGAGCTGTGTTTATTGAAGATTAAATACACTAGAGTCACTCAATTTTTTATACTCTCTATTTCAGAGTACTTGCATTTTAATTATGTATTGGTATATAAAGACAGTTTAAACAAATTTGAATAAAAGTTTTTTTAGACAATTCTGACCTACCCTACCTTTAAAGCCGCGTTTATTTCATTTCTCTCTTGCATTTATTTGTGCTGTTGTTTGAAATGTGTTTATTATTTATTGTTATCAATTATTTTTTTATGAAACTTATTACTGTCTTTTTACTTATGTAAATAAAATTTGGCATTACAAAAAAAAAAAAAAAAATCGGCCAAGAAAATTTCAATTGGTGCATCTCTAATTCTGAACAACTAAGTAGATTTTTAATATCAGTAGAGCAGAAGTATTTAGTTGCTACTGTGGGAAAGGCCCCTGAAATGCACTAAAGTGTGTCATTATGGCCAAGCGGTGCCAAGCCTGCTGTCAAAATAAGGAAGCACCTTGTGAGAGTATTTTGGTTATAAACCGAGTGCACTCAGTCATGTAGGTTGCGGGTGGTTTCTCAAAGGGAAAATCCAACAAACCTCTTGAGTCAGCTCGAGCACAACATGCTATAAGAGCAGCGTCCAGCGAATAGTCTGCAAGTGTGGGGAGATCTCACCCTCCTCCCAAACCAGGACTAAAGTAGCCAGTTAAACTGGCTCTTCCTCCAGAACAGTGTTGCTCAATCGGTGGGTTGCAAAACCATTTTGAGTGGGTCGTGGAGTGTGTAGTCAAAGTGTGTAGTCAAAACAACAGTCAAGAAACGTCATTCTGTAAAAATGACTATTATTTTGAACGCAGTTTAAGTAAAGACTAAGAAAGACTAAGAGAGCCAGAGATAAACATGTTGTCCTGATTCAGTATCTGCTGTCAGATGAGATGTCAGTGTCATTATTTTAAGGTTATTTTCCTAACTTGTTACGAAATAAACGTTTCTCACCTCAGGAAAGCTAACCGTCCTGTCCTGTGTGACGTGCTGTGCTCGAGTTACGCTGTCTATCACTTCACTAGCCTATATATTAAGAGCTAATTAAAAGTTCATTGTAAATTTCATCAATGTCCCTTCAGTAGAAGACTTGCTCTGGAGAAACAGCAGCGATGGCTTTATTACTAGGGAAGGTATTGATGTGTCATCGTTTTCTTTAAATCAACTGAATTTCTGAAATTGATTTGACTCATATCATCACATTTAACATTCCTCCTCCTTATTGTGAAGCCCTAACCAGACACATGAAACACACCTGATCTAGTTACGTCTGAAACATATTTATGATGCTTACAAATCAACATGAAATCAAAATCTTCATTATTTTCCTCTGAAACTTCAGAGCTTATTTTTCATCCCACCGCCTCCAACCAGCCATCCATCACACATGACCATCCAGCCAACCCACCAAAGAGCAAACCCCGTCATTATTCCTCACACCTCAGAGAATATCCTCAACTTTATTATGGATGACTCTTGATTTCTTCTATTTTCACTTGGAAATAAATTGCATTAAGGAGGTAAAATTATTTTAAAGGTTTATAGCACATTATATGAGTTGATCAGTTACATATCTCCATTATAAAACACTCGACACGTGTGAGATTCTTCTAAATGACTACGGCTGTATGAAGATGAATGTTTAGGAGATTATGATCCTTCAGTTTTAGTTTTTATGAGTTAATGACAGCAAAGTCAGCCCCGTTCTTATGCCTGGTTTCAATACTGCAGATGAAAGGCAAAAATAACTCCATTAAAAAGCAATCAGTCAATGAAAATGCTCAAAGTCCAAATGCTCTGCATGCAGACGTGTCACAGTAAGGGAAATGCTGGAAACTTCTGCGAAGAGAAAGGTGGAAACATGTGCTGAGACTCGAGTCTCTGCCAGTGATCCAGCGCAGGACGACCGCAGCACCGATGAACTAATCCGCTCCTTTATATAACGGCATGAGAATAAAACAGCATACATGCAAACCCGAGAGCTGAGGCTGATGTCCGAGCACTGCTCCCACACGAGCTGTTGCATGGATCATAATCACTCTCTGACTGAAGGCTGATGATGGTAGTATCTTATAGAGGTTGAAGGGTCAGTAACCCAAAGGTCAAAGGTCAAACCCTGATGGCTGAATCATAAACTTGAGAACAGGACTGCATAATTAAGGCCAGGGGATTGCTTTCCGGGATCATTAATACAAAATTAATACAAAAATCTAAATCAAAAAACAGTGTGAATGTGGCCTATGGAAACTCTTGTTTTCACCTCCTATATGAAAACTTTTAAAGGGGCCCTGTTATGCTTTTATCCATGTTGAACTGTTTTCAGAGATCTAAAGCAGGTATTCCCTCCAGCGGGAGTCATTCTCTATATCAGTGCGCACCACGCCGTCAACATGACCGTTACGTACACACTACACACCTCGGCTTTTTTATTAAACCGTGCAGGTTTACTGAACTAATTGTGTCTGTGCCTTTAAATAAATTAAATTATAATTAAAAAATGTCTTAAGGATAGAAAATCTATCTATCCGTAAACTATATGACTATATGGGGAGCCATATATTGATTATTAAATAATCAAGACACTATAGGCACTCTTTGGCTAAATATATGCACTATATTAGCCTATACAGCGATCTGTCATGCCACATCAAAGAAAGCTGCATTTACTGTTTGAATTTTGTGATAAAATGGACAGAATTTGAGAGATGAGACTTTGTTTCTTACTGAAAGTAACAACACACAGAGCTTATTGCGATTACTGGTGGTTAAAAGTGGTTAATGGGCCACAAAAGTGGTTCATCGATACACATGTACCGAACCGAATGACACGTACCGAAAATTCTCGGTACGAACATGTGTACCGTTACACCCCTGACGCACGTTTCTGAACTCCCTGAAACACCTCCATTGTAGTCTTGAGTTACGAACACGTCACAATATTCCTCATTTAAATAATTCCCGCCCAAGGCATTTGCAGAATAAAGGGGAAACAGTAGTGTGTTGAATCCGGCGGTTATGGTTAGGGACGGGACATGTCGCAAACACGCTCGACCAATCACAACACACCGATCCAGCAGACCAATCAGAGCACAGTGTGCTTTTCAGAAGGAGGGGCTTCATAGAGACAGGAAGTAAACAGAGCGTTACTGACAGACTGGGAGGAGAGGAGCCGCAACAGTGGAGGATATGAGGAAAATCATGTGATTTTTGAACATTCAAGCATAAGGAAAGCCTCAGCTTTCAACAATGGAGAATATGGGGAAAATGGAAAATTTGAAAAAATGGAAGGAGCTAAAAATACATTTCAACAGCACTTATGAGTGAGCCTTTCCCCAGATTCAGCTCGCAGACATTACTAATGAAGAGCAATAGACTGGATGTGTGTGACACTGGCTCAGATTCTGTGTGAAGAACACATCAGCTCCTCAGTTCCCGGGACATCCACGAGCCGGATGAAGAGCTGAGGCTGCAGATGGAGGACTGGAATCAAGCGTTTAATAGAGTAAAACATGTCTAATCTTATATTGCACATAATTTGGCAACTATTTTATTTCTTATAGCCAATGGTTACTTAACAGAGTGATGTTTAAAACATGATGAATTGTAATTAAGGAACAGTTTGTTTTGAAAGTGCAGCTACATCAAGAATATAACATGCAGTTTCTCAACACAACAGTATTTCCAAGTCATCCAAATTACTGCAATATCAAGGGAAATAATCAGCAATTAGCCTATGGTTTTTGTCATAATCATGCAGCCGCACCAGAGTTATTGAGCTGGTCTATCCCTGTGTCCTGAGACATCAAGAGTCCGGTTACTCCATAGGGTCTGTCCTCTTATTAGGAAACTGTCAGGGAAAACATCTGCAACATGACTGATGTCAATGCTGTGGCCGGCGTGAAACCAGAGAGCATGATGCAATACATGCTAACGGAAATAACCGTACAAAACCTTGAAAGCTTGCCCGATATCTCAGAGAAAGCACTGTGGCAGAAACACACGCTGTCCTGTCCTTTCACTGCCCGTTTCTTACATATTCAGGCTAATCTGATAAATCTACCAATAAGAGTGTATTCATTTTTACTCTGTACGTTAGAGTATGTTGAAATCGCTAAAAAAGCGTCTGAAGATTGGCTTTAATGCTCAACAATAAGGGCTGTATATATGATGACCCCTGTACTAACGGCCAACATTCCTGCCACAAATATGACGCTATTCTTAACTAGCTTATTGACGATTAATAACATTAGGTTTTTAAACACTATTGATGGAAAAGAAGATCAATAATGCAACATTAAGTGCATTTACATACAAAATATGGTGATTACTAACAAAAAATGTACTTTTAAAAGTACAAAATCCTTTAATGTTTTTAATTATTAAGTGTGCAGTGCAATTCTACATTTAATGTTCAACTTCTCATTGATATACAGTCGTTTAGAGTCTGCAAATGTGTACATGACAGTGACAGTTCAATCAAAAATCAGCATCACATTTGCCATAACAATTGTAGCACCATGGAAGAACAAAATGCTAAAACAAAATCCATGTTTTCCAAGACAGATCCATGTTTTCCATGTTTTCACGCAAGGTTGGCCGGTGTGGTGTAGCTTCGTGGTTAATGATGGGATGGTCACTGAAAGGTTGCTGCCTCAAGTCTCTAAATATTTCATCCATAAACTATAAGCACTGTGCCACCAAACACTGAAGCTCAGGATGGATGTGTCACGTGACAGTGCTGTGTCTCTGGAAGCAGACCTACAGGACCAGAGCTCAGTGAAGCACACTGCTGATTGGCTGGTTTGATCAAACATCAGCAGACAATGAACACAAAGGCTGAACAGTGATGTTTGTGCTGAGGGTCTATCGTAACTCTCACCCAGCACTGATCATTCAACTCAAATACACTGTTAATATTATTATTATTACACTATATTTACAGTGTTATAACGCGCATTTAGGTCAGAGGCACAGCATCATCACATGGAAATCAAATCATCGTTCATCTCGCCAGCCAGCAAACAACAGTAAAGCTCTGTCCTGAATGAAGACGAAAAAACTGAATATAGAGAGGAATCGCAGTGTGTTTTTCTTCTCCTCTTCCTCCTCCTCCTCCTCATCACTATTTGATTCTCATTTATTTTTCACTCATTCATATCCTTGTGCTAAAGTCTGTTAGCTTCACTACTAACGTTAGATGTGAACGAGAAGCTGCAGCTACACACATAAACATGTTTAAAGTGTGTTTTCTGTCAAACACACACACAATCGCGTTTAGACTGAAACTGAATGTATGACACCAACAGGGAATATTGCAGAAGTGAAAGCGCGTGAAGCGAGTTATCGGGAATCGCGCAAAACACTGAACGAAAACAGCAAAACAAACAGGGAAACTCACCGGCAGAATGATTCACATTCAGCAACAGTCATTTAAAGCTGGATGTTGAGCATCACTGTGATTTACTTCAGCTCAGTTTAAGAGCAGCAGCGTGTGTGCGTGTGTGTGTGTGTTGTTGCGCGTCCCCTCAGTCTGGCGTCAGTTGGTACAGTCCTGTGAGAGTGCGCGCGGGAGCTCGTGTGCGCGCGCTCTGACGTCATCATGCATGGCACTGTTTTAAATCCAGATGTTAAATCTTCACCAGGACATCCGGGGCTTTTCTTTACAAGCAACTTTTTTAGGGTGTGGCCAATATGATAAGATAATATTAGGCTATGTCTTTGATATACTGTAGCCTATATACATTTTAAACTACTTTAAATGTAATAATTAAATGCATATAGGCATACTTAAAGTTAAGACTGTGCTGATGCATTTTATTTTTTACACATTTTATGCATCTCTCTTTCTTTTATCCTACTATAGCTACACATGAAACTTGGTGCCATGTACTGCAAATCACTGTTGGTTGGTTTCTATTAACAAATTGCTTGCAACGATCCACTTTTGTAAGTCACTCTGGATAAAAGCATCTGCTTTATAATTCAATGTGAGTGTAAAAGAGGTTCAAATACACACCCAATATTCAGGGCCACATTCAAAGCTTGATGCTTTATTTTTCATTAGAGGAGAAAAGAATAGGCCTATATACACAAAATGACTGCCCACATTTTAACATAACTCTAAATTACTCAGTATTAAAGGTAGGGTAGGCAATTTTCGGAGAGGCTAGCAATAGCGAGCTAGCTTTGAAAGCATGAGATCCCACCCTTCCTTCAAAGCGCCTCTAACGCCACTCCTCCTCCAAACACATGAACACACACACACAACAGTCTGCAAAGCGCCACGAGAGACGGCGTTAAACTACCTCATGTTTTAAAGTACATAACATTACAATAATAATAAACAGCTTACAGAGCGCTGACCTGTACCACCTGACTGCTGCAGATTGATTTCGGCGTTGATAATGTTGCCATTGAAACACCATAAATTCGAGTCACAAACCGCTCAGAGAATAACGTCACGGGTTTGCATCTCTCCAGATTACAGTAGATATGGTGTGTGAACAGCATCAGCTGGTTGTTTTGGTTCAGGAGGAACTGTAAAAGGCGGCTGCTGTTTGTGGCGCTCGGTGACTGACGTCTGTCTAAAGCCCTATTCGGACGGGATCAACTTTACTAGGGTAGATGGAGTAATGTAGCCTAATTTTACCACAGGACGTCTGTAATATTAATGGCCAGTTCGCACTGGATAAGAGATCTCAGTAAAACTAGCAGAAGTGGGGGAGTAACTCGATTTACACACCGCCGTCACTCCTGTCCTCATGTGTGTGTTACGCTGCTTCCTGATATCACGTGCGCAAACACATCTAACCTTTATATATATAAAACAGTTATGTCCGGTCGAACGATGTATTAATTAACTTCAGATTGGATTGTGTTGGTAATAGGCACTTACCTAACGCTAAAAGATGTTTCGTGCCTCTAACAAGTGCTGTCGATCTTCTCTCTGATCTGAATGGTGTGTGTGAAACACTTGAGTTTTGCCACAGACTCGTCCCAGCGTCTAGAACGCAACTGATGCTTCTTCAAGGGTCTCCATACTTGAAAAACCAGGGAAAAATCATTTTAAACAGGAAATTATGGAATATTTACGTACATATTTACAGCGGGTCTATCCGCACGGGATTAGGATCACCTAAAGTCATTTTTCCTGACCTTTTTACTGAAGGTAAAAGTCGCCGAAATCTTTCCTGACATTGTCCGTCATGATCGCTGAGATGCACATTCGGACGGGACTAAAATCCCTGAGAAGCTCTGCTAATAATGACTTTACCCCACCTCTCCATGTCACACTAGTCCTGTCGAATAGGGCTTAACTCTGGAGAGCATGAAACACTGATGTACACACACTGACAGGCAGGACATCGCATCATTGCATTCAGACCAAATGCAAGGATTGGACGAATATTTTATGGTCTTACTCCTTTCCACAGAAAATAAATACACATATAAATACATTATTTACTCTAAATACTACACTTAGACCACTTAACTTAGTGATTGCTATCAGGATGTGAAGACTTTCAACCAGTATAACATAAAATGTTTCTGGAACAAATCAGCTACCCATCCTTTAACTTTTACTCACAATTGTGCTATTGTACTAGCCTGGAAAAACCCAGACAACTTCCGGCAAATTTAGATTTGCTCTGCAAGTAGTCTGGCAAAGATCTCAATCAAGTCCATTTCCATGCCGTCGAAATCGCGGCACCAATCAGAAACGTTGAGGCGGGCTTTACACAATGACGATCGCTCTGATTGGTTTTAGGTCTATCCAATTGCGCCCAGAGGCATTTGAGTGACGTCCGTTCAACTTTTAAATGCATTATTATATTCAAATTGCAAACACATGAGGACAGTCTCCATGAAAGACCCACTGGCAGATGAACGTGCTACTGCATTTCTCTCCGAAACGGTAGGAAATTAAATTAGATTTAATAGAGGATTTTAACTGTGACACGATGATTGACAGGGCAGTTTACGTGACAGGATGCACGCGACAGATCCGTCCGATAAAGATGATGAAGTAGTATGTCCCAAAGCTTGCCTTCTTTTTTGCTACACATTCAAAAGTAAATACCTTTTCTTCACAAAAAGAGTACATACTTTTATGGCGTAGTGTAACTTTGGGACACCGCATATGGCTTTACATGATGCCGATCGCTCTGATTGGTTTTAGGAGTTTTAGGTCTATCCAATTGCGCCCAGAGGCATTTGAGCGACGTCCGTTGGTGACGCCCCTTTGAAAATGAGTTATTAAAGCAGCTTTGCCAGACCATAACTCAGTTACTACTGAGAATGGTCTGGTTTTAACCAGGCTACTATTGTACTATCATAGTGATATCTATAACAGCAGCATTTGTACTCCTGTGATATTGCTAAATTGAACATTTATTGTAGAGGGAAACTGCAGAGCTTTTGTAACTCACGTGTATGAGTATGTGCTGCAAACGGCAGTGACGTTCCCAGGAGGCACACATGCAATTACATGTGATCAGTCTCTGAGTGACCACCAGGTCTTTGGTTACCTCTGGCTTTTTCACCTATGGTAATTGATTTCTCTTTTGATGTAATCTGTGCTGATTCATTTTGTTTGTTCATTTTGTTGTGATGCTTGCATTACTTTACTAAGAAAGATTATTATTATTATTATACATTATTTTATTTACAAACACATCATATACTCAACAAAAATATCTTTGGCTGATGAAAAACATGATGGTTCCACACGATGAAAACATGTTATCTCTTGGAGATAGCATGAAGTTTTGTAATAAGTTGCATAAATACTTGCTTGAATCAAGTTACTGGATTCATCGAAGTTGAATTCGGTTTAGTTCATCCTACATGTTTCCATCATGTGAAATCATTGTCCACTATTGAATAAAATTCAGCCAAATATACTTTTCTGTACACATGATGGGTGTTGGCAGCCAGAGGATGGTACTGGTTAATCCATGGCATTCCCATATAGTTGCACTTTTATGTAACTTGAACTCTTGTTAGCTGGTCCTCCTCAACCCAAACACATCCTCAACACTTCACCAAAGTGCTAAACCCCCAGAAACACCAACACAAACTCTTTTCAATACCAAAGTAATAGATTAACAAGTCTCCTCATTTCACATCTTGTTAAAAATGCATAAAATAACACTATTTCAACACTTACGCTGTGTCTAAAAATGAATAGTTATCTACTAATACATGCAAAAAACAGAGCACCAACCGAGTAGTTTGTCCGAATACATATCTGAAAAACAAAAGTCCCGGGATGGCCTTCTGCTTCCGGCGAGATTCTGACAGTAATAACATGGCGAATGTAGTATGTCCTAATTTCATAGTACCCATTTTCATACTACAGTATATACAGGCAGAGCATACTTTTCGCGAAGTAAATTCAAATTAAAATGTAGTACCTACCTATACCAGACAGTACGAGATTTCAGACGCACCGCCGATCTCCCTAACCAGCCCTGTACAAAGCATGATGGCAAGTGGGAATCCAGCTTTCTACTTGATTGAAACATGTTCTTTCAGCATGAAAACATGGAGTTAAGCCAAAGAGTGGCTGTTTTAAGTCAGTTTCACATGATACAATCATGTTTGAATGAGAAACCTGACACAATGTTGTTAAATCCATTTTCATTAAATCAATCATATTTAAGGAAGTGAAATTCTACAGGAAGAATGCACTGCCCCAAGAAGAGTTGACCCTAAATCACTCTTGATGTCAAGTGCACTTTCACAATAAATAACAGTTGCTTTCATATTTTCTCCATACAAAATACATTCACTCATTTTAAGTATGAACTAAATGTCCAAATATGTTTTGGGGCCATTGTGCAATCCTCAAAACTTGTAAAAAGTAAAAGAGGAAGTTGAAAATTGGTTCTAGTCCATTTAATGTGAGGAATGGCCAAGATGGGCTTCAGATATCAGCTGTAATCAGCACATCTGGGTGGAGAGACAAACAACACTCAAAACACTCAAATCCCAAAGAGGCGCTCTTCAAATCAGTCTAAAACAGTGCTGTGATGACACTGTGAGTCTGAACACATGCATATACCAGTGGTAAATTAACCATAATACAACATATCTGTAAATCCATCAGATGTGCTTTAATGTACAGTGTGAGTTAAAGACAGAGAAGAAGCATTATTAGTGGAAGCGCATGTACCTTGACAGGAACGGCAGGTCTGAGTCTTGCCGACGGCACCATGATGATCTGTGTTTCTGCCGTCACTGGCGAAGTCTCAGCGGAGTCCTGGACAGGAAGTGATGTCATGCCCGCGTCAGGTGCGTCCTGGACAGGAAGTGATGTCATGCCCGCGTCAGGTGCGTCCCCTGAGGAGCTGTGCCGCAGGACAGGTGTGTGTCGGTCCCCATACAGCTTGGAGGAGCGCTCGACGACCGCGCACAGGAAGGACCTCTTGCTCTCGCTCGCTCTGCTCTTGGCACAGGCTTCCTCTTTCTGTTTGGCGCTGTGCACCCAGCTGGTGTGCGGCGCCCGAGGCTTGCTGAGGCTCACCACGGGGACAGCAGGAACCGGGGGGAGAACGAGAGGCTTCGGGCTCAGTGCGGGTCTGATCCCGGCAGTCCTGGCTCTGGCCAACGCTCCCGCTCCCGCTCCCGCTCCTGGATGGAGGAAGCTCACTCTGGTGAGCGCTGAGAGGGAAGAGCTCCCCTCTGAAGCAGGACTCATCTGGCTCATGATTTCAGATTTCCCTTGACGTAAAATCCAATTAGGGAATTCTGTGTCTCATCTAGTGTCGGCTGTCCTAATTTCGATTCTCAGTGAAGAGCTCCAATCTGTAGTTTCTTCTTGGGAAGCGCTGTAATCCAACGCTACGGCGCTATGAGTGTCAATACAATTACTCGTAATATTGTAATATTTTGGTGCAGGTCCTCGAAGAGACAGGTCTAGGCGACCCCTGGCAGAGGCTCTCCGGATGGTGAAACTGTCCCGTGAGCTGGTATGAGGCTGGCGCTGATGGACCTGGAGAGTGACTGAAGCTGGACCCAGAGGAAGGAAGTCTTACCATGATGATGATCTCCAGTTTCCTGAGGAGAGGCTAATCTTCTTGAGTTTGGTGTGAGGGGCTCTGGAGAGCTCACCAAGGAGAAGTCCCAGAATCATAAGGGCCAGGGTGGCAGGATTATGACAAAAATCATAACTGTCGATTATTCCCTTGAAATTGTAATTGCGATTATTAATTACGATTATCACAATTTTGAACATTGAATGATGTTTTGAATAGCTTTATGCCATTGTTTGAAGCGACTGCTTGCCATATTGTTATAAACAAGCTGAAAACACTCTTTTTTTTGCTTTTCTATAGCATTAAGCCTCAAATGTCAAATATAAAAAAAAAATTATGATTTAAGACACCAAACAAAAGTAAATATATGCATGTTATTATAATGTTTTACTAAAACTAAATTTAAAACAATGGGGGAAAACCCTTAATATAAGCTGTAGAAAGAAAAAAACACATCTTAAGCACACAGAATAATGTAAGTGAACATTTTTTTTGTAATTGCGCCTTTAAACGAGTACAGAATTGTGGCATCCGTATGTAATCGCAATTATAAATTCGATTAATTGTGCAGCCCTACTGGTCCACCTATTGTTGATCCACCCAAACTGCATTAACTAAAAACTGCATTTCGTCACTCCAGGCAAATACAGTACATACATAAAGTTGGAGAAGTATTTTATTTCAAAGAAGAACGTTTCTGACATGATTTATTAGACTATGATGAATAGTGCTGCAGTGATGGTGTGTTATTGTAGGCCAAACCGAAATTTAGCATCACCCTGGATCCCTCAACAACAAAAAACAATTTTTTCATAAAATAAGTTTTAAAAAAAAGTTCATGATTCTTACATACTTTGTTCATCATAATAATCTTTACAAATGAACACAAATTGAAGCCTAACTACAATCGGCAGAAGTAAAAAGCTAAATGTAGTCTGTAAACGGACACCACAATTGCATCTGAGTTAGAATAGTTTGCAAGGTCGTGACTGTGCAGGAGAAAGTTACTGTTAAAAGTAAAGTTACAATATTGTGTTACTTTAAAAGTAACTAATTGCGTAACTTAGTTACTTTTTATGGACAGTATAATGTGATCCATTATTTTTGCATTACTTTTACTTGCTTGTATATTTTTAATAAATTTAAAAAAAACATTTTTATTTTTGGCAAATATAGTTTCAGCTATTTTCAGCTGCTGCCATTCTAGATCGTAGAAGAAGTTGGGGTTGTTTATCTAAAGTGATTTTTGCTTATTGATATGGCTGCATTGGATAATTGAAGGTCAGCAGCGAAGACATTGGTTAATAAAGTGAGATTAAATTCATAAAGTATATTTGTGTAATTTAAACTATTTAATAATTGCAGGTTTGCATAATATGCAGAGTTTGCATTTTACTTCATTTTGAGGAACACTGAATGTGTTTTTGTGCAAGTGAGATGAGTAAACGGATGTTCACATTTAGTCTACAATACTCATGTTTTCACTCACGCCTCTGCACTCACCATTCTCCCAACATGGGGACAATAGAGCTGTCAGTCAATACATGGGAAAAGTCACTTTTGAAAACTCAGATATTTTGTTGTAAATTTAAAAGTAATGTGTTACTTTACTAAGTAATCTGATAAAGTAACTCACGTTACTTGCAATGCATTTTTTTACGGTTTAAAACGCACAATGAAGAAGATACAAAGTAATCTAATAGCATACCACCACGTTAACACAAACATTAACCAGTGATGACTGAACAGAACAGGACATATAAATACACATGTAAATGAGGACACTAAACAGGAACAGCTGGATCAAAATTAACTAATCAGACACCATAGCAACTAATGAGATCCTCATACAGACACCACAGGAACAACTGAACAGAGCATAACTGTGACAGCGTTATCCCCAACACTGATTATGTGAGACTTCATGGGTTTTCCTGTTCGGGGTGATGATGTTAATGCCAACAACCTCTGTAGTGCCTTTTTTAAAAGCTGAGATTTTACAGAGGAGAAGACCGAGCATGTGCCCGTCAGAGTCACATGACACACATTATTGAGCTTGAACGTCCAGGAAATGACCACTGAACTGAAAGGGAACAGTGACTGAAGCCTTAAACATTCAAAACAGTCAACTATACAGTCAGCCCTGAAAAATATCTATATCCAATATATGAAGGATTAAGGCACTGAGTGCTTGATATCTTAAATCCTAAAATTCAACACACCTCTAAACCTACAGTACATCATTATTTAGTGATAGAAAAACAAAATTTAGTCTGTTGAGATCATCAGCATGTGTCTTCTGTCCACTAAGACTTCTGATTTAAGGAAGTATTGTAAGACTATTAGATTTGTTTTCCCTCTCAGTCCTAATGATGAATCTTCCTGTCAGTCTGATCATGTTAAATGTTAAAAGTATTCATACAGTAACTGTGAGCTGTGTGTTTCATGCACTGCTCATGTATAGGAGATTCAAGATAAATGGACAAGTATTTGCATACTTTATACCTGCGATAGAAGGTGGCACACTGAAATTTAATCTGTGTTTAGTGTGTCACCTGAAAAAGTTGACAGTGGCCTTTGTTTCATGCGGTCCTCCTGTCAAATAATGGAGACAGGACTGATAATGTTGTGAAATTGTGAACTGGGTTACATCAGAACTTTCCAGCTCAGAAAATGAGGGCATTCTACAATTGAAATTAACCTGCTACTGATAAGAGGCCAGAGATTATTCGAGAAACAGACTGACAGTGTCTTAAAATAAAAAAATGGGTCAAACTGTGATTGAGCTGTGAAAAGAGCATCAGGACTCATTACTTGAACTAGTTCTAGCAATAATAGTAATAATAGTTTTGCATAATGCACCTGCCATCTCACATATACAGCATGCTTCATTCCAGACAGGACTGCTGACTTTAGCAAAGGCTCAGTGTTTCTCGATGATATAATGAGCCTCTCGGTCTGAAAGTTCCTGTTCACTGAATGTCACTCACACCAGGTTCAATGACACTTTCATATACGGTTCCCTGACAAAGTCGCTGACAAAATGTACAGCTGTCTCATTCCAGTTCTTTACATCACTATCAGTGTGTGGTGCTAGTGTAAAAGTTTGGCAGTGACAAAAGTGGGGTTTTCACAGTGTTGCGATAGAAGAACCATTTTCGGTTCCCCAATGCCCTTTCAGTGAACGGTTCTGAACCATGTTTTCTTAGTGTGAACCTTATTCAACTATAAAGGACCTTCTGTGCAATGGAAAGGTTCCATGGATGTTAAAGTTTCTTCATGGAACAACAGATGCAGATAAAAACCTGTATTTTTGAGAGTGTTTGGACGGATTGAATTGTGTGGCACAGAACGCTTGTCGCAATACCTCTATATTAAATACAGCCGTGGCAGTGACGTAAATTTTGTGTTTCGCAAAGCTTGCTGCTTCAGTGTTTGTAGATAATTCTTTTCACATGTTACTGGAAAACAATGAAAAGCATTTCATAAGTTTTAAAGGCTTTTATTGGTAAAAACATTCAATATATGTCAATGTTTACAGTGTTGACCTTTCTTCGTAACCTCTGCAGTTCGCTCTGGCATGCTGGATATAAGCATCTGGGCCAAATCCTGACTGACGGCGATCCACTCTTGCTCCATAAGTGCTCGGAGTTGATCACTCTTTGTGGGCTTCTGCTTGTCCACAAATCTTTTGAGGATTGACCACAGGTTCTCTATGGGTTTAAGGTCTGGAGTTGCATGGCTAGGATCCAAAATTTCAATGTAACGATATCCGAGCACTCTTGCCTTGTGACATGGTCATCCATCATCAAGAAATTAACAGAATGCATAGCTGATATAAAAATTTGGATGACTAGTAAATTTCCTATTACTTAATTACTTAAAACTGAGTTTCTAATGACTGGACCAAAAAGCTTTGCACGTAATAATCTAGAATACTGTCTAACACTTGATGGCTGCTCTGTCAAGTCTTCGTCGTCGGTTAGGAACCTGGGTGTGCTCTTTGATACCAATCTTTCATTTGAAAGTCATGTGTCTAGTATCTGTAAAACCGCATTCTTCCATCTTAAAAATATATCTGAATTACGTCATATGCTTTCAATGGCAAATGCGGAACAATTAGTTCATGCGTTCATGACCTCAAGGCTAGACTATTGTAATGCTCTACTGGGTGGTTGCCCTGCACGCTTAATAAACAAACTACAGCTGGTTCAAAACGCAGCAACTCGAGTTCTTACCAGAACCAGGAAGTATGACCATATTAGCCCAGTTCTGTCAACACTGCATTGGCTGCCTATTAAACATCGTATAAACTTTAAAATATTGCTGATTACTTACAAAGCACTAAATGGTTTAGCTCCGCAGTACTTGAGCGAGCTCTTAACGCATTATAGTCCTTCACGTCTATTGCGATCTCAAAATTCCGGCCAGTTGATAATACCTAGAATATCAAAATCGACTGCTGGCGGTAGATCCTTCTCCTATTTAGCACCAAAACTCTGGCACTGTCTTCCTAACATTGTCCGGGAAGCAGACACACTCTGTTTGTTAAAATCTAGACTAAAAACAAATCACTTTAACCTTGCATACACACCCTATTATTCAAATCAGTTAAATAATTATTAGGCTGCATAAATTAGGTCAGCGGGAACCGGGAACACTTCCTATAACACCCGATTTACTCGATGTAACACCTGTATCCAGATCAGATGGTGGACCTGCGCCTAGACACGACCACAACGCAAGATGTAGTCAGCCGGATCCGGGCCGTCTCCAGATCAGATGGAGGACCTGCGCCTAGACACGACCACAACGCATGATGTAGTCAGCCGGATCAGATGGAGGACCTGTGCCTAGAAATGACCGCAATGCATCCCTGAAGTGTCAGCAGAGATTGTGTCAACGAGACTCCACCCTGTAAGGCCTCATCGACACGACAGCCATCGGCACTGATCCTCAACAAACCCGTCTCCATACCGGTGTGACTCCGATCTTCAACCAGATGGAACTGGATAATATTCTGATTGTTTCAATCCAATCTGACTTCTGACCTGTAATGCTGCCTGAATCATAATCATACACTGTTCCTTCGTTGACCAGAGGAGAACTGGCCCCCCAAATGATCCAGACACTGTTCCTTCGTTGACCAGAGGAGAACTGGCCCCCCAAATGATCCAGGTTTTTTTCTCCATTCTGTCACTGATGGAGTTTTGGTTCCTTGCCACTGTCGCCTTTGTCGCCTTTTTTCATCTTTGTTGCCATTGGCTTTTGGCTTGCTTAGTTCGGGACATTAAATTTAACATTTAATTTAATATTCAACAATAATATTGATCTGTCTGCATTGACACCATTATATGAGAACTGATAGCTGGACGATGACATCATGGTTTTCTCCAGAGCGGCTATATATAAAAATAATGAACTAAATACACTGAACTTAAGCTGGACTGTGACGCTATTTTCTTCTGGAAACAAACTTTGTTGCATAATTTTCCTGTTATCACTGTAAAGCTGCTTTGAAACAATCTGTATTGTAAAAAGCGTCATATAAATAAATGTGACTTTAGATCATGCTGGAAAATGCACGGATCATCACCAGATTGCTCCTGGGTTGTTGGGAGAACTCCTCTTGCAGGACGTTTTGATGCCATTCTTTATTCATGGCATTGTTTTTGGGCAGAATTGTGAGAGAGCAATTCATTGAGCATTCATAGTGAATGAAAAGCAACACATGGATGGTCCCAGGATGCTTCACTATTGGCACGACACAGGACTCCTGGTAGCGTTCACTTTTTCTTCTCCGGACAATCAATTAGCCTCTACGTGGCCTCCCCTACTAGTAGCAAGGAGTAGTTGCAAGGTTGCATGCTCCAAAGCGAAACTGATGTCTTCACAACGGCCGTAGACCGCAGCCCTAGCGTTAACGCTACTTCAGCTCAACGTAAACAACCCCAAGGGATACCGGCCCGTCTCACTGCTCTGCGTTCCATACAAGCTCCTTGAACGACTTATTCTGGTGCGTCTCAATCCAGTGGTCGACTCCCAACTGCCCAAAGAACAAGCTGGCTTTCGTAGCGGTAGGTCAATAACAAACCAGGTGACCCTCCTGTGCCAAGACATAGAGGACAGCTTCCAGACAGGAGAGAAGGCTGGCACCGTTTTCCTTGACCTCACAGCCGCATATTATACTGTCTGGCTGCGCGGACTACATATGAAGCTTCTGGAAACCATCCCAGACAAGCGCATTGTGAGCCTCATAATGGAGATGCTGAGTAACTGCAGCTTTCGGCTACACATCAGCAATGGCCAAAGCAGTAGGGTGAGAAAGCTCAAGAACGGTGTCCCACAAGGCTCAGTGCTGTCACCTACAGGTATGCTGTTCAACATCTACATCCACGATCTACCTGCTACACAATCGAGGAAGTTAGGCTATGCAAATGACCTGGCCATCTTATTGAGCAAGCCATCCTGGGAAGCAGTAGAGGAGGGCCTCTCTAAAGACATGAACATCCTGTCTTCATACCTGAAGAACTGGCGCCTCAAGCTTAGCACTGACAAGACCGTATCATCAATGTTGCACCTCTACAACAAAGAGGCGTCCCACGAAATGAACATCATGGTTGACAACCAGGGCCTGAAGTTAACTTTTTTGACCACCAGCCACTGTGGCAGGTGGATTTAAAAATCCACCTGCCACAGTAACTTTTTACCAGCCGGTTTTTTTTTTTTTTTTGGCCTCATAAAAGGTGAAAAAAAGGAATTGCACAAACATTTGTTCTTTAACTTGTAAGAATACACATTTAAGTGCTGTCAAGTTATTAACGAGATCCATACAAGTAATAATAACTCTTAGAATACAGATATAGACCTAGTGCAGCTCGTATGTAAACAAATCACACGCGGCTGTGTTGATGGCTGGGCAGCTGTTAGTTACAGCGTTCAGGAACCGTTAAGCAGAACTAAATTAATATTGTTATTACTGGTAAAGTTACCGGGTAGGCTACCGCTATTTTCTCACCGGTTCCCAATTCCCAAAATCTGTGCAACTCAGCGTTGCATTATCATCTCATCTCACCAACAGTTTAACTCACACATTCAAACGTAGTCAGAGAAGGGCCTCATCTTTCTCTCCGATCACATATACGTTCCGAAACACTCAAACTGCGCTGCTTTCACAGATGCTTTCTTTACTCCAGTAATGGGCCACCACATTTTTTAGCTAAAATCCAACGAAATGGCTGACTTCGTTTAAATGTCAAAGAACAACAGTTGCAAAAAAAAAAAAAAAAAACCTTTGCAAAGACCCGGCCCCTTTAGTTACTGTTGCTATGTCCGACAAGCTACACCGCGCTCACGCCAAACCATGATCTCACGCAATGAAAAACACATCGCGCAGCAGAGAGGACACTGACAACACGCTGGCAGACAACACAGTCCTAGTTACTTTTGATTTTAAACAAAGTATCAACGTTAAAATTTGGTAATTTTTAAAGAAATTTAGACAATACCGTTTTGTGACTCTGTAGCCTAATGTGTCTTGACAGATCACTGTGCCTCAGTTAAAGCTGCTCGTGAACCGATCATCTCTTCCTTCTAGTTAATTTATAGCATCAAATAAACATGAATTAACATAAGTAGGAATGTGGTTAGTTTTAACTGCGGAAAGATGTCAGTAGGCCTACTCAGTATACTCCGTTTTTTCAAGTTCAAATCCTCCAACGTTGAACTCTCCTGACTGCTTTGTCGGACAAAAAAAGCCGGATTCGGCGGATTATGATTGGCCAGATCGCCTGTCAATCAAACTCCCCGCGAAGGGGCTCAGTGGCTACCTGCCAATGTGGCAGGTAGATTGACAGTGTTACCCGCCAATTGCAGAATTCACCCGCATTTGGCGTGTGGTCGGGTGTTAATTTCAGCCCCTGTTGACAACACCCGGCTACAGTACCAGCCCTTCCCCACATACCTTGGCGTGAAGCTTGACAGAACACTGTCATTTAGACAACACCTGGACACGGTCAAGGCAAAGACAACCTACTGTGCCACGCTGATATGGCGCCTAGCCGGCACTACATGGGGAGCCTCCACAAAGACGCTTTGCATCTCCACCGAGGCCCTGGTGTTCTCAAGTGCCGAATACTGTGCTCCGGCCTGGTGCCGTAGCCCCCATGTCATTAATTAAGCTGGACACTGCCCTTAACACCGCCTTACAGACTATCTCCAGATGCCTACGAGCCACTCCAACCAACCAACTGCCCATCCTCAGAGGAATTCCCCCTGCAGAGTTCAGGTGAATAGGAGCAATTCTGGCTCTCGCTCGAGAGGCACAGGCTCACTCGCTGGACACCCATCCTGTTGCAAAAGGTCGCCGGGACATGAGGCGCATGTGCTGTGGTGTCTCCGTGGCGATTTTCTGGAGGAGGTGGGATGAATCCTCAAGTCCCGGTGACCTTTTGCAACACATGCCCAAGAACTGCTCCACACTACACCAGTCAACATATGCAAGGCTAAATGGAAGGACCAGTGGAAGTCAGCAGAACCATCTCGGTTACACCTCTACGTTGAAGACCCACGGACGTTCCTGCCCAGAGCCTGCCCAGAAAGCAGTGGACAATCCACAACAGCCTGAGGACAGGTGTGGGGCGCTTCGGGGCAGCAGTGATGAAGTGGGGCAGAGCGGAAAGTCTTCAATGCGAGTGTGGAGACCCACTACAAACTGTGGAACACATTTTAACTAGCTGCCCCATATATCGGCCCCCGAACGGCGAACGTGATTTAACTGACCTTGATCATAGGACGCTGGACTGGCTCACCTCAACAGAACTGAAGGTCTAAGGACATACGCCAGAGAAAGAGACTCCCACCTGCTGCCAAAACTGAGCAGCTCTGAGCTGGTGAGACACGATTCTGCAGCGACTCTTCACTGAACACCTTTGGGATCATTTGGAAGAGCAGGACAGACCCCATCACTGACCTCACTGATGCTCACATGGGAATAACTCAATAACTCATAGTGACCAGTGTTTCCCAGCACTGCACATTTGATATGTCCCCTTAATCAAACACATCTGACTCAACTCTGATCGATACTATATTTTAACTCAGTTCAATGTAAATGCCCAAGCATACCAAACGTCATCAAAGCATTGGCGGTGATGAAAGCCGACTGTTGTGTCACCTTACGTCGCCAAAATGTTGTGCTTGAACACACCCTAAAGACTACATCCATCGCCCAAATAGCATGTGTGTTCTGTGCGTGTGTGTGAGATGAAATAACTCTCCACACCAGCAGGTGGCAGCAGCAGGTGGCAGCAGTCCATATGCAAAATTCAAAAAAGGAAACCAGAAGTGCCAGGACTGTGGACCAAACCCTAAACAAAGCAGAGCGTGCTTTCAGACCAGTCGTGCTCACCACAGATGGATTCTAGGGCTGTACTCAACCAAAGAAAATCTTGGTCGACTGAAGTCCTGAAATTGTCGACTAAAAATCGACTAAAATCGACTAAAAATGACGTTAGAAAAAAAAACGTTAAATTAATTAGATGCGCACTGTGCGCAGTACTTGGTAGCCTTGTTGTCCGCCTAAATGAATTATAAATAAACATAAACAACTAACATTAGTAGGCTATTTGCAGTATATTAAATCGTTTTTGACCTAATTATTTTGCACTGAAATGAGTCTGACACTCGAGTCTGTCAGCTCTGACAGCGCTGCATCACGTGCACCTGCGCAATATCATAGCTTATGATTTCCGAAAATAGTACTATGTTGTCAACTAGTGATATCATCACAAGAACTGTTGAGGAATATGCAACATAATTTAGACAATTATTTTTGTCATATGTTATAATAATAAGTTATAACTGTCAGACACTATCATTTCACCGTGCATGTCCTCGCAGCGAGCGAGGCTGAACATGAGCTCAGCTTCGCAGCTGAGACACGAATAGACTATTAGCTTAAAGCTTTTACTCTTAATAAACACAAAAGGCACGTCCACTTTAATAAAAAAATAATATTTATTAAACAAACCAGATCAAGAGCAGAAACGAAATAAAGTGCATAACTGAAAAATAAAGCATCCTAGGCTCAAAACTAACACAACCAACAGCACAGCGCAATTGCGCATTAGGCTCCAAATAAAAAAGTTAGGTTATCACACTAAAACATTGAAATATGCAAATTCTGATATGTTCATAGCCTACTCAAAACAGACAGGGCAAGCTAACGCAGACAAGTGAGCTTACCACTTTTAGATGATATGTCATGTTTGTCGTCAAGCTGTGGAAAACTGTTGCTTGCAAACTTTGCATTCGACCTTTTTCCTGTTATCAATTTTAACAAAATGCTGCCACACTGTCGATTTCTTTGTTGTTGACATGTTAGAAGAGGACTGACTATTAAACGCTCTCACATAAATAATATTCAGCATCAAACCTTCTACGCTCGACGCTCTCTCTTGGGTTGAACTAATCCAAAAAAGGTGAAAACAAGGGGGGTGTTTTGAAGACAGACTGTTACAGTGAAACAAGGGTACTCTGAAAACACCCCCATTAGCAGTTAGTGCTTTCCACCTGATGAAATGAGCGCGCCTCAGCGCGGCAAAACTGATGAAATAAACGCGGCAGAAAATCGACCAATCAGAATTTTGGTCGAACCAGAACGTATCGACCAACTAATCGACTAATCGACTAGGACAGTACAGCCCTAATGGATTCGGTGAAATCATGTAAAATTAAAAGAGTGCCCCCTCTTGACTTTGTTGTTTGCTTGTTTTCATCACGTTTTTTTTTCTTCTCATGCACTGGTTCTCTAAGCTGAACATCCAATCAGAGTGATCTCTCTCACCGATAGTTCTGCCGCCAATTCAACATGCGCAATCGCCCGAAAAGCAACGGGTCCAAAAAGTGCCAACAGTGCAGAACACAACACACAAACGAAGTCGACTGATGCTCAATGACAGCCGGGGCCAGTAGCATAAACTTAGACATTATGTTAAGATCTAGTATGGCCCACTAGCAGTTATTTAAGGGATGGTTAGTCTTACTTTTCGGTATCAAATTATGCCAATGTACGTTTTTATGTAACTGACTTAAAGCTGCAGTCCGTAACTTTTATGGGTTAAAAATTATCCAAAATAAATTTGAGCATGTACATAATCAGCCAATGTTCAAAATTATATGCTTGCCTTATCTTAATTCAAAACGGTAAGCTTGTAATAATGTTTTTAATTCCAGTGGTACTGGTGGATTTCCATGGGAAATTCGAGCATGTCATTACGTCACATCTGTACACAAAAAGAAGAGTCTCGGCTAGTAGGCTATATTGCGTGTGAGGATGTCGGTGGTGGAGATTTATAGTCTTTTCTCGCAGCACTTGATATAATTAAACTTATCAATTTGATGGTGGATCCAGAAAGGTTCAAACGACAATCACCAGTGACAACTGGAGTAGGGATGCACCGATACCGATACCGGTATCGGCCTCGATACCACATTTTCTAAAGTACTCATACTCGTTAAAAGTCCCCCAATACCGGGGACCGATACCACGGTCTGAGAAATGTCTATGTTTGAGCGGCGTGTAAGGGGTTAATCACAGGCACCGAGTGCCCGCCCCCAGGCCCCGGCTGCAGCTCAGAGCGGGGAGAAGGCGAGGCGAAACATGTCAGCCGTGTGGAACTATTTCAAAGTGAATGAAGATGACAAAACAAAGGCGGACTGCAAATTGTGCTCAGCGAAATTGTCCAGAGGAGGTTTAAATGGTAGCGCATTTAACACAAGTAATTTAATCAAGCACCTAAAATCCCAACACGACCACGAGTACAAAGAGTTTACCCACGCTTCTAAACCAACACAACCCACGCTGCAGCAAACTCTTGCAAGACGAGAGAAAATGTCCAGAGACAATCCACGTGCTGTGAAAATAACACAGGCAATTATCGAGTACATTGCATTGAGTGACCAGCCACTCTCAAGTAAAAAATGTGGGATTCCTGCGTCTCCTCCATGTTCTGGAGCCCAGATATGATGTCCAAAGCCGCCGCTACATGACTGATACGGAGCTGCCTAAACTACACGACTCCGTGAAAAAACATATCCACAGCCTACTGCAAGCCTCCTCTGCGTTTAGTTTCACCACGGATATTTGGACAAGCAGTGTTAGCCCCGTGTCGCTAATTAGCCTAACCTCCCAGTGGATAGACGAGAGTTTCACGCAGCAACGAGCCATATTACATGCGAAACAATTCCGCGGCTCGCACACCAGCCAGGCTATAGCGCATGTGTTTGAGGAAATGCTCCAGACATGGGGTATACCTAAAACATCAGTACATGTTGTGCTTCGTGACAATGCCAAAAACATGATTAAAGCCATGAATGACGCAGGGCTCCCAAGTCTGCCGTGTGTCGCGCACACGCTCCAACTGGCTGTTCACGAGGGCTTATTAGCACAGAGGAGCATAGCTGATGCTATAGCAGTGGGGCGGAAAATAGTTTTCATTTTAAACATTCCGTAACTAAAATACACAAATACAAATGTATGCAATATATATAATATGAAATATATTTCCCTTATTACTACCAGAAAGCCAAATGGCTGGCATTTGTGACAGTGGTTTAGGGGAAACTAAAATCTGTCCTATTTTTGCACATATTAATACATTCATGAATTTTGTTCAGGTATAAAGATCGCTTCTTCTCCAACAACACTGCTCCGGAGGCCAAGCTGCACCTGAAGCAGGAGCTGCAGATGATGTCCAGAGCTGAGGCAGAGGGGAGTCGGGCAGAAGCTGCAGAACCTCCTGCTAAACTGTTCCTCAAGGCCCAGGCCAGCACTAGCAGCAGTCTGGACACTGTATTTGAAGAAACCGCTGAGGAGCAGCCCCAGGCAGCACAGCCGCTGGCAGCAGGTGCTGCCATTGAGCTCGACACATACCTCAGAGAGGCCCCAAGCCCTCGTGAAGACAGTCCTCTGAAGTACTGGGGTGTCAACAAAATCAGGTTCCCCACTTTGGCTAAAATGGCCCATAAATACCTCTCAGCCCCATGTAGCAGTGTGGAAAGTGAAAGGCTTTTTAGCTCAGTGTCACACATTATAGATGAAAACAGAAACAGGCTGACTGCTGATAATGCAGAAAAGCTACTTTTCTTAAAAAAAAACCTGCCACTCACTTTTTCTAAACAGGCTCCATTAAGTGAGTCGTCTTAGACTTGATGTTAATACCTACCTCAGTTGCACTGACTGCCACAGTTCTATGTTGGTAGATGTTGTTAGTTTATTCAAATATTGTGCACTAAATAGCAAAGATGTTTATTAATGCCCCTTGTGTTGTCCAAAGCGGCAGAGTTTACAACAAACTGAAAAAAATACTTGAGTTGCACTGTCACTGTTTAAAAATTTTTTTATAATTATTTATTCTGTAATATGTTGCATACAACATGCTTTTCATTTTAAATAAATGTTCTTAATTCCAAACTAGTCCCTTGTTTTTTTGTTAAATTATATGACTAAAGCTGTTACCTGTAAATTTAAATCATGTTTTTTTTATTAAGTACTCGGTATCGGTATCGGTATCGGCGAGTACTGAAATGCAAGTACTCGTAGCTCGTACTCGTTTTCCAAAAAAGTGGTATCGCTGCATCCCTAAACTGGAGATTCACCCATTGTAAAATGCAAAAGACTTCAGAGTGACTACAGAACAAAAGAGACTGCAACCGGGCCATGCGAAAACAAGGATAAATATCAGAAGGGCATTAAATGTAGTCACTCAGTGCTGATGTTGTTAACATTAACAATTTGAGAACAAAGTATAATTTGCACAGTTTGACGTGATATGATAAGCGATCGTTAGATTTAATCAGCGTGATTTACTGCAATGCTTCTTTTTGCTTAGTTGGTCAGAACAAAAGTGGATGTTACTTGTTCAGATTACATTTTCTGGTGAAAATTCTTATGTTGGTCATACTTCCAAAAAGTAGAATCTGTGATTGCGAATGACAGTATCACACCATTGACAGCCGCACATTCTCCTCAAAACACTGGATTCATCCGTGCTGTGCCGTGCCGAGGCACAACCCACGTAAAGTTGACAATTCCGCAAATAACTGCAATTGCAGATTTTGAAAAGAGATGGCGACAAAGAGAAAAAACTATGGACTGCAGCTTTAAAGCATTAAAAAACTATGGACTGCAGACTAACTTGTAAGACTAGTCTAAGTGGTTTATGCAACCGGCCCCTAGTCGTGGCATTAAACACATCTGCCATTGACCACACAGTGCTTGCTGACCAACTGAGGACATGTCTTTTGTATCTGCACATAATTATTTTGACCTGTGAAGAATAAGACAATCTTTGTTTTCCAATGAACATGTTCTGACAAAGACAAAACTCTCACTATTTCAAACACTTTCTATTTGGGCGCAGACACAAGCAGTCATTCTTTAAGGGTTTCAGGGACAGCTGAGGTCTCTCAGATCCCGCACAGAGGATCCATTCAGTCACTGAGATACTGCCTTCTCCCTGAGATCTGAAGCAGTGCGTTATGTCAACAGCTTTGACCTTCCTTCCCGTCTGGTTGAACTCAATAATGGGACTCAATGTTCTGTTGTGGGGTCGTGACCTGAAACAGTTGCTAATATGTAAACTTCCGCTGGAAGAAGCAAGATTATTGGGATATGGGTTAGGGTTATGTTTTTAAGCCCCAAGTGAGCCAACTAAGGGTGACTGTGGCTATGGAAAATCCACACTCCAAATCTGAGTTTTTTAACCACCATGCGTTGGACAAACATGTCTATGGCTTTACAATTAAATTAGCAGTCTTCATAAATAGTGTATTAGGCGCTGTTTACATGACACCGTTTTCAACTAAAACTTAAAACGTTTTATGTGTTTTCGCCGTTCATTTACACGACAATGGCGTTTTGGGTGCATGAAAATGCAAAATTTTGAAAACAGGTTTCAAAGTGCAAGTTTTTGAAAACGGTCTCCGTGTAAACAACAAAAGCATCATGCACATGCGTATTACGTGTTTAGTCTTTAGTGTTTCATCGCCATCTACTGGCCTGGCAGCAGAATGCAGCGTTTTTAGCTGTTTTCACGGATCCGTGTGAATGGGGATCATTTTGACAATAGTGTCGTCTCTACAGGGGGAAATTCAAATGAAAAACTCCGTTTGAAGCAAATCGTTGTCGTGTAAACGTACCCTTAGGGTGCTTTCACACTTGGTGCAATTACCTGACCCAAACACAGTTGGGTTGCAACTGCATTCTCATTGCAGTGTATCACTCATGCTTGTCAGGACAGTGAGTGAGAACACACACACAAGCACACAGTTTTATCCAATAATATTCCACCAATAGTGGTTCACTCCCGCAATTAAGTACAATTGCTTTCAAATCACTAGCGAACCGTACCGGAGTTCACATGAACCGTACCCCATACCACCCTTTTTATGCAGACTCGGGTTGGGTTCGTGGGTGCGCACTTGAGAACACAGCCTTCACATCATCCAAATGAACTGAACCCAGATGCGCACCAGAACTGCAAGAGTGAAAGCATCCTTAAACGCATTGTTTCCAAACAGGTTTCCCAAACACTCATACCACCAATTAAAGGTCACATTAGCTCAATTTTAGGTCACATTTTGCAGGAAAAAAGGTCCATTGTCTATTGCCAAGATTGTACTGATGTATGAGGCAAAGCTCACACAGAAGTCACTTTCACACCAAGCATCTTTCTGCTGGTCAATGTGATGAATCTGCATGACCAACTTGAACCTGTGGGGGAATATTTTTTCCCTTATGCGAAATACCAGATTACTATTGAAATGACTGGATTTCATACATGAAAATTCACCTCAATTCTGCCCCGCCCCCAGTCTTCTATTGAAACAGTCCAACTCACGTCCTTTAACATGCTGAGACGCCACAGAATCACAGTGTTACACTCTTTAGGAAGTCATACAATTAACATCTGAAAGCTGATTGGGAAAAATTCAGAAAATTACACACATCAACTTTAAATCATGAAAATGAGAGCCTTTCCAATGACTGCCTGCACTAGCAGTTGGCACCGTTTGTTCTGCTCAAAAAAGCCAGTTACTATATAGACATCACTAGAGAAGGTAACATCATGGGCCTTTCTAGGACAGAAGCCAAATATATTCTCAGTTATCTGGTTTAAAGGAGTTCAGCAATTCACCAAATCACATTGGTGAAAACAGAAAACAGAAACTGCAACCATGAACCTTCAGTGCAGTTCAGCTTTCAGAATGAATTAGCCCTGAGGTGTTTGTCTGTGATTATCTCCCCTCACTGACCCTCCATCAGCCAGCGATCGGCTCATGCTGTAACACTGCACCTCCCAACACTGCTGACATCAAACGGGACAAATATGTAAACCATCATGGATCACTACTAATTACACCCTTGATATATCCAACATCCAAGGCCACATGAAGCCCCAGACAGATATCATCACAGCCTCATATAAACATGGGTAAATTACAGAGCTCCATTCCAGCATGAGGCAGGAAATGCCTTCTTCCTTAAACTTATACTATTGCAAACGCTTTGCAGTGTTTTTGAAAATATCTGAGCAAATAGTGGTTGATGTAAACAGTCATGCTGATGTAAGAAACTGTGTTTAGGTTTTCGAGCAACAACTCAAATGCATTTTTAAACTAATGACAATCCCAGACTTGACCAAATAGAATAATTGTACACATAGTGAACCACAAGATAGTCCATCCATAATAAATTAGATTAGGTGATAACTCAGAAATAGGCATATTAACAAGTAAAAATATTTTAATAAAGTGATTTATCACCACATGACAAATAATTGAAAAAAGCTACAGCAACAACAGCATAAATATAAAAGCAGAAAATGGTAAATCATTTTTAAACAGAAGGGGGGAAAAGTCTGGGAAACGCTTTATAAAGGTTTCTGTGTAAAAGGCCTGTTTCAGTTTAGTTTTGTTGTTGTTTTTTGCTCAAAATCAGTTTTATTTTTGCAAATAATCGCGCCTCAGCGGTGCTCGGCGATAAGAGCGGCCCGCTGACCCAGGGTCAGTGTGTGACAGAACTGACACCAGCTGCACTGCCACTGACATTTACAGGCTTTAATCTTGTATTACATTTATTTATCTATTTGAATACCTTGCAAACATTTGGCTTTCTGTGTTCTACATGTTTCAAATTCTGCTGATTTGTCACGGTATCAAACTTGCTAATAATTTTGTCAAAATTGCAAAATGTATAGTAGTATATAATTTGTGGCTTGTTGTAATTTTTTGTAAATACATTTAATTAAGAATATAAAAATATAGATATTTCTATATATAAAGAGCATTGCTAAAAAACAAATTTTCATTGCTTTTGGGGAAAAATCCTTAATGCTGAGCCCTTATTCACAGTTATGTTGGCAGTTGAAGTGACAGCAGTGTCCTGCAAGGTGAACAGCTGTAACTCATTAAATATTTATGTATAATATTTATTATATAAGCTGTTTTATGTTTCATGTTAATTGGGAGTCTACATGAAATATTTGATTACAAAAAAAAAATCCTTTGTCACTCTAAAAGCTAAAAGATTCTTAAAAAAGTTTAAAAACGTAAAATAATAACCAGTTACGGGACCCAAAATATATGCTAATACATCAGCTACATACAGAGCTGAAAAAGGTATGTTATTTGTCAACACTCTGGGATGCACGTGTATGTACAGAATGATTATTTTTGTGCTTTCTCTTGAAAAGAAACGGCTCATCATCACACTTGCAGTGGTTCTGGCGAGAAGACGTCTTTCTCAACAAGCACAAAGATATTTAAACTGCAGTGTACATCAGAATCCACAGTTATCTGAAACGGATCAGATTTTATTTGAGTGTTTTGAGAAAGATACTGCAAAATAAGGGTTATGAAGGTAAAAGGATGCATAGTTGGCGAGTTAGGCCCCAAACCACCAGGTCCACCCCTGCTCACTGTAGCATGAGCATCGAGCATGTGCAGATTCACTGGAGGTTTGTGACACGTGCGCCACCTAGTGCACACATCAAGAAACTGCAAAACCTGTCGATGATGATGCTGTAATGATGTAGCAAAACGTGGATCATGCTCAGTCACGATCTATTTATACTCTTTCCTTAATTTTTTTTTTTTTTTTTTTTTGTTGAAAGTCACAGTTTGAGGGTAATTTTTCTCCAATCCGTGTCAGACGTCACTAAACCATCCTCCACACACTTTATCATGATCTGCACTGAGAGGGTCGCTAAACTGCGGGATGAATATGGTCACACGACACGTGTGAAAGAAAGCTGGAGTTAGAGTAGACCCTACTACAGCAACTGAGAGCACTTTTTCATATTTTTATTTTTAATAACTTTAAAGTTGCATGTATAAATGTGAGATTGATGTGTACTGGAGAGATTCCGCGCTGATCATACAAATGGATAGCCTATAGAGCCGCTTCCATGGGTGTTTCACAGCAGCAGCGCGCAGCCGGAGTGTGTAGGAGGGAACTCAAGTTTGACCTGTAACTAAGGGCTGAGTTAAGGGTGTGTACAGTACATTACCACACACTTCACTCGACATTTACCTTTCTGTACAGGTATCAAGAGCTCTAAGCTTTATCCTCGGCAGAGATTGTTCTGGTTCTGTACAGCTGGTGTGGTGTTCTGGACTGGTCCTCCTCGCGCGTGTGTGTATGAAGCGGTAAGTCAGTCAGCGCGTGTCAGCAACGCCGCTGCCATTGATTGATTGACGGCTCTTTGTCCCGCTTCCTGTTCCTTATTTACATTCAAATGTTGACTGGATCAGATTTCTGTTTGTTTGTTTGTTTGTTTGTTTGTTTGAATATATGTGTGTCGAGATTGACCGATATCCCTCTTTTCATTTATTTAGCAGAATTGAATTCCACCTTACTGTGGCTATTTATGAAAAAAGAAAATGTTTTTTTATTTTCATTTTATACATTAATGTCATATTTTAATTTTCAACAAAAAATATTATGGTATAATACTGTTTTTTAAGAGGTTTTGTTGTTGTAGTGTTTTTTTTAAAAGTACTATGAATGAAGGCCAGTATTGCTTTTTCTCCTTCAATTTTTTAATAGCCATTCAACATTACAGCATAATTAAAGGTTTATATTTAACAATTATACAGAACTTTAAAAGTATAATAACAACCTAAGTTATTAACTGAACTTAACTTAAAGCTAATTTCACAAACCCATTGAAAAGTAACATTTGTATAGTATGTTTGGTGATGTTTCTGCCTGTAAATATTCTATTATCAGCCCTCTCTCTCTCTCTCTCTCTCTCTCTGGGCTAGTTTACACTGCATGACGTCCTGTGGTGTTAGGCTACTTCTTCTTTTGAATCTGTTTTACAGAGTCCAAACCCAAGCGAGACCAGTAGACGCCCGTGTGTTTGTGAGTGAAGCGTGAAGATGCTGCAGCAGATCCTGGCGGACATGTACATCGAGCCGGAGCTGCTGTCCGAGCTCAACGAGGAGCAGAAGCAGGTGCTGTTCCTCAAGATGAGAGAAGAGCAGATCAGGAGATGGAGAGAACGAGAGACACAGCTGGAGAAGGAGGAGGCTGCACGTCTGAAAGACAAAAAAGGTTTTCGTTTACACATCTTTACTGTCAATAAGATGTGAATATACAGGGCTAAGGATCTGTCATACATATTAGCAGAAATGTATGGATTTCTGAATTTGACTGACAAGAGTTTTATAAAAGGTAGGGCTAATAAATCTGTTCAGGAGAAACAGTTGAGATATTAAAGTCAATATGAAATCAGAATGCCCTTTTACAGTCTATAGCCCTATTCAGACAGGAATTGTTTCTCTGTAAAAATAAATGTGCATGGCTCGTCAGTGATAAACTCATGCATTCAGATGGAGATTTCTATGAACCCAGTAATGTGGTCAGTCACATGATTGTCTGCTGTAAATAAAGTGTAATATGCTCCTTCGAATAATAAGAATTAATCCAATTCATATTTAACTTAATAATAGGGAAATAATATCCTATTTATTATTGGATTATTTAATCTGCTGTTTAAAAATAGGAGGATAGATGCACTATAGTTAAAAGGGTTTTCTGTCTTGTATTTTACCTCAAAATGATGGATGTTATTTAAAAATTGTGGGAATTAGCAGAAATAAGTTAATACAGCCTCTTATTTACATGAGGTTAACATAAAGCGGCTTGGATTATATTTTTCATGTATATAATTGCTGCCATAATTTTAAATGTTTACATGCTTTTCTGCTCTTTCTCCTTGATATGAAATAATATTGTTCTTCCAGCATTTCAGAAATAAAAGCTTAGGCTAGATCTTATCTTAGGCTAACACTACAGTTTTCGTACGGTGCTCGGCAGTGATCAAAAAGGATTTAAACAGTGAATTTTAAAGTTATCTCTTCTTGTAAAGTCAGAGATGTGGATTCGGACGGCAATAAAATCACAAACTAGCCCCTGTAAATGTTGAAAATACATTACGACCCCATGAGAAACAATTACCGTCTGAAAGGGGCTATTATTAACGATTTGTTGATTCACATTATCCCAAAGAAACAAATCTGTCAAAATATATTAGCTTGTTCTTTCTGTGTAACAGCTTTCCTTTTTCTGCTGGATGTTCATGTTAAATAATAGGTATTCAGTGTCTCGTTCAGTCTTTCACTATCCAATCAGTTTCCAATCGATATAATCAGGTTTTCTACATTTATTGGCTTTAAGGAAGTGAAAATGGGATGGGTACGACTTTAAAGAGATGTCATGTGATTTTGGATGGCACTTGAAGAGAGACGAAGTCAACACATCATAGCGTTGTGCTGTTGAAATCTTGTCGAAAATGCTTTTCGTAATCCGTGTCTACACCAGGCGCTAAGTGGCGCCACTAAAGCAAACCCATTATAATCAGTGATGCTGTCTACACTGGTCATGGTGTGACGTCACATGACCGATCCTCGACAGTAAACTGATCATTCTATTTCTGACGTACTTCAAGCTCTTGCGATACTTCTGACCAGAACAAATGGGTTTGCAACGTTCTCTGTCAGATCCGGTGTAGAAATGTGTGTGTGTGTGTGTGTGTGTAGTTTCAGGAAAGTTTGTGTCATGGATGAAGGGTCTTGATGATGATGTGTGGGTTTGGGTGATGGGAGAACATCGTGACGACAAACCTTACGATCAAATCTGTGACGAGATCATGGCCGAGAGAGCAGCGCTGCAGGCGCAGAGAGAGGCTGAGCAGCTCAGGTGAAACACACACACACACACACACACACACACACACACACACACACACACACACACACACTCACACTCACTCACTCTCTCTCTTCATTCATGCAGCGCAAACACAACTACACACTCGCTATAGGCAGATCGGGTATGGATGTAACACTTTTGACTTCAAGTCAAGTCACCTTCATTTATATAGCGCGTTTAACAGTATGGACTGTTTCAAAGCAGCTTTACAGTGATAATAGGAAATTACAGTAACAGAGATTGTTTTGGCTTTACAGCAGCTCTAGAATAAAGTTATTGTCCAGCTAAAGTTAGCTTTTGATTGATTCACTTCCGTTGCAAAGATCATTAGTTATTAACTGTATTAGCAAAAATATGTGTTCACAAACCTGTGAAAACGCTGACAGCGTGCACATGCGTATTACGTGTTTAGTCTATTGGTATGCGCGTTTCAGTATATATGTGCGCAGGCGTGTAGTCTTTCTTTACAAATTGACCTCAACAAATTACTTGTCTGGCCTAAATAAGATTTATAATACAGAATTATTTATCGCTTCAGTGTAGCCACATGAACCGGAACTATTTTGACAACGTTTTATCTGTACAGAGGTGAAGGGAAGGGAAGGAGGCCTTCACAGGGCTCCCGGTTCCAGCTGACCTAATCTATGCAGCCTAACATTGAACTATAGAAGTCTATAATGTATTAGGTGAATGCTAGGGCAAAGGTATGTGTTTTTAGTCTAGCTTTGAACTGACAGAGTGTGTCTGCTTCCCGGACAATGTTAGGAAGATTGTTCCAGAGTTTTGGTGCTAAATAGGAAAAGGATCTACCGCCAGCAGTCGATTTTGATATTCTAGGTATTATCAACTGGCCGGAATTTTGAGATCACAATAGACGTGAAGGACTATAATGCGTTAAGAGCTCGCTCAAGTACTGCGGAGCTAAACCATTTAGTGCTTTGTAAGTGATCAGCAATATTTTAAAATTGATGCGATGTTTAATAGGCAGCCAATGTAGTTTTGACAGAACTGGGCTAATATGGTCATACTTCCTGGTTCTGATAAGAACTCGAGCTGCTGCGTTTTGAACTAGCTGTAGTTTGTTTATTAAGCGTGCAGGGCAACCACCCAGTAGAGCATTACAGTAATCTAGCCTTGAGGTCATGAACGCATGAACTAATTGCTCCGCATTTGTCAATGAGAGCATATGACGTAATTTAGATATATTTTTAAGATGGAAAAATGCAGTTTTACAGATACTAGACACGTGACTTTCAAATGAAAGATTGGTATCAAAGAGCACACCCAGGTTCCTAACCGACGACGAAGACGTAACAGAGCAGCCATCGAGTGTTAGACAGTATTCTAGGTTATTACATGAGGAAGTTTTTTGTCCAATAATTAGAAACTCTGTTTTTTCAGAATTTAGAAGTAGGAAATTACGAGTCATCCAATTTTTTATATCTGCTATGCATTCCGTTAATTTTGTGAGTTGGTAAGTTTCATTAGGTTTTGAAGAAATATAGAGCTGAGTATCATCGGCATAACAGTGAAAGCTAATGCCATGCTTCCTAATGATATCTCCTAATGGTAGCATGTACAGAGTGAACAGCAGCGGTCCTAGTACTGAGCCTTGTGGTACACCATACTGAACTTGTGATCGATGAGACATCTCTTCATTTACTGCTACAAACTGATAACGGTCAGATAAGTATGATTTAAACCATGCTAGTGCAATTCCACTAATGCCAACATAATTTTCGAGTCTATTTAAAAGAATGTTGTGGTCAATGGTGTCAAATGCAGCACTAAGATCGAGTAACACTAATAGAGAGACACAACCACGATCGGATGATAAGAGCAAATAATTTGTGACTCTAATGAGAGCAGTCTCAGTACTATGGTACGGTCTAAATCCTGACTGAAAATCCTCGCAGATATAATTTCTTTCTAAAAATGAACACAGTTGTGAAGACACTGCTTTTTCTAGTATCTTTGTCAGAAAAGGTAGATTCGAGATCGGCCTGTAATTGACTAATTCTGTAGGATCAAGTTGCGTTTTTTTAACAAGCGGTTTAATCATAGCCAGCTTAAACGTTTTTGGTACATATCCTAGTGACAAAGATGAATTAATGATATTAAGAAGAGGATCTGTGACCTCTGGAAGTATTTCTTTCAGTAGCTTAGTCGGTATAGGGTCTAACATACATGTTGTCGATTTAGATGATTTAACGAGTTTAGTAAATTCTTCCTCTCCTATAGCAACGAATGAATCAAATTTTTCCTCAGGGAGACTACAATGCACTGCCTGATGTGATACTGTAGTAGACGGTTGCATAGTTATAATTTTCTCCCTGATATTATCAGTCTTATAAGTGAAGAAGTTCATAAAGTCATTACTGCTGTGCTGCTTGGAAACTTCGGTGCTTGAAGCTTTATTTTTCGTTAGTTTAGCCACTGTTTCAAATAAATACCTAGGATTATGTTTATTTTCTTCTAATAGGGTTGTAAAATAAGCAGATCTAGCAGCTTTTAAGGCCTCTCTGTAAGCAATCGAGCTCTCTTTCCATGAAATGTGAAATGCGAAATGCCTCTAGTTTTGTTTTCTTCCAGTTGCGCTCCCTTTTTCTGGCTGCTCTCTTAAGGGCCTGAGTGTGCTCGTTGTACCACGGCGTTGGACTATTTTCTTTAATCTTCTTTAAGCGCAAAGGAGCAACTGTGTCTAAAGTGCTGGAAAAGAGAGAGTTAAAAGTTTCTGTTGCAATATCTAGTTCTTCTAAGCTATCCGGGATGCTGAGGAGATGATACTGATCAGGAAGATTATTAATAAAGCAATCTTTAGTGGCAGAAGTGATAGGTCTAACATATTTGTAACAAAGAGTTGGTTTTGCAGCCTTGGCTAAATGAAGTTTACACGAGAATCAGCAAATTCTTTGATAAAGTCTGTATGGTGCCCTGGTGAGGTGTATATAGTAGCCAGCACAAATCTCAAACGTGATTTATCATTTACACTATATAGTGTTACATTAAGCACCAACACTTCAAAAGAATTATATTTGAAAGAAGACTTCTCAGTAATTCTGAAGATATTTCTATAAATTCAGCTTCAGCATCTTTATTGTTGAGTGCTCAAAAGTGCTCAAGCTTTTACTACAATGCAAACCTCTGTAAGAATATCACAGCCCTTATGAGTTGATGTCAAATACACTGTGTGCCTTTGTTACAGTTTCTACCGGGGTAGTTTGTAACGCATGCTGGGGTAAGTTGTAGCAATTAGACAAACAAAGCAGAGGCCACATTATGCAATATGCTACAAAAATAGGTTTATTGATCAATCCATATGAACAACCTAAAACACGCCTCTCTCTGTGACTGACCATAACTTAAATCCACTTAGGCTACATTTACATTTAGTCATTTAGCAGACGCCTTTATCCAAAGCGACTTACAAATGAGGAGTACAGCAAGCGAGTCATCATGAAGAGGCAAACAACGCCAGAAGTGCTCAAAATACAAAGTTTCAGACATTGCTTAGAGTAGCATAAGCCAGACAAGGGAGGGATTCAGGGAAAAGGAAAGAAAACCTCTTTTTTTTAAGAGGTTAAGTGCTCACAGAAGAGTTGAGTTTCCAGCTGTCTTTTGATTGTTGTCAGGGATTCTGCATTCCGGATGAGGGAGATCATTCCACCAGCAAGGAACCGTGAGCGAGAATGTTCTGGAGAGGACTGTTCGACTCAGGAGTGTGTGTGTTGTGTGTGTAAATGAGTATACTAGAGCAAACTTCCTTAATGAACACTCAACTGCAGTGTACTGTGTAAAGAACATGTAGATCTACAGTGAGGAAAATAAGTATTTGAACACCCTGCTATTTTGCAAGTTCTCCCACTTGGAAATCATGGAGGGGTCTGAAATTGTCATCGTAGGTGCATGTCCACTGTGAGAGACATAATCTAAAAAAAAAAATCCAGAAATCACAATATATGATTTTAAGTATAAAAAATTTGGCAAATAAGTATTTGAACACCTGTCTATCAGCTAGAATTCTGACCCTCAGAGACCTGTTAGTCTGCCTTTAAAATGTCCACCTCCACTCCATTTATTATCCTAAATTAGATGCACCTGTTTGAGGTCATTAGCTGCATAAAGACACCTGTCCACCCCATACAATCAGTAAGAATCCAACTACTAACATGGCCAAGACCAAAGAGCTGTCCAAAGACACTAGAGACAAAATTGTACACCTCCACAAGGCTGGAAAGGGCTACGGGGAAATTGCCAAGCAGCTTGGTGAAAAAAGGTCCACTGTTGGAGCAATCATTAGAAAATGGAAGAAGCTAAACATGACTGTCAATCTCCCTCGAACTGGGGCTCCATGCAAGATCTCACCTCGTGGGGTCTCAATGATCCTAAGAAAGGTGAGAAATCAGCCCAGAACTACACGGGAGGAGCTGGTCAATGACCTGAAAAGAGCTGGGACCACCGTTTCCAAGGTTACTGTTGGTAATACACTAAGACGTCATGGTTTGAAATCATGCATGGCACGGAAGGTTCCCCTGCTTAAACCAGCACATGTCAAGGCCCGTCTTAAGTTTGCCAATGACCATTTGGATGATCCAGAGGAGTCATGGGAGAAAGTCATGTGGTCAGATGAGACCAAAATAGAACTTTTTGGTCATAATTCCACTAAACGTGTTTGGAGGAAGAAGAATGATGAGTACCATCCCAAGAACACCATCCCTACTGTGAAGCATGGGGGTGGTAGCATCATGCTTTGGGGGTGTTTTTCTGCACATGGGACAGGGCGACTGCAGTGTATTAAGGAGAGGATGACCGGGGCCATGTATTGCGAGATTTTGGGGAACAACCTCCTTCCCTCAGTTAGAGCATTGAAGATGGGTCGAGGCTGGGTCTTCCAACATGACAATGACCCGAAGCACACAGCCAGGATAACCAAGGAGTGGCTCTGTAAGAAGCATATCAAGGTTCTGGCGTGGCCTAGCCAGTCTCCAGACCTAAACCCAATAGAGAATCTTTGGAGGGAGCTCAAACTCCGTGTTTCTCAGCGACAGCCCAGAAACCTGACTGATCTAGAGAAGATCTGTGTGGAGGAGTGGGCCAAAATCCCTCCTGCAGTGTGTGCAAACCTGGTGAAAAACTACAGGAAACGTTTGACCTCTGTAATTGCAAACAAAGGCTACTGTACCAAATATTAACATTGATTTTCTCAGGTGTTCAAATACTTATTTGCAGCTGTATCATACAAATAAATAGTTAAAAAATCATACATTGTGATTTCTGGATTTTTTTTTTTTAGATTATGTCTCTCACAGTGGACATGCACCTACGATGACAATTTCAGACCCCTCCATGATTTCTAAGTGGGAGAACTTGCAAAATAGCAGGGTGTTCAAATACTTATTTTCCTCACTGTAACTAAAAACAAAGGAGATTCAGGGAGATTGTGTGTCTGTGTGTGAATATTACAATATCAGAATCACAATGGTGACACATGAATGTCGTTAACTCTGGAGTGCAGGCTTACTGGGCACAGACACTGCATTGGACGCATTTTACACACACTTCCTTTGGCTTAGTTGCCAAATGTCTCCATGCACACAATCTCATTCAACAATTTCATTGTCTGAGGTCTCATAATCCTCACCACTGGCGTTTATCACAACTGATCTGTCTGTCCTGCCCTTCTTTAAATCCTCTCAACTTCCTTTTTTTAACGGACACTGTCCGTCACACCTTTATCTGTCTTTCATTTCCATCATCCAGCTATTCTGTAAGATTATTACAAATTATTAATCTTATTATTAAGATTATTATTAGAAATTGTCCTGAGTTGTATGTAAGGGTAACACTTTAGTGTCATTGTTACACGTTACATGTGGTTACTGTAGTACTAACAATAAATTAGTCATGCATAATTATATGCAACTAACCCTGAAACAAACCCTAATCTAACCCTATAGTAAATTCATGTAGTTAACTATTATTACTCAGTACTTAAATGTATAATTACAGTGTAACACTGACACCTTAAAATAAAGTGTAACCGGGGATTGTTGTAACACTTTTTAAAGATGTGTTACAGCCCACCCCAGTGTTTAGCTAGCTGTATTAGCATAATCTTTATCTGCAAAAGTTTAAGGACTAGATGAAATATAATTTTGGTCAAAAAACCTATATTCTTACCTATAAATCTGATTTTTTTTTTATAAAATGATGATTGGAGTAATTGATGGCGTTACAACTATACCCGGTCTCATAATGTTATTTATTGTGCTGCCTCTCATTTATGCATATTTAAATAAAAAAAAACTTTATTACAGTAATAATTCATGTAATACTGTATCATGAGAATCATTATTGACAATCAGTTATTTTTGTAGTTTTTATTTATATTTTGAATGTAGCTTTTATTTTTATATTTTCTGTTTAATTTTTAGTAACTTTGTAATATGCTTTTGTCACTTTTTTAAATATTATTATTTAGGTTTATTTCATTTTTATTTTATTTCAGTTTAGTTATTTTTTTTTATCTATTTAAAGTTAGTCATTTTAGTGCTACAAATTAAACATTTATAAATGTAATTTAGTTTAAGTTTTTCATCTAATATTTGTATTTTATTTTATTTCACTTTTATTTCAATTAACAACAGAAAAATACTTTTAACAATAATAACCTTGTTGAGAATAAAGTACGTAAAAATACATACAAACTTATTTTAGAAGTTTGCTGTATTGTCTACAAAATAAAACTGTTAAAATAGGCTTAAGATTTCATTGCTTTCAATTTTGAGGAGAATTATGACCCATACATAAATATTTTTGAGAGTGTAACCCAGTTATACTCTGCAACAGCACATATTATTCAGTATTGTTCTCATGTGTTGTGTTACATTAGAGATTATTTCAGTGGTAAAACTGATGAAATACAAATAATCAAAGAGTATATTTTCTCTGATCTGGGCCAATGAATAGTTTAATAAGTAAAATAAACATAGCAATAATCTATAAATGATGATTACAAAAAAAAAGAATAATAAAATAATCAATAAAAGTGATGAAAGTTGTAAGAGTAAATAAAAAGAGATGATGAGCTGAGTAATGGCTCGTCTTCTGGAGCTGCTTTACAGCTGAATTGAACTATAAATATTCTTTGAACATGTATTGTTTGGCAATAACTACAGAGTAATCCACTAGTTTAATATTTGACCAGTGTAAAGGAATGTTATCAGCACAGGGCTTGTGCGTTCAGTTCCTCCTCGTGTGCTTGATCTCGTCAGTGGGACTTCCAGACAGAGCTTAATATGACGATTTGTCTCTGTTTTTAGAGGCACTTCTGATGTGAGATTATGATGATCACAGTTGTGGTGTGTATCAGTTCAAGCACAACCTGTATGATCTGTATCTCCATGATGCAATGTGTGTTGTAGATAACTGCACTGAGCCAAAGGGCAAAACCTGAAGAGGCTTCTGCAGTATTTATCATCAGCTGTGAGACAGATGTGCTCTGTTATCCAGTCATAACTAGTGACAATAACGGTTTATGCAACATTAAGCAACTGCAGAATGAAATAGGGGCTGAAATCCAACACAAACTGATGGCTGCATGATTTCATATCACGGAAAATATGTGGGAAAACACGTTTGACTGCTTTTCTTTTCACGTTGACAACTAGACAATGAGCAAAAGGAATTTTTCTGTGTGTGTGTGCGTGTGTGCGTGTGCGTGTGCGTGTGCGTGTGTGTGTGTGTGTGTGTGTGTGTGTGTGTGTGTGTGTGTGTGTGTGTGTGTGTTTTGTCATTTTATTATGAACGTTCTCATTGACATTCACGCTCTCCTCTCAGAGCAACATTTCTTCTGTTAATAATTAATGACCTCTAATAATAACCTATGCAAGTGGCCTGCATGTTTTAATGTTTTTCCGTGTATAATTGTCCAGGGCTAGGAAAGAAGCTGAGCTGGGGAAGCGTTTCTCTGGACTGCATGTTGAGCCGGAGCAGGTTGTGTTGTCGGATCAGCTGAAGGCCAGAGAGGAACAGAGAAGAGCAGACGAGGAACTCGAGGTATGCCGTCACACACGCACTGACACACACACACACACGTTCAGCCCTGGTCTCAGTGTGTTGTGTGTGTGTGTGTGTGTCAGGAGGAGAGGCGTAAGGCTGAGGAGGAGCTGAGGAGGCTGGAGCAGGAGAGAAAACAGCAGATCTACATCAGCCTGAAGGAGAAGCAGCGCAGCAAACACACACTCGACCAGCAGGACAACCACTGGCAGCAGACATGTAAACAACAACACACACTCTGATCACAACCACTTATCATATATCTAATCTGCAGGATTCATGGGAATTATGGTTCATCTCACAAAAAAAGTCATATATCACCCCAAAAACCACAAGGAAAAAATAATAAACCTAATAAAGACAATTAAGAGTTTTTTGGGGGAATTTCCATCAAAATGATTGTTATTTTAAAGTGCCCCTATTATGCTATTTTAAAGTTTCCTAATGTTGTTGTGGAGTCTCCTACAACAGGTTTACATGCATCAAAGGTCAAAAAACTGTTTCATTTCCTCATAATATTTGCACATCACCACATCATCATTGATTCTCAAACGGCTCGTCAGGTGAATCAATCTCTCTAAATCCCGCCTTTCCGCGAGCTACTCTTCTCTGATTGGCCAGTCTGCTCAGTCTGTTGTGATTGGTTTACCGCGTACAGCGTGTACAGCGTCAGATTTAAAACTTTGCAGGATGTTTTCATTCACTTAGAGCTGTGTTACACACTACACGAAAGGTCATTTTCAAAAATCCATAATGAGGCACTTTAATCATAAAACTTTGGGGTGGGCGATATGGACAAATTCTTAAAGGGTAACTCTCGCCAAAATTGAACCTAGGCTATTTTTGTTAGTCTACCCAAGTCAAACTTTCATGTAAAAGCATAATTAGAATGGAAACACCACTTTTAAGTTTGACCGTATTTTCGTTTTAGGTCTAAATGCGTTTTGAATGGGAGTGAATGGGGCACTACAGTGATAGCATCAAAATTATTAAAACGCTATTTTTAAAACACTAAGAAGGCTCGACACAACATGAAACTGTGCTCGAAGTATCACCAGGGGCTCTACACATGAATTCCAGCATTGAGAACATTGTTTGTGTACAGAGAGTTTACTAAAAAGAAAGGTTTTGTACGACTCACTTTATCAGTTAGTGTTGTTGTTTCCATATAAATTCACGGATAATTTTTTATCTAACTTATCATGCTTTTCATTGAAATTACAAGTTCATGACATTTCCTCATATGGAGTCAGTTCATTACATTGCATTCGGAGATCGACTACTTTTGACTGACAAAATTCCACTGAATTCACGAACTGAATTCACGATCGCATGCTTGCTGAGAGACGTGTCTTTCTGTGTGCGCAATTATGCTTTCTTCTTCACTGCTTATTGTGCTTAGTAACACTTCTATCATCGAGCATGTGCCAAATTCGTATATGTATACAGTGAATACAAATACTGATGCATGATTGCTTTATTCTGCTTTACAGTAAAAATAATCAAATGAAAAAATCATCATGGAGAATAATGAGAATAACTTGTTTATCTGGTGTGAGGTTGGTGACAGTGACTCATGACAGTTGTAGCCTGAATAGGGAAGTTGTGTTCTGTGCGGTTGTGTTTGTGTTATTTCTCAGCGGTGCGTACATGTACAGTAGGACTAACGGTGTGGTTTTGCATATGTGGCTCCAGTGCAGAAGTCAAAAGCCGCAGACGTGCGCAGACGGTCTCTAGCCAAGCAGACGATGGAGGACCACCGCAGGCGCTCAGTGAAGGCTCTGGAGAGAGGACGTGTAGCGGCCGCCACCAAGGCCTTCGCCAGCTCAAACCCAGACCCCAACCCTCCACCTAAACCCAAACCCAGAAACACCAGCGCTGCCGTCAGCCGGTGAGTCCCGGCACGTGCTCCGCTTCACAGCCAGTGTCCTTCATTTCTGTGACAATAATTCAACAATAATGACATAATTAAAAAGAAGAGCTGGTGGTTTACACTGGATTATTCCTGCATTGATGTAATCAGCATCTTCCACATGAACTGTGAAGAACTGTTCTCTTGTGGAAATACTGGAAATGCTTGCTCTTGACTTTGCACTGTAATTTAACTGTATTCCTGCTCCTTCTCTTATGGTGCTGTAGCCCGTCTGTATATTGATGTATGCTCATTTTGTTTAAATGGTTAGTTCTGTTACTAATTACTCGCCCTCACTTCGTTTCAAACCCGTAAGACTTTGGTTTCAGCTACAGCTACAAAAATATGACTTTATATCAATATCTGGGTTATGATGTGATGATATAGCAATTCTTTATGTCTAGGAAACACACACTACACATCAAATGTTTGTGGAGCAGTAATAATATAAGTTTCTTCTGCTCACCAAGGCTGCATTTATTTGATCAAAAATACAGTAAAAACAGTGACACATGATCCTTCAGAAATCATTCTAATATGATAATTTGATGATCAAAAAACTTGAAAAAATTTCTAATTATTATCAGTGTTGAAAACCTGCTTTCTATTTAATGATCAGTAATGTTAGTACATGCCGAGACCTTGACTCATTCCATAACTGGAATGCCACCTGTCTCGTGCTATTAACAGTGATATATCGTACGTCATGTCTCATACTCATCTCAGGAATGTCATACTGCAGACTGTACATATTTTGACAGGAATCTCCCCTCGACTCATCATTGGCAATTCCCTTGTTATCCAGTAGAAGATGCTCAAATCTGAGCTATTCATGGAGCTCAGTGTCTACTGTGTGAACTGTACAGAGCTCATGGTTAAATATCTGTCACACAGCTTCAGTTGCTCAGGTTGTGATGATCCAGATGTGATGAATGTCTCTTCTGTTGTGATTGGCAGGAAGGCTGGTATGCGGCGCTCATTTTCCACGTCTAGTCGAGATCATATCATCCGCTGGTTTCGGGAGGAGCAGTTCCCCCTCAGAGCAGGATTCCAGAGCGACCACAGCCGAATCGCCCCCTGGTTTCACGGTGAGACTACAGCTGTTCATCTGGACCCTCTCCAGTCCTCTCTCCTTCTGGGCTACTGGTGCCTCTGACTTGCTTAGCTGGGGTTTAAAACAATAGTTAACTTTGAAATTAAATGTTGGTATGTTTTAGCTTACCTCAAGGGCATCCAAGATGTAGGTGTCTTTGTTTCCGCGGTAGTTTCAATTTTGATATTTTTAGGTCAAACCGTTCTTGTCTGTCAGTCATATAATGCAGGTCTGTGGTCACTGTCTCAAAGAGCATGCACAGAGAAGTCCAAATTAAACAATTCCCCATCGTCCAAATTAAACAATTCCCCATCGTAAGTACACATTGATGGCCTAAGACACGAAACGAGCAGTTTGTGTGAGAAAACTAAAAGTATTTATATCGTTTTTACCTCTTGTACACTTTCCGGCGCTTGCGCAGACTAAGCCAGAACGCGCGCACACGTCACACACCAGGAAGCGCGCGCGCCCTCAGATCACTTGGACGTGGGTGTGTACAAGAGGTAAAAACGATATAAATACTGTTAGTTTTCTCACACAAACCGCTCGTTTCATGTCTTAGGCCATCAATGTGTACATACGATGGTGAATAGTTTAATTTGGACTTCTCTGTGCATGCTCTTTGAGACAGTGACCACAGACCTGCATTATATGACTGTCAGACAAGAACGATTTGACCTAAAAATATCAAAATTGAAACTACTGCGGAAACAAAGACACCTACATCTTGGATAAGCTTAAACATACCAAAATTTTATTTCAAAGTGAACTATCCCTTTAATATTCAGTAAAATCATCGATCTGATCTGACTGCAGTGACACTATTGGATGAGAATTAAACCTGAATTGAACAGAGCTGAATGAGCTTGTTTGGTCAAACCACAAACCTCAAAGCTTCAGCACTGCCACTCTGAGCTCGACTGCTATGTCTGAGGTAAAACACGCCCCCTCATTAGCATACAGAAGAGGAAATGGAGAAATAAATACATGTAGACATAAATACATATATAGGCCTACATAAATAAATGTAAAAGTGGAAATAAATTAATGCATAAATATATAAATGAAAATACAATTATACATAAATAAGGAAATAAAAGTATAAATACTCATTTATTGTTTTGTTTTTTTACATTTCTTTGTATATTTATTTACAAAGTCACAAATAGACAATCTGAACTTCAACCACAGCAATTTTGGAGTCTCTAATTCAGTCCCTCTAGCGCCACCAACTGTCCAAATTTGCACTGATGTTTATGCTAATAACTTCAGCGGCTCGAAACGATTCGATTGCGCCCTATGACATCATTTTCCATCATGTACATTTTAGTCCTTGGAGGTTTGTCCGATTTTCACCAAAATTGGCTCAGATCATCTTTAGACCTTACTGGCAAAAAGTTACGAAAAAGCATTTTAATAGACCAAACTGTTCTTGAATAATGTGCAAATGAATTTAACGAACAGCACGGCAAAATGAACGTGTGACTGACTGTATCTCCCAACGCTTTAGTGTATTCAGACCAAACTTGGTACATGTCATCACAAGCATGACCTGAGGCTACATGCTGCGTTTCGGCACAGTGCCACCTACTGGTCAGGAGATATGAAAAATAGCCTTTTTTTTCTTTTTTGTTTATAACTTCTGAAATTGTAAAACTAGTCTCTTGATTCAGTCAAAAGTAAAAAAAAATATGAATAGCTTTTGATTAATTTAGCTTATTTTCATTAAACATGTATTGTTAGATTCCTTGAGTCATACTGAGAATAATGATACCAATTATTCCATAGTCAGTCAAAATTGCCGTCCGCCATTTTTTATTTCTTTGAAAACCTACTTTTTTAAACTCTTCCTTCCTAGACTGTTGGTCCGATATTAACCAAAATCAGCTCAAATCATTGTGAGACCAAACCACTGTGGAATAATGCATCAGCCAAACATGATGGCATGATGCCAAGCTGATTCTGAGGCTGTATCTCTGACTCTCTGCACTGCTTTGGCATATTGACACCAGACTTTGCCTCTTCACACTGACCATACAACATCCATTTAGTAACAGCGCCACCTATTGGTCAAAAGTACCAAGTACCAAGTAAAAAATAAGCAATTAAAATCCTATTGCATGTGATTGCTTTGCCTAAAATAAGTGTTGCAGTTGGTCTAATTCTCCCATCTATGCTTGCATAAAAAGTCATTTAGATTTTTTTTTGTGCTTGGCCCCTTGATTGCAGCTTGCAGCTATATTTGTCACTGTGAAGCTGCTTTAAAACATTTTAGCAACATTTTGCCCCAAAAAGGAAAATCTTTACTGTTTAAATGAGTGAATGGTAAATGTTACTGTGCACTGCTGTCCTCTGCTTTGGGTGTCCTGTAACGTGCATCATCTCACATGCCCTGCAGGGATAATCTCCCGTGAACAGGCAGAGGCGCTGCTGAAGGAGGGCGGGCCCGGGCTCTTCCTGGTGCGTGTTAGCGAGAGGATATTTGGATATGTGCTTTCCTATCGATCTAAAGAGGGAGTCAAGCACCTGCTGATCGACGCCTCGGAGAACTGCTACATGCTTCTGGGAGACCAGATCAGATTCACATCACTCAGTGAACTCGTGGAGTATCATCAGGTGATGTACTGCGCACGTCACTCGGGGTAAACTGGGCCGGGACTATACAAAACTGAGCCTGGCTCTAGATTTCATCAGGCTGTGAGGGACAGAAGTACAGTGCGTTGTACTGTTGTTTAACAACATGCCAGTTGTCCAAAAAAACAAGTGATGTCCTTTAATCAGTTCTGTGGTTTTAAACACCATTAGTGTTTTCACACTTAGTTTTACCATTAGTCTGTCTCTCACAAGCTTGAGTAAAATTCAGTATGGTCCTGATATTAGTATTACAGTGAAATCACAATATAAATCAGCCTTAAAGTCTTCAAATGTGTGGCCAGCATTATGTGTATGAGTCATGTTGCATTATCTAAATGTAATGCTCACACTCATACTGAATTGATAAATGTTTTTTTATGTACAGTATGTGGGATGAATGAGATGCTTCACCCCTCAATGTGATTGTTAACATGGTGATAATGAGCACAGAGACAGTTTGGCATCTCACGCCTGCTAACAACAAACATGTGCGTTCACATGCATGCCGGTCATAGGCGGAGAGTCATCAGGTTTAAATAGACGGAGCGCATTCCTTACACCAGGAACGTCACAATACATACCGTACAGCGTTCACAGCTAACACAAATCACTGCTTGATGCACATTAGTTCTCACGCCACATTGATCATCATGGATGAAGTGATTCAGTGTTTGGAGCTCAGCTCAAGCCTCGTGTAACTGTGTGTTTCTGCACCAGGTGGAGCCGCTGAGCTCGTGTGGAGAAGAGGAGTTTCTGCTGCAGCCGTGCGGACAGACAGAGGCCACAGCGGACTACACCGAGCTCTTCACCTGACTCACACACACACACACACACACACACACACACACACACACACACACACACACACACACAAACGGGTAACAAGAACTGACCCCTCATTAAATTATGGAATAATTAAAAAATATATATATATATATATATATATATATTTGTGGAAAAAATATGTAATATTTGAGTTATTAGTGGTCAAGATAGTGGCATTGTTAATGTTAATATTTAGGCTACTAATAGCCTACATTATTGAAATCAAAAGATGTATTTGTTAACATAGTTAATGCACTGTGAAGTAACATGAACAAACAATGAACAGCTGGATTTTTATTAACTAAGATTGACAAATATTAATAAATACAGTAACAAATGTATTGCTCATGGTTAGTTCATGCTAGTCAGAGGAGAGGAAGAGCAAGGGAAAGGGAGAGATCTGGGCGCGGGGGGGCCATCTAAGATTATCTCGTCCCGGGCCCAGGCAAGAGTGTCGGCTGGCCTGCACACACACACACACACACACGCTAATCAACTACTCTCACACGCTCATCAACTACTCTCACATCAATCAGAACAAGACACGATCATAACTCTGATTACAGTCAGGTTCACATTTCATAAACACCCTATTTTAAAAGTATTTTAAGAGTTTAACTGAAAAGTATAAATCCGCAGTTTTCCATCTAAATATACGAGCCTTTTCCTTTGTGTAGAGCAGACTTTTTCCACTTCAGAAACTGAGATGATGTTGTTGATTACTTAAGGTGTGACCGGGAATGATGGACAGGGTGAAGTCATAACTTTGATGGAACATGAACAGTTTATTCTTTTTATTCACAACAGATGTTTAAAACTTTCTTTTTTTTCCTCCGACACTTTATAATAAAAATGTTTGTCTGCGATATGAAAACACATTTACTTGTATAACATTCAACAGTTTTCCTGTAAAAAAGCAGCATGTTTAGTTTTGCACTTTTGAAACATGATGAAGGAAACCATTAAAACACCCTCTCTTAACAAGAACACTTGTACTGGATTGTTTGAGGGTTTCACTATGCTGTTCATTTTATACTCTGAAATGCAAGTTCAAATATAGAAAGGTTACAATGTCACTTCAATTTAATGGTTTAAAAACACACAAGAACATAAGACAGAAAAGTGACTCAAGATTTGGAATCTCACAAAAGTGTGCAAATTTAAGCTTCCCTTATTGTTGTGCACATACTTCATAAAGTGACATGAACTCACCCAGAATGCATCAGTACGCTCAGATTCAGCTGGAGAATGGCATCAGGAAATGTGCGCCAGTAACTCAGTCTAGAGACTTAAGCTTCCCTTTATGTATCCATTAATCACGCAGGTTATATTTCAGTACACTGATGCAACACCGTCACAGCGAGGGCCGGGTCGAGAGCTTCGAGGTCACCTGACTTCATCTCGCTCTCACTGGAAGCAACAGTGATGTTAGGCAGAATCCACTGGCGTTCAGCACAGCTCCAGGAGTGACCCTCATCTGCTCATCACATGTAACACAAGCGTCTTCACTCCGCATTCAACTAAACCGATTATTATGATTATAAAGAAAAATACAATTTTTTTTTTTTTTAAATGATCAAATCCCTGTTGAAATAGCTTGTCTTGAGCTAGTAAGAGCGGTTAAAGGCAATATGACAAATGTATAACTTTTTTCAAATGTCAAAACTTCGATGTTTGGTGCCTTCGAGTGGGTTTCTTGAGTTTAGTAGGTCAATCCTTCCGGCACCAAGACTCGACTCCTGCGAAAGCTTGTCACATGACGAACTGTCCGAGCAGATTGGCCCCCCCGAGGAGGATGAGGAGGCCGTGGAAGAGCGCCGAGGGCCAGCGCAGCTCTCCTCTGCGTCTCAGAGACACCATGTGGATCAGGGAGGGAAGCACGAACACCAGAGCCAGGCCACAGATGGCCCCCGAATACCTGACCGCAAACACAGCACAGTTCAAGAACACCAGTCCAACTGATCCTGTCGGCCAATCCTGCACTGCTCTTACCTGATGATGGAGCCGATGTTGGGGTAAAACCTGGCCGTCACAACTCCAGCTCCGACGACCAGGACGTTCAGCAGAAACACATGGAGGAAACTGGGGATTGATGCGAATCATTCATAAATATACAGTGCGTCTAATAATCAGGCAGTTCTGCTCATAATATATGATTTCCAAGCATTGAGTATGATCATTTTCATGGGGTTTTGTAATGGTTTATGAGTGAGGCCGTGGCGTAATGATGTTGCAGAACTGAACGAAAAGTCGTAGTTAGTTAATAGTGAGCCTGTGTTATTATAGTGATCAGTGACCACAGTTATTACTGACCCTGGGTAATGGTCCCCGAAGAGCTGTCCCATGAGCTGCACGCGCACCAGGTACCCGAGCAGCGGATACACCGTGGTCATCTGGAACAGGAGGAAGGTCCTCGCCACGAACACCAGGACGTCACTGCTGGGAAAGTTGTCCAGGAAGTTCTGCAATCGAGGAGACGACCGCGTCAAGGTTAATATAATGGCTGCACTTCAATCGGCTGAGCGTTTATGATGCTCCATCTGCAGGTCTTACCGGTTCGATGCACTTTTTCGACAGCGGGGGTGATGGGAAAGCAGCGAAGATCAGCACTCCCACATACAGGTACGTCAGTCCCACCAGCAGGTACGCCAACGACAGATCCCGCACCTGAGAGCACACACACACACACACATACAGTCTCACACCAATAACAGCGGTTAGAACAACAGTAAACGCATCATTAGCATTATACTACAATAAAGACTTTATGATGATAATAATGATAAAAAAACAAAACAAAAAAAAACAACGGGACTGAAAGCGAGGCTGTGAGAGACAGACAGACAGATATTTAATGTGTTTTTGGATTGTTCTGCTGACGAAACACTGCAAAAATAGCTTTACAAGAAAATTAAGTAGTCAAAAAACTAAAGACAACATGATCTGTGGAAAATTATGAGTGATCTCTGAGCTTTTTACAGCTTTTTACAGTGAATCTCATTGAAAAGACAGCCTCGCTTTCATACGGGTCATGGCGCTGCTCTGAATAAGGTCTATATGATAATCAGCATGTGAGTAAATGAAAGTGTGTGAGTGAAGACTCTGAAACACACGGACAACAGACTTTATACTTCTTCAGTTAAATCACACTCTTTGATTTGATAAGATATAGTCGCGATTTCAGATTTATTTAAATTCATTGTTCAGGCCAATTTGATTATTTTAATGTTAGATTTGATTTAATGAATGATTAGGTTTTCTTCAGCTCGTGAACCCCCTGCGGTTCCTTCACGAACCCCGGTTTAGGTTTAAAAATATATATATTTTATGATTAATATAATATAATATAATATAATATAATATAATATATGTATGTATATAACCAATTTTGTTGCTGAAATGTTATCTGGGTATTCTTGAAAAGGTTTTGTGAGACTCACTCAAATATAAAAAAAAAGGAAATCTTCATGTTGCCATAATAAACATTTCCTGTTTGCTCAGTGACTAGACAATGTGAAATGAAGCGTTATGACCAAACTACACAAATGTCCAAGAATCATTACGTAGACAGAAAAACGGCTGACAGTGAGGTTATTTCTGTTCCTACTGACAGCTCAATCTCCACCACAACGACTCATCTCCTGTTTCCCCTTTGTAGAAAGTTCAACGCTGTCTTCTTAGCAACACTATCTGTCTCAGTCACTTTTGCACACAACGCACAAGTATAATGTGTGGAAAATGAATGTGCTGAGTGAGTAATCATGCAGTGATGAAGACAGGCGGAGAACACTCACGTTGTTTTCTTGATGTCTGTTGCTCTTCATAAGCGTGATGACGCAGTTGTGAATGAAAAATGCTAATGTGAGAACTCCACTCAGCTGAACAAACAGAGGTCTGAACTCTAAATCAAACCAGAGACAACAACACATTTCACATAAATCAGTACGTGCTTACTCACACCACCACAATTCTCTTTCACATGACTCAACTCAAAAGAAAAGGAAAAGAAAGGACAAAATAAATGCGGGTTTGCTAAACTTTTTGATCTTTGGATGCCTGATTTTGCACTTAAATTGGACATTTAATGTCAAGCAAATTGTCTGGCAATTAAAAATTCTTGTTGTGTGAAAGGGGCTATTGGTTGTTTCAAAAGTTAAACAGCAAATGGGGTCAAAGTTGAATTAGCTTTCTGAAACTTAAGCTTCAACTACACAACGCTGAGCTTGTGGCTTGATGCTCGGCTCTTTTGAGTAAAAAAGGGTAAGAGTCGTGTAAAAAAGGAAATGAATAAAGAACCATAGATGTGCCTTCAAAATGTGTTCACAGGTGATTTCATGACTTCTTTCTCAAGAAGTTGCAAGATTGGAGGAAAAGAAAAAAAGATTCCTTTACCTGGAACAAAAATCTGATTCGAAGAATCGAACCAGTGGAACTCCAGGTGAAAGCCCAGTCGAAAAGCTTTATACGTGACCAAAAAGATGAGATAGATCACCGATATAGTGCCTGTGAAAAACAATGAAAGCCTCTTAGACAACAGGTTGACACTGCTGAAAACACAAGCTGCTGTTCATATCAGTCCTAAAACACCACCGGCAAGATTATTCCATTTCAATAGACCAGAAACTCATGATTTTGAGAGTCTTTCTCTGCTCGGTCTTCTTGACCGATGCAACTGACCCAGTTCAACATTTAACCTCTCCAAGTATTTTCACATCACATCTCTGCTACGCTCCTTCCACTATCTCACCATCCCAGATCAGATCAAGTCCAAAATACTTGTCTTGGAGTGCAAGATCATTAATAAAACTAGTACCCCCAACATCCAGTCTATACTAATACACACATGACAGACTAATATAGCAAAACTTATTACACCCTCAATTCCTAGTGGATACATGTGCATCTGCCAAATGCCTTGATGTCTTTCTTGCCTAAAAAACTATTTTTCATGAAGCATTAGCCCTCTTGCAGGGAAAATAAAGGCCATACCTAGGAAAGTGAACCTGGCGAAGAAGGAGGCGGAGCGGAAGTTGAGCAGCGGCAGCAGCAGAGCGATGAGGTAAAACGGGATGGTGTTGGTTTTACTCCACCAGAGGTCAAACACAAGACCTGTGCTGTTCCCACTCACATCGTTCAGGAGAGAGCTGCTGTTCCAGTCTGGGTCCACATCTGGATACGGGCATATCACTAGTGCGAGAGAAACACACCTCATTTTGAAGCAATGAATGAATGACATGAAATGCAGCTTCAATAGCCAAATGAGCATGTCTAAACATCTCTAATCATCCCAATATTGGACCAATGTTTGAAAAAACTATATGTTTCAGGCAAATCAGCTCTAAAGTTAGATTTAAGTAGATTTTTTTAAAAGCAACAAAAAAACAAAAAAATGAATTTTTACAATTTCATTTCAGTAGATACTTGCATTTTGTGATCTTCATGATCACATTTGTTATAGTGGTTTGGAATATAAAAATATAGTGAATAATTTTTGTGAGGCCATGTCTGAAAATTAAACGGTGCAAAGAACGGTCAAAATTTGTAAGAGGATTGGCAAAAACCTTCTCTAGGCAATATGGCTGACAGACTCATGATTCATGCATAGCTTCCCAACCACTCGATGGTGCCGTCTCAAAATTACTTGGTAAGTGTCAATGGAACGATGCCCTGAAATACTAAGTTTTGTTCAAATAAAATACAGCTTTTTGCGAAAAAAAAGAAAAAAGAATCAAACCATTTAACCCTGGGTATTATTCGAGGAATCCAAAAGACCAGGCTCACGTCTTCAAACCAATTACTACTAATAATAATAATCATAATCATAATAAATCACTATGACGACTCACCTCTGTCTGTTCCATTTGTGCCAAAAATATCTGATGAGCTGACATTGTGAACATAGTCTGTGGATGCAAAATATACAAGCAGTTATAGAGATCTTCCAAGAAAACATCAACATCCCATCAGCTAAAGGACGGCAGAAAAACACGAGGAATGGTGGGGACAACTGTCACTTACTGTAAATGAATTTCCCTGTGTTGAACAGGAAGTTGGACATGAGAACCCAGTAGACCACCATTGCACCAACCAGTGACACCAGTGAGAAGATGAGGCTCGACCATTTTCCAAATGCCCCAAAGTAATATTTACACACGTCAGGAAACTCCCAGTCTGAGGTATCCATATAAGCTATAAAGACAGAGCTGCACATTACACAGAATAATCCCTGTAAACCTGACATATGGAATAAATCAGGAAAATCCCATTTTTTGAAATGGAGCATTAGGCCTGTATAGAACATCAAGGCAAAGAATCCTAAAAGAAAAATAGTGTTTGTTGTGGAGTATAATATTTGATACATCTGGCGTTTATGGCTCATATAGTATGATATCGTGAGAATATAGAGGTCAAACTCAAAGAGACCCAAACAGAGCAAAAATATGCAATTTGGATCAGATGCTGATATTTATATGGCCAAAAAATTTAGATGAAATTTTGATAGCTTGGAATCATCAAGATCTTTAGAAGAGCAGACAACTGACATAAAATGCGTATAAGTATCATTTGTCACACTTAATCTGCCAAAAATGTCTTTGTAAGATGATATTTAAATGCTTTATTTATTTAGTGTTATGGTCAAAGCTCTGTAGTTTTAAAACATAATGCAATGACTGAGAGATGAACAAATAAACATTCCTCAAAAGCCTGATGTAAAATGAAAAATTATGTATGGATAATCAAGTAAACCAAGTTGCTTCAGTCCAGTGTGTGCAGGGTTGCCAGGTTAGCGTAACAAACCCAGCCCAATTGCTATTCAAAACCCACCCAATATATATATATATATATATGATAAAGTAGGCTTTATAGGGTTAAACACTTGATAAGCCTGCCCAATAATGGAAATACTGTAGAATGCAGGGTTATACAAGTTAAAGGGATAGTTCACTTAAAAATTATAATTCTGTCATCATTTATTCACCCTCATGTCATTCCAAACCCGTAAGGCTTTCGTTCATCTTCAGAACACAAAAATCTCTCATCTTCTGAGAGCTTTCTGTCCCTCCATTGACAGCTACGCGACTACCCCTTTGATGCTTCAGATCGTAAGAGATCATAAAACTAATCCATATGAATTGAGCAGTTTAGTCCAAAATTTCTCATTGTTTTATATGATGAACAGATGGAATTTAGGCTTTTATTCACATATAAACATTGATCAACTCACACATCAGTTGTGGTGAACAGAAGATCAAGCATGTTTTCTTGACGTGCGAGATACAATGAGGTTCATTCTCGTCTTACGCAGCACGTTTGAGCTTCAACAAGAACCAATGAGGTCCATTCTTGTGTTACGCAGCACGTTTGAGCTTCTTCAGGAACCAATGAGGTCCATTCTTGTGTTGCGCAGCACATTTGAGCTTCTGCAAGAACCAATGAGGTCCGTTTGAGCTTTTGCAAGAACCAATGAGGTCCATTCTCGTCTTACGCAGCACGTTTGAGCTTCTTCAAGAACCAATGAGGTCCGTTTGAGCTTCTGCAAGAACCAATGAGGTTCATTCTCGTCTTACGCAGCACGTTTGAGCTTCTTCAAGAACCAATGAGGTCCATTCTTGTGTTGCGCAGCACATTTGAGCTTCTTCAAGAACCAATGAGGTCCATTCTCGTGTTACGCAGCACGTTTGAGCTTTTGCAAGAACCAATGAGGTCCATTCTCGTGTTACGCTGCACGTTTGAGCTTCTGCAAGAACCAATGAGGTCCATTCTTGTGTTGCGCAGCACATTTGAGCTTTTGCAAGAACCAATGAGGTCCATTCTCGTGTTACGCTGCACGTTTGAGCTTTTGCAAGAACCAATGAGGTCCATTCTCGTGTTACGCTGCACGTTTGAGCTTCTGCAAGAACCAATGAGGTTCATTCTCGTGTTACGCAGCACGTTTGAGCTTCTGCAAGAACCAATGAGGTTCATTCTCGTCTTACGCAGCACATTTGAGCTTCTGCAAGAACCAGTGAGGTCCATTCTCGTGTTACGCAGCACGTTTGAGCTTCTGCAAGAACCAATGAGGTTCATTCTCGTCTTACGCAGCACATTTGAGCTTCTGCAAGAACCAGTGAGGTCCATTCTTGTGTTGCGCAGCACGTTTGAGCTTCTTCAGGAACCAATGAGGTCCATTCTTGTGTTGCGCAGCACATTTGAGCTTCTTCAAGAACCAATGAGGTCCGTTTGAGCTTTTGCAAGAACCAATGAGGTCCATTCTCGTCTTACGCAGCACGTTTGAGCTTCTTCAAGAACCAATGAGGTCCGTTTGAGCTTCTGCAAGAACCAATGAGGTTCATTCTCGTCTTACGCAGCACGTTTGAGCTTCTTCAAGAACCAATGAGGTCCATTCTTGTGTTGCGCAGCACATTTGAGCTTCTGCAAGAACCAATGAGGTCCATTCTCGTGTTACGCAGCACGTTTGAGCTTCTTCAAGAACCAATGAGGTCCATTCTCGTGTTACGCAGCACGTTTGAGCTTTTGCAAGAACCAATGAGGTCCATTCTCGTGTTACGCTGCACGTTTGAACTTCAGCAAGAACCAATGAGGTCCATTCTTGTGTTGCGCAGCACATTTGAGCTTTTGCAAGAACCAATGAGGTCCATTCTCGTGTTACGCTGCACATTTGAGCTTCTGCAAGAACCAGTGAGGTCCATTCTCGTGTTACGCTGCACATTTGAGCTTTTGCAAGAACCAATGAGGTCCATTCTCGTGTTACGCTGCACGTTTGAGCTTCTGCAAGAACCAATGAGGTCCATTCTTGTGTTGCGCAGCACATTTGAGCTTTTGCAAGAACCAATGAGGTCCATTCTCGTGTTACGCTGCACATTTGAGCTTCTGCAAGAACCAGTGAGGTCCATTCTCATGTTACGCTGCACGTTTGAGCTTCTGCAAGAACCAATGAGGTCCATTCTTGTGTTGCGCAGCACATTTGAGCTTTTGCAAGAACCAATGAGGTCCATTCTCGTGTTACGCTGCACATTTGAGCTTCTGCAAGAACCAATGAGGTCCATTCTCGTGTTACGCTGCACGTTTGAGCTTCTGCAAGAACCAATGAGGTCCATTGTTGTGTTGCGCAGCACATTTGAGCTTTTGCAAGAACCAATGAGGTCCATTCTCGTGTTACGCTGCACATTTGAGCTTCTGCAAGAACCAGTGAGGTCCATTCTTGTGTTGCGCAGCACGTTTGAGCTTTTGCAAGAACCAATGAGGTCCATTCTCGTGTTACGCAGCACGTTTGAGCTTCTTCAAGAACCAATGAGGTCCATTCTCGTGTTACGCAGCACGTTTGAGCTTCTGCAAGAACCAATGAGGTTCATTCTCGTCTTACGCAGCACGTTTGAGCTTCTGCAAGAACCAGTGAGGTTCATTCTCATGTTTCGCAGCACGTTTGAGCTTCTGCAAGAACCAATGAGGTCCATTCTCGTGTTACGCAGCACGTTTGAGCTTTTGCAAGAACCAATGAGGTTCATTCTCGTCTTACGCAGCACGTTTGAGCTTCTGCAAGAACCAGTGAGGTTCATTCTCATGTTTCGCAGCACGTTTGAGCTTCTGCAAGAACCAATGAGGTCCATTCTCGTGTTACGCAGCACGTTTGAGCTTCTTCAAGAACCAATGAGGTTCATTCTCGTGTTACGCAGCACGTTTGAGCTTCTGCAAGAACCAATGAGGTCCATTCTTGTGTTGCGCAGCACGTTTGAGCTTTTGCAAGAACCAATGAGGTTCATTCTCGTCTTACGCAGCACGTTTGAGCTTCTGCAAGAACCAGTGAGGTTCATTCTCATGTTTCGCAGCACGTTTGAGCTTCTGCAAGAACCAATGAGGTCCATTCTCGTGTTACGCAGCACGTTTGAGCTTCTTCAAGAACCAATGAGGTTCATTCTCGTGTTACGCAGCACGTTTGAGCTTCTGCAAGAACCAATGAGGTTCATTCTCGTCTTACGCAGCACATTTGAGCTTCTGCAAGAACCAGTGAGGTCCATTCTTGTGTTGCGCAGCACGTTTGAGCTTTTGCAAGAACCAATGAGGTCCATTCTCGTGTTACGCAGCACGTTTGAGCTTCTTCAAGAACCAATGAGGTCCATTCTCGTGTTACGCAGCACGTTTGAGCTTCTGCAAGAACCAATGAGGTTCATTCTCGTCTTACGCAGCACATTTGAGCTTCTGCAAGAACCAGTGAGGTCCATTCTTGTGTTGCGCAGCACGTTTGAGCTTTTGCAAGAACCAATGAGGTTCATTCTCGTCTTACGCAGCACGTTTGAGCTTCTGCAAGAACCAGTGAGGTTCATTCTCATGTTTCGCAGCACGTTTGAGCTTCTGCAAGAACCAATGAGGTCCATTCTCGTGTTACGCAGCACGTTTGAGCTTCTTCAAGAACCAATGAGGTTCATTCTCGTGTTACGCAGCACGTTTGAGCTTCTGCAAGAACCAATGAGGTTCATTCTCGTCTTACGCAGCACATTTGAGCTTCTGCAAGAACCAATGAGGTCCATTCTCGTGTTACGCAGCACGTTTGAGCTTCTTCAAGAACCAATGAGGTTCATTCTCGTGTTACGCAGCACGTTTGAGCTTCTGCAAGAACCAATGAGGTTCATTCTCGTCTTACGCAGCACATTTGAGCTTCTGCAAGAACCAATGAGGTCCATTCTCGTGTTACGCAGCACGTTTGAGCTTCTTCAAGAACCAATGAGGTCCATTCTCGTGTTACGCAGCACGTTTGAGCTTCTGCAAGAACCAATGAGGTTCATTCTCGTCTTACGCAGCACATTTGAGCTTCTGCAAGAACCAGTGAGGTCCATTCTTGTGTTGCGCAGCACGTTTGAGCTTCTGCAAGAACCAATGAGGTCCATTCTCGTGTCACGCAGCACGTTTGAGCTTCTTCAAGAACCAATGAGGTTCATTCTCATGTTTCGCAGCACGTTTGAGCTTCTGCAAGAACCAATGAGGTCCATTCTCGTGTTACGCAGCACGTTTGAGCTTCTTCAAGAACCAATGAGGTCCATTCTTGTGTTGCGCAGCACGTTTGAGCTTCTTCAAGAACCAATGAGGTTCATTCTCGTGTTACGCAGCACATTTGAGCTTCAGCAAGAACCAATGAGGTCCATTCTCATGTTACGCAACACGTTTGAGCTTCTGCAAGAACCAATGAGGTCCATTCTCGTGTCACGCAGCACGTTTGAGCTTTTGCAAGAACCAATGAGGTTCATTCTCGTCTTACGCAGCACGTTTGAGCTTCTGCAAGAACCAGTGAGGTTCATTCTCATGTTTCGCAGCACGTTTGAGCTTCTGCAAGAACCAATGAGGTCCATTCTCGTGTCACGCAGCACGTTTGAGCTTCTTCAAGAACCAATGAGGTTCATTCTCATGTTTCGCAGCACGTTTGAGCTTCTGCAAGAACCAATGAGGTCCATTCTCGTGTTACGCAGCACGTTTGAGCTTCTTCAAGAACCAATGAGGTCCATTCTTGTGTTGCGCAGCACGTTTGAGCTTCTTCAAGAACCAATGAGGTTCATTCTCGTGTTACGCAGCACATTTGAGCTTCAGCAAGAACCAATGAGGTCCATTCTCATGTTACGCAACACGTTTGAGCTTCTGCAAGAACCAATGAGGTCCATTCTTGTGTTGCGCAGCACATTTGAGCTTTTGCAAGAACCAATGAGGTCCATTCTCGTGTTACGCAGCACGTTTGAGCTTCTTCAAGAACCAATGAGGTCCATTCTCGTGTTACGCAGCACATTTGAGCTTCAGCAAGAACCAATGAGGTCCATTCTCGTGTTACGCAGCACATTTGAGCTTCAGCAAGAACCAATGAGGTCCATTCTCATGTTACGCAACACGTTTGAGCTTCTGCAAGAACCAATGAGGTCCATTCTCGTGTTACGCAGCACATTTGAGCTTCAGCAAGAACCAATGAGGTCCATTCTCATGTTACGCAACACGTTTGAGCTTCTGCAAGAACCAATGAGGTCCATTCTCATGTTACGCAACACGTTTGAGCTTTTGCAAGAACCAATGAGGTCCATTCTCGTGTTACGCAGCACGTTTGAGCTTCAGCAAGAACCAATGAGGTCCATTCTCGTGTCACGCGGCACGTTTGAGCTTCAGCAAGAACCAATGAGGTCCATTCTCGTGTCACGCGGCACGTTTGAGCTTCAGCAAGAACCAATGAGGTCCATTCTCGTGTTACGCAGCACGTTTGAGCTTCAGCAAGAACCAATGAGGTCCATTCTCGTGTCACGCGGCACGTTTGAGCTTCAGCAAGAACCAATGAGGTTCATTCTCGTGTTACGCAGCTCGTTTGAGCTTCTGCAAGAACCAATGAGGTTCATTCTCGTGTTTCGCAGCACGTTTGAGCTTCAGCAAGAACCAATGAGGTCCATTCTCGTGTCACGCGGCACGTTTGAGCTTCAGCAAGAACCAATGAGGTCCATTCTCGTGTCACGCGGCACGTTTGAGCTTCAGCAAGAACCAATGAGGTTCATTCTCGTGTTTCGCAGCACGTTTGAGCTTCTGCAAGAACCAATGAGGTCCATTCTCGTGTTACGCAACACGTTTGAGCTTCTGCAAGAACCAATGAGGTCCATTCTCGTGTTACGCAGCACGTTTGAGCTTCAGCAAGAACCAATGAGGTTCATTCTCGTGTTACGCAGCACGTTTGAGCTTCAGCAAGAACCAATGAGGTCCATTCTCGTGTTACGCAGCACGTTTGAGCTTCAGCAAGAACCAATGAGGTTCATTCTCGTGTTTCGCAGCACGTTTGAGCTTCTGCAAGAACCAATGAGGTCCATTCTCGTGTTACGCAACACGTTTGAGTTTCTGCAAGAACCAATGAGGTCCATTCTCGTGTTACGCAACACGTTTGAGCTTCTGCAAGAACCAATGAGGTTCGCTTACACGCACACTAAACCCCCCACCCAAATTAGGGTCATAATGCTTCTCATTGCACATTAATATGAGAATGATCAAATTAAATTATTAACTTCATGATATATTAACCTATATTCAATTCAATTCAATTCACAATTATCTGTACAGCGCTTTTCACAATACATATTGTTTCAAAGCTGCTTTACAGAAAGTGCATGTCTACATTACAATTTAGTGATCTGTAATCAGAGGTGACTGTCCAAGTTATGCATTTCAGAAATGTACATATACAAATCACACAGTTAGCTAATAATTATAAATGTAAAAAATTTAGCATTGGTGCATATATCTTTCATAAGATGAGCATTGTGTATTGCGGGTGTAAAAATGTGAAAAAATGGCTGTTTATTTGAGTGAAGTCATGTGGTTGGCTTACGTATGGACTTTGTGGACTTTAATACCCTGTAGCAGCAGTAAAGCGTCAGCAGGCCCATGAGAACTATGATGATGATGCCCAGAGTGAAACCAGCCTAAAAGACAGCCAGAAATTATTTATCTTCATAATAGCCTGCAGACAGTAAAATAAATACAGTACACACACAAAAAAAGTAAACTTACTTGTTTTATTCCCCATGGTATACTTAATATAGATGTTCCCATCATAGTGTTCCATATGGCAAAGCTGTGAATATTTAACAAGGCAAGTATTGCTTAGTTTTCTGATTGGTTGTCTATTAGTAATCAACCAGACATAACACTCTGGCTGCGTTTAGCTTTGGCATTCATGACTTCATGACTGGGTGTGAAAAGCACTGCATTCAAAGCCTTTTTGAGATTGGTCTTACATTGTAACAATGCTGGGGTTTTTGGCAGTACTGTCGCCTCCCTGAACTTTGAATGCTGTTCCCAGTGGACTGTAGACATAGATGTCCTCAAGAGAAGGAATCACATGGTCTGGCGGTGCCTGAGGAAGATAAGGTGCATAAACAAATGCATTACATCACAGTACAGGACTAAGATCACAGACTGCAGGAGTCCCCAAACAACTGATACACTGTCCTAAAATACAGCTGGGAGAGAAGTTCATGGTTGAAGACCGTGCTAATCTGGTTTTAGAAATGCATCCTCCACAAACCAAACCAGGATAAACAAAAAAGGAAAATCAAAGCCACTGGAAAATGTAATTATACACCGATTCAAAACAGCATAAATATCAGTGAAATGAGGCAGGATAAAGATGATGTAGTCCTCAAACAACAGCACGATCTCACAGTCTAACTGACTAACAATTACCATTAACAACTCAATCCTCTGTTCTGTTAGTCACAGTGCAAGCTTACGGGTAAAACTGAAAATCTGTCTCTCATGTCGATCCAAACCTGTATTATATGCTGTATAAAAGAAATTACATGAGTCTGAGTACACAATGACTGGATTAAAATTTTTGGGTAAACTATCCATTTAAACCATTGGAAACCAATATTGGAAACCGGTAGAATGAATGTTATGAATGAATGAAAGACATTCTAAATATATTATTTACAATTGTGTTGAATACTTTATCCTAAATTCTCTTTTCATTTGTACTGTATTTTAAGGTGGTCTTTTACTGTTGTTCTGTGAATTTGTGAGGTTAAAATCCAGTAATTTCAATAGGAATCCATGCGATTGTGAATTTCACGAGGGGAGCAGAGAACTTCCCCACGCAGGTTTTGTAATGTGGACGTGTTGTGTTGACCAACGGGAAGTGTGAAAGTGACTTCTGTGTGAGCTGCGCTTCATACATCACTACACTACTGACAACAGACAATGGACCTTTTAGCCCACAAAAAAAAGTTTTGCAGAAAGCACTGAAAAACACACTAGAGCACTACGCTACCTCTGACGTCACAAATTGCACAAGTTGAGCTTTAGGCGTAAGTAGAGTTTGTTTGGCAGGAAGCTAGTTATTTTACTTTGTAACATGTTAAAAATGTATATTTTTCTTACACGAACGCATAGCTTCGCCTCAGAAGGCCTTTATTAACTCCCCGGATAGATGCACTTTAATGATGGATAGATGCACTTTAATGATGGATAGATGCACTTTAATGATGGATAGATGCACTTTAATCATGGATAGATGCACTTTTATCATGATAGATGCACTTTAATGATGGATAGATGCACTTTTAGATGCACTTTAATGATGGATAGATGCACTTTAATGATGGATAGATGCACTTTAATGATGGATAGATGCACTTTAATCATGGATAGATGCACTTTAATGATGGATAGATGCACTTTTAGATGCACTTTAATGATGGATAGATGCACTTTAATGATGGATAGATGCACTTTAATCATGGATAGATGCACTTTAATCATGGATAGATGCACTTTAATGATGGATAGATGCACTTTTAGATGCACTTTAATGATGGATAGATGCACTTTTAGATGCACTTTAATGATGGATAGATGCACTTTAATGATGGATAGATGCACTTTTAGATGCACTTTAATGATGGATAGATGCACTTTTATCATGGATAGATGCACTTTTAGATACACTTTTATCATGGATAAATGCACTTTTATGATGGATAGATACACTTTTATGATGGATAAATGCACTTTTATGATGTATAGATGCACTTTTATCATGGATAGATGCACTTTTAGATGCACTTTAATCATGGATAGATGCACTTTTATGATGGATAGATGCACTTTTATAATGGATAGATGCACTTTTATAATGGATAGATGGACTTTTATAGATGCACTTTTATAATGGATAGATGCACTTTTATAATGGATAGATGCACTTTTAGATGCACTTTTATCATGGATAGATGCACTTTTATCATGATAGATGCACTTTTATCATGGATAGATGCACTTTTATCATGGATAGATGCACTTTTATCATGATAGATGCACTTTTATCATGGATAGATGCACTTATGGATAGATGCATTTTATAATGGATAGATGCACTTTTATAATGGATAGATGCACTTTTATAATGGATAGATGCACTTTAATGATGGATAGATGCACTTTTATAATGGATAGATGCACTTTTATAATGGATAGATGCACTTTTAGATGCACTTTTATCATGGATAAATGCACTTTTATGATGGATAGATACACTTTTATGTTGGATAAATGCACTTTAATCATGGATAGATGCACTTTAATCATGGATAGATGCACTTTTAGATGCACTTTTATCATGGATAGATGCACTTTTATCATGGATAGATGCACTTTTAGATGCACTTTTATCATGGATAAATGCACTTTTATGATGGATAAATGCACTTTTATGATGTATAGATGCACTTTTTATCATGGATAGATGCACTTTTATGATGGATAGATGCACTTTTATCATGGATAGATGCACTTTAATTATGGATAGATGCACTTTTAGATGCACTTTTATCATGGATGCACTTTTATGATGCATAGATGCACTTTTATCATGGATAAATGCACTTTTATGATGGATAGATGCGCTTTTATCATGGATAGATGCACTTTTATCATGGATAGATGCACTTTTAGATGCACTTTTATCATGGATAGATACACTTTTATGATGGACAGATACACTTGTATGATGGATAAATGCACTTTTATGATGTATAGATGCACTTTTATCATGGATAGATGCACTTTTATCATGGATAGATGCACTTTTATCATGGATAGACGCACTTTAATTATGGATAGATGCAATTTTAGATGCACTTTTATCATGGATGCACTTTTATGATGCATAGATGCACTTTTATCATGGATAAATGCACTTTTATGATGGATAGATGCACTTTTATCATGGATAGATTAACTTTTATCATGGATAGATGCACTTTTATCATGGATAGATGAACTTTTATGTTGGATAGATGCACTTTATCATGGATAGATGCACTTTTAGATGCACTTTTATCATGGATAGATGCACTTTTATCATGGATAGATGCACTTTTAGATGCACTTTTATCATGGATAAATGCACTTTTATGATGGATAAATGCACTTTTATGATGTATAGATGCACTTTTTATCATGGATAGATGCACTTTTATGATGGATAGATGCACTTTTATCATGGATAGATGCACTTTTATCATGGATAGATGCACTTTAATTATGGATAGATGCACTTTTAGATGCACTTTTATCATGGATGCACTTTTATGATGCATAGATGCACTTTTATCATGGATAAATGCACTTTTATGATGGATAGATGCGCTTTTATCATGGATAGATGCACTTTTATCATGGATAGATGCACTTTTATCATGGATAGATGCACTTTTAGATGCACTTTTATCATGGATAGATACACTTTTATGATGGATAAATGCACTTTTATGATGCATAGATGCACTTTTATCATGGATAAATGCACTTTTATGATGGATAGATGCGCTTTTATCATGGATAGATGAACTTTTATCATGGATAGATGCACTTTTATCATGGATAGATGAACTTTTATCATGGATAGATGCACTTTATCATGGATAGATGCACTTTTATCATGGATAGATGCACTTTGATGGACTTCAAAACAGAAACGGCCATTCACTGCCATTATAAAGCTTGGAAGAGCCAGGACATTTATTAATATAACTCAGATTGTGTTCGCCTGAAAGAAGAAAGTCATATACACCTAGGATAACTTGAGGGTGAGTAAATCATAGGGTAAATATAATTTTTGGGTGAACCATCCCTTTAATAAACCTCATAAACCTGTTGTTGCTATTGTCATGTTTGTCCTCACACAGAACAGCCCTTGTGGAGCCTGTGCTGGTGTCGGTAGTGAGATGTGGACGGTGACCCACCAGCAGTCGGTCTGAGGAGCCGGTGAGACGGCTGTAGTAGTGGACTCGGCTGCTCAGCACCGCAGCTTCAGCAGAAACCCTCTCCTGGGCCGACGAGTCCTCCACGATGTTCCTCGGCTCCACATGGAACGGCCTGAAGGACAGAGGAGCACACAGGGTTCAGGAGCCTCTCGGAGTGAGAAAGCTGATCTACAGAAGGACGCTGCTCCGCACACATGTCTGGGAAGAGCTGTTACTGTACACTGGGCATTAGTCAACGAGAACAGGATTGGGCAGCGACCCTGCATTAGTGTGTTGTGTGATACTGTGTAAATGAGCTAATGTAATCCACACACACGCTCTAAGCAGCACTAGGGGGTTATTGTTCTGAAGCACACTGCACACAGCGCTACATCTTAGACATTGATTGTGAAATACCAGACTGAGTTAATTCAATCATGCCGCTATTGCTAATTAGTTCTGGAAGGAAACCTAAATAGTTTAGTTAAATTGTAAGGGTCAGAGAGAGGGTGGAAAGTATTCATGAATAAACTAAATTATGGAATTTTGGTGGATACACACACTCTCACTCACACTCAGGGTCACTATCTTTTGAAGGGACTCTCCATTGACATAATGGTTTTTATACTGTACAAACTGTATATTCTCTCCTCTTACACTAACCGACCAATAAACCTACCCATCACACACACACACACACACACACTAACCCTACCCATCTCACTCACACACACACACACACACACACTAACCCTACCCATCTCACTCACACACACACACTAACCCTACCCATCAGACAAAACTTTTTTTAATTCTTTTAATTCTTTTTTAAATTTTTTAATTCTGTATGTTTATTAACCCATTTCCCTCGTGGGGAACCGCTGACTGGTCACCATAATGGTGATCTCAGGTTTCACTATCCTTGTGGGGACATTTGGTTACACAATGTAATATAAACCTGTACACGCGCACACGCACACACACACACACACACACACACACACACACACACACACACACACACAGTACCTCCTCTGTTTGGGGTCCAGTGAATCAGTGTAATACTCCCCAGCTCGCACCGATCCCAGTAACGGTTTGCTGTCCTCATCCATGATGCTGAGCTTCGATTAAGCCGTCATCACCTGTACAGACGGACACACAGACGAGATCTGAGACGCTTCAGCAAGAAAGATGATTTCCTCCTCTGAATCACCACACTAACAGCCAAACAGCAGAAGACCTTCCACAGGAGGACGAAACTTCAATATCAATGTCCTGTGTCAAAAGGTAGACATGACACTTCAAACTCTGCACATACAGATGACTGGATAAGACACGATGACACATGATGAGACGTGATGAGGCATGTCACACACACACTCTAAAGCGTCACACAGATTCCTGTCCTGTGAGTAACGTGGACACACATCCGGCAGGACACTCACAGCCCCTGACAAGAACTTCCACATAGTTACATTATCATCACCTTTTATTAAAAATGTGTTCAAGATATTGTAAGCATAGGCTAATGCGTAGTTGTTGCAGCTTAATTTTTGGCCAGGCTGTCACACAAGAAATTATGATCAAGAGAGAACCAATGAAATATTAATGACTGATTGTGTCGTAGTCAGTGTATGTTTTTTCCTGTAAGGTTTATTGTTTTTCTATGCATTTTCTTTACATAGTAAAATAAAACATGTAGTTTGACTATTTTTTGCCAAATAATTTTGCCAGATAAATACCATAACCAAGTTTAGTGTTTTGTTTTTCCTTCACATTTAAACTACTTAAAGGAGAACTCCGGTCAATTTTAACATTGAGCTCATTTTTTTGTACATTTGGAGTGCTGTCAATACAGAGAACAACGACAAAAATCGGTGTTGCCTACACCGAGTTATTCTATTTTTAAAATTTGCACCCTGTTGACTTCAATAGGGCAAGTAGTAAGCCTGCTTTTTAGCCTCTTAACATCCTTTAAGTGTCATTACAAGTGCACAGAAAATGTGAGTGATTCCTTCCGAGTGAACACGGGTGGATCTGACTGCAGTAGATGTTAGAGATATTAATAAAAACGAAGTTAATTCAGCCAGCGCTCATACCTTTGTTTACATTCTGTTTTCGGTGGAAGGCCATAGTAATCGATTGTCGAGTTCACGCGCATAGGTTTAGTTACCAATGATCACGCGCGTGAACTCGACAATCGATTACTATGGCCTTCCACCGAAAACAGAATGTAAACAAAGGTATGAGCGCTGGCTGAATTAACTTCGTTTTTATTAATATCTCTAACATCTACTGCAGTCAGATCCACCCGTGTTCACTCGGAAGGAATCACTCACATTTTCTGTGCACTTGTAATGACACTTAAAGGATGTTAAAAGGCTAAAAAGCAGGCTTACTACTTGCCCTATTGAAGTCAACAGGGTGCAAATTTTAAAAATAGAATAACTCGGTGTAGGCAACACCGTTTTTTGTCGTAGTTCTCTGTATTGACAGCACTCCAAATGTACAAAAAAATGAGCTCAATGTTAAAATTGACCGGAGTTCTCCTTTAATAAAAAATAGAAAAATCTATTATAATAATATTTTTAAAAATGCATCGCTTAATCAAAGTTGTAAAGTAATAAAAAATAAAATATCCCCTCCGGACGTCACTTTTGGCCACTACTGTTTTTGTGTGTGTGTGTGTGTGTGTGTGTGTGATGGGTAAGTTTAGGGGTAGAGTTAAGAGTAAGAGGAAATAATGTACAGTCTATAAAACATTCGGCTATATGTCTATGGATAGTTCCCACAAAAATAGTGAACCAGATGTGTGTGTGTGTGTGTGTGTGTGTGTGTGTGTGTCATCCACATGATCATCCACATATTCAGCACACAGAAGCAAAGTTATTCAGAAACAGCAACTCTAATCATCACTAAATCCTGTAAACACGCAATGTAAGTAGATTATGTTTCCTGTTGTTTGTGGTCTGGACAAACAAAACATGTTCTGTCAAAAGAGCATTAATGCCCATAATTCTCTTGCTTCTGCATATAAACGCCATTCACTGATAAGCTGAAGCTCGTAATATCATCTCTGCTGTGTGAAGACACCTCTGGAAGTCACCTGACATCATCAGGTGTTATTATATGAGCCCTGCTACGGGGAAAACACATTCATATCCAGTGTCCAATAGTGAAATATGTCTATTCTCAGTTTAAGACACCTGCAGTTTCTCTACAATCATATGATCATAGCACGAATGTGGATGTGTGAGAGCATCATTTTAAGACCCGCCAGTATATGTAAAAGTATATGCGTTTAGTCTTTACCGCGAGACAGATTAACATGATTCATTACTGCATACACTGACATGCCTTCACACCAGCTCAGTCTGTCATGAACAACACTGTTGGATATGTGGCTAACGTTATCTGTTTACATATCCGCATGCGCTTCAGTGAATATCGCGTGTTGCTTTACTTTTTAAATATAAGCTCATCTAAAAAGAAAGTTTTAATAATAAACTTACCAAAACCAGACAAACCGACAATCTGCTGAGACGAATGTTTTGAGAAGGAAACTGAGCATTTAAACGGCACATGCCTGTCAGATGACGTATGGGATTAGTAGTGCGGAGTTCACGGAGAGACAGCGCGCGTGGAGCGTGAGAAAGAGTTCAAACAACTACATTACCCACAATTCCCCAGCGGGCGATGGAAGCTGTTCTGAGAACAGATGCAAATGTGTCCTTTTAATGTAGTAAAAGTTATTAAACACAAAACTAACATTTGATTTTGAGTTCCTAAAATCTTTAATCTGCAAAGAATCCCATTTAATTGTTTCATACAGTTTTTTTATATTGTTAAAATTAAAATGTTTATATTAAGCGTTACAATCTTACTGTAATAGTGTTGCTGTTGGTATTAGAAATTACTCAAGATCTTACGTAATTATTAGAAATTATGAGTTCAAATGTGTCTAATAGAGGCCCCAGGGCAGTGTGGTCCTCAGAATATGTCTAAGGGGCTCAAGATGACTTACAAATATAAAAACAATAAGACAAGACGACTAAAAATCCAGATATTTCTTATTTTAATTCACCCCAATATCATATAATTCCAGGGGTATTTATAAAGTTTTTCTAGTTATGCCAAACTCATATTTTATCGGTATAAATCGATTAGAAATGTATATTTAAAATCCTCAGTAAATCTGAAACTGGAAATACCGTGAGGCCGGGGCTCCTGAGGGGCCGTGTAGTGTTCGCTTCTCCGAGACCAGAATACACTCGAGCTTAAAACAGTAGCCTCAGACTCATTGTAGATTCATTAAGTTATGGATAGTTAGTTATGATTTGTGCCAGTCTTTTGAGACTTTGCTTCCATGCACTGGAGAAAAATAAATGGTGTAGATAAAAGATAATACATGGCGTTCCTAAAACCTTCATGAGCATTCATTACTCCTGCCTCTTCATTTCAGGACACAACTCAGCCAATCAAACCAGAGAAGGACTGTTTATTCACAGTGCTTCATGAAAAACTTCATGCATACATCATGTAGTGAACCAGTACGGGCCACTGCTAACCAGATGCTGTGGTTCAGGGTTACTGTGAGAGAAACGCAGACGTGAACATCGATAGGATCCATTATGGTGAAAACCTCGGTTAGTTTACAGCCATACCACACATTCTCCTCTCGTCAACGCAGAGAAGCTTTTGTTTAAAGATTTATAACAGAAAACTGACCCTTGAGATTTCAGAAGACCTGCATTGAGGAATCAGATTTTGAAACGAAGATGTGCGGTAAACAATCACTTTATTTACCTTCATCTGGCAAGGTACATTGGCAAAACAAGTTTCTTCACTTGTTGTATACTTTGGCTTTAAGACGAAAACGTCAAGAAAAACAACCTGCAAACTGTCACATTTAACAACAGAACTGATTGATAAGATACAACTGTAGGAATGAGCTTCAGGTAAAGACTTACAAAACTCAATACTCTCTTAGCAAAGTGTTAAAATGTGACAACTTAAAACAAATCCACTAATCCAGTCGTGCTCCAGTCAAAACAAGTGATACAAAAAAAAAATCATCAATCCAAACAGCTAAAAGGCATCATGTCTTGATTAGTGTTCTGTCCTTGAGATCAAACCTACAGCTTCAAGAATGTGACTTTATAAATGCAACAGCTTTACTGTAAGGCTACCTTATAATCATTCAACTTAACAAACATGTCGGAGAAATGAAAACTCAAATAAAGTTAATCTACATAAGAACACAAGGTGAAGGAGTAGTTATTCCCATTCCTCGTCATCGGCTGCGGCGGACGCTGGGTTTGATGCTGCCGGCGCCGGCTCGTCGGGCTTGAAGGATCCTCCCTACACACCAAACCAGAAGCCAGCCACACACACACACATCAGCAGAAGCTCAGGACAGGGACAATAAACTTGTTTCAACTTTTTGATTTTTTTCATTAACGTTTTCTGTTCTGTTTTTTTATTGGCATTAATAATAATAAAAAGCTCAGGATAGGGATGTGTGTGTGTGTGTGTGTGTGTGTGTGTGTGTGTGTGTGTGTGTGTGTGTGTGTGTGTGTGTGTGTGTGTGTGTGTGTGTGTCGTACCTTCCGCGTGTCTGTAGACGCAAACGTTCTTCCCCGTGGGTTGAAGCCTGTTGTCCCATGAGCACTGAAAGCTATTTCCTCCAGCCATTTGGGAACCGTCTGCTGAGCCTGCGAGATGGAGGTTTATGGGCGTTATTTTGGTACTTACATTTTATCACTTGTGACCCTTTTGCTGCATCCACTCACAAAAATACACTTTTGATATATTTACAGTAGGAAATGCACAAAATATCCTCATGGAACATGATCTTTACTTACTATCAATGATTTTTGACATAAAAGAAAAAACGATAATTTCGACCCATACAATGTTTTGTTGTCTATTGCCACAAATATACCCGTGCGACATGTGACTGGTTTTGTGGCCCAGGGTCACATTTCACAGACTCTTGTCCAAAGCAACTTAATTAGGAGAACAGAAGCAATCAAACCAGATAAAGGGAAACAATATGCAAGTGCATCAGGATTAACAGCCTCTGATTAGTCTTTTAGTCCTGTGTATATTAAAGTGTTATTTAACATTTGATTACTGTACTCGGTTTCTGTAGTTTCTCTTGTAATACTAGTGCTAGACCTACCCAAAAAAACTTATTTCATTTGTATCTTTAGTTTATTTACTTTTTAAATCTTTGAATTAAATGTAAATCAAGCTTCCCTGGGTCGTATAAACTCTTGAGCAACAAAATGACCCCATTGTAAAAACACAAATACAAATGAATGAGACATTTAGGTGAGAAATGTAATTATATACATTTCATTTGTTAAATTTGCTAAACAGTCAAATATATACAAAAATGTCCGTCTTGGTGAGCATTTACATTAAGACAGTCAGTTGTGTTCAGTTACTATGCAGCATTTAAAGTTTAACTCCGGGTTTAAGGACTATTTTGACAACTGATTGTTCAATGCAATACTGTTATAAATAGTGCAAATATTCCATGGGCTTGATCCAGTCTGGAATATACTTGATACAGGGTTCCTGCAGGTTTCAGTTAGTCAAATTTAAGACCTTTTTAAGACATTTTAAGACCATAAAGATGGAAATTTAAGACCTACACGACGCATTGCCAAAAAATATTCAAATCAAAGAATTCATTTTATTTCAATGAATTCAGTAATTGAAAAAGCATGAACTTAATTTACAGATAAAGCAATCACATTAGTAACCTTCCAGACCCAACAACGCGTCAGAGAAAAGAACAGAATCAGATATAATTTTTTTTATAGAAATTGTACTTTGCATATTATAGGCCTACTGTAAAAAACACATAATTAGTTGATTTTAGTTGATCATAACTAGAGATGAAATGGCATGAACATTTCATTTAATTATTATAGTGCCAAAAATGATCACTTATCACAGAATCCTGTTCAAAAAGTACTAATACTACACAATGAAATCAATTCACCAAGTTTTATGTCGAAAAACAGCAAATAACAAATAAAATTAGCATCAATACGCACTAACATAAACATTAAAATAATACAATTAAAAATGATAGCCAGATTTTAAAAGTGTCTTGCAACATGTTATATACTAACATGTACAAGTTCAAATAAAGTTGACAAAAAAGGTTTTTATAAAAAGTTAAATCTCACATATTTCAGACTTTATCTTTTTTGACTCACTCTTTTTATAAAAAATGATTTAGTGACATTTACAATACACTTTAGCTTATCTTTTATTATTAATAGTAAAATTCGGTCCGATTTTCCCGTGGCGTCTGTCGTTGCTATGCAACTCCACAATGACAAAAGTTTTAGTGGCTAATGGATTTCCACCGCCGAAAAACGCTTGCTGTAGCTCTGCTACAAGATTTATTTACGGAGAAGAGAAAAACACCCGTAGTGTTTGGGTGCACCCGCATCCTTCATGTCTTTTTTCATGTTGCTGCGCCTGGAAAAAAAACGAGCGCGTTGTTTACCGCGCGCCTACATTTGAATGAACTTGAGCGCGGAAAAGACGCGATATGTGAACTGCCTCTTGGCGAGCGACTTCGATACTTTTTTGCTACTTTGTAATAACTTTATGCGGCCAGCGTTTCTGGAAATGAACGAGGGTAAAATCTTTAAGACCTGACTAAATGAAATTTAAGACCGCGGATGAAAATCTGGCTGTTTTTAAGACGTTTTAAGGCCTTAAATTTAAAGTTCAGAATTTAAGACTTTTTAAGACCCCGCGGGAACCCTGTTGATAGTGCATCAGAATTGGAAAGATCGCGATACAGATCGTGATATAAAGTTTTGGGAAGGTTTGCCCCCCCCCCTGCAGTGAACTCCTGCTGAAACCACTGCTGTTAGTGTCTGATGTAGTGTGAGAAGTACAAACCCCTGAGAGGACTTTGACCAGAGAGCGAGCTACTGGAGTGTCTGACTCTGGGTTAAAGAAGGACACGGCCCGACCAGTGTTCCCACAGCGGCCGGTTCTTCCAATGCGATGGACGTACTCGTCGATGCTGCTGGGCAGGTCGAAGTTCACCACATGCTGCACATGCTCGATGTCCAGGCCTCTGGCAGCGACAGACGTGGCCACCAGCACCGGACACTGGCCCGTGCGGAAATCACTGAGAGCCTTCTCTCGCTCCCGCTGCTCCCGGTCACTGATCAGAGAAGAAGAGTGTTCGATTAGCAGGGAATCGTAATACCATACTCAATGATTGATTACCATAAAGAATAGCAGGTCAGAGGTTACAAAGCTACTTTTCAACAGAGTCAGAAAGAACAGGTTATTGTGGGAGGAGAGAGAAGAGAGTGGAGGAAACGGTACCCGTGGATGCTTGTGGTGTTGATCTTCTCCTGACAGAGAAAAGTTGCTATGAAATCAGCACTTCTTTTGGTTTCAACAAAGACCATTGTGCGTTCAGTCCCTGTAATTGCAAACACAAAATGGCATAAAATTGATCATTTAATGTCTTGACAATGAAAAGGTTAGCCAGATTTTATGCATAAAAAAACAACATCTGATGTTATTAGGGGTTTTCACACCAGTTAGTTGTAGGAACGAGCCACCAGTGTGATTCCCAGAGAACTAATGGTTCCTTTAGGAACGTTTTCCTGGTTGCATTCGCACCACCAGTAGGAACTCTGAAGTGACGCAAGACACGCTTAGTTGGCAGCGCTGAGATCACCAGAGCCTGAGCAAACAAACAGCGCTCGCATTCTCAGTGTTCATTAGTTTATGATTTGTCTAACAGTCCCGTCTAACACATTATTAGATGCCGTGTGTTTGATGTCCAGTGTTGCTGAGCAGAAATACATGTTTCTCTTGGATCCTCAAAGTTGTTGGATTTTCTCCTCAGCATGAAGATTAAAAGGTTAATCTATCACTGTTTTCCATGTTCATTAGAGTTAGCTTCTGGTGTAAATATATAGGCTATAATCTGTGTGTTTACACAGCCTAAAATGGCGGGTGCTGGTGTTCAGCATCAGCGTACACTAAAGTCACTGTAGTTCCTACAGCGCTGGTTCAGACCGACTCTGAAGTAGGAGTAAATTAGTTCCTCCAAAAGGAGTTCCTAGAATTAAAATCGTTCCTAGTTCCTGCGGTGCGAACACGCCAAAACACAGGTACTTCCACCAATAGTTCCAGGAACTATGAAAGGGTTCCTCCAGTGTGATGCCCCTATTAAAGTCCGCGTGAACCAGAAGTTGCAAACGACTTTTCTCCAGTGTTGTGACATATTTCCCAGTGAAAGGGAATATTGAACAGAGGGCAGGGTTTACTCTAGCGCTCCTCCTCTCCATCTCTGCTCATGCAGACTGACGGTTTGAGGCGAGTGTTTAAGCGTTTATCAAACCAAGCCGTCAAACTGAAGTCATCAGAGAAGGAACGCCATTCCAGACCGGAAGTAACTTTTCAGATTTTGATTTAAGATTACGACGGCAAACAATTTTTTTCTGTGTATTTACTTGCACGGATTAATTTTTCACCACAAGACTAGTACTATGCGCTAACGAAGTAAATAGGGTCAATTTTGATTTCAGTTGGACTTTAAAGGTGCATTAAGCAAGTCTCTGAGTTTTTGCAGAACTATGCCCCCTCTGGCGGCAAGCGAAACTGCAACCAGAGGTGTGCACGCTCACGGACAAAAGTTTTCTTTTTTTTAATCTTACATGGAGTTTGCGTTGGTGTTTGAAATTAACTATAAGCAGGGGCCTCATGTATCAATCTTGCGTACGCACAAAAACTTTGCGTACGCCAGCTTTCACGCTCACGGTCGTATGTACTAACAGTGAAATTAACGCGAGAATGTGCGTTCCTCCACGCCAATTTCATGACTGGCGTACGTACATTTCTCATTGTTTTTGTCCGTTGGCGACTCTTACAGGCAATGAAGTTAAGTTGCAAACATTACACAATGAATTGTTCTACAAGTCTATCGCACCACCACCTGTGGGAAGCATTGCTATTAATTTGCATTTTATAAAATAATTGACATATATTGTCACACGAGCCTTATGGGAATATTCTATCAATTATGCAAATGAGAACATATAAAAGCATATGCAAATTGATACAACCCATATGGCAATGACAACTTTGGTTTAATGTCCACCTTTATATCAGACCATTTATTTTTAAGGTCATTTAGGGTAGACTGTGTACAGCTGAGACATGTGTACAGTTGAGACACCTTAAATAACTTGCGTTCGCAGCAAGCACAAGTTGTGATTTTTGCTGTGCACGTGCGTATTAGTGTCCTATTTGATCGTGGGAAATTTGAACAACGGACACATTCCCGAAAATATCTGGAAAAGTTTTTTTTTCTAAGATATGACGTTCACTTCACCATGCACTCTCCACAATAAATAGCTTATTTTCCTTATGTGACTGTTAAACGTAACTGGTATTACCACAAACGTTATTCTGTACGTTCCTAAAAACTGGCATATTTCATGGTATTGTGTCATGCAAGGTAATTGCAAAATCTAGAGAAATGTGCGAGGTGGCCAGCGGGGGATAGTTGAGACACGTCTACTGTACCCCCGATAGAGTTTTATTATAGGAAACACACTGTTTAGTTGTTCAGTGTTATGATAACAGTTTAAACGCCGTAATTAGCCATCATAGGACGCAAATGAAAATAAAATGTGATATTTGTTATATTTAAACTGTGTATTATTAATAAATATTGTTACATATCTTGTTCCTGCTGTATACATTTTAACCAGTGCTAATTTAAATAAAATGAATGAATATAAATGGATGAATAAACAAAAATGTTGCCCAATTGTTATTTTCTTTATTTGTCTTTATTTTTTAATATTTACAATGAATGGTTAGTTACCTTCACATCATTAAAAATGGGTGTCTCAACTGTACCATGCACTGTCTCAACTGTACCACACATGGGTACAGTTGAGAAAGTTGAGACAAAAAGCACCTTATTTTTATGAGCTAATTGTGGAAAATATAAACTACCTGTGGGTACTATTGATTGATAATATCTTAGTCTACAAGCTAATGAAATGTCATGTGGAAATTCACTTCTTTTCAGTGTCTATTTTTGTGTGAAAAATCAAAACGCAAAAAGTGTCTCAACTGTACTCCGTCTACTCTACAGTGCGACTTTCAGATCCCACCGCATTGACGGCATCAGACAAACTCTCCCACTCATATTTTTTTCCTTTTGTTATTAATTCCAGAGGACAAAGTTCCAAATAAAACATTTTTTTTCGTTTCTACCTCCAATAGTAGCACCTCCAATTCACTTTCTGTAAAGTTTCGTTTCTTGCCGCCATTTTCTTACTGCTTTCTTTTGCCAAAGTGGACTCATTACCATATTTAAATTAATTTAATTAAGGGAGGAGACTGGGTGGGGCGTTGTGCTCGTGCATGTGCGCTCAATTTTACGTTAACTGGGATGTACAAAGAGAATATGCGTGGGATCCTTCGTACGCAGAGATTCATACATCTGGGTTTTTTTGTGCGTACGCACATTTACAGCTTTGTCCGTACGTAATGTTTTAGTATGAATTCAACGCAAGTCTTTGTACATGAGGCCCCAGGTCTCTTACAATCCATCTTCTACGGAGAATGCCGGCGAATACACAAACCTGCCAGGCATAGCTATGTGAGCGTGCCGTGAACGCGCATGACGTCACGCCCAGTCTAAAATTCCGGCCCGAATCCCTCTTATTTATTTTACTTTACAGGATTATAGAGACAATCTCAGTGATCAGAGAAGGGCTCATTCAGCCCATCAGGCAATTGTTTAAGCATGTATGGGTTAGAAAACGGGTATTTTTAACATGAAAAGTTGCTTAATGCACCTTTAATGTCGATTCAACATCAGTTTTAGGATTCAATTTTAAATGATAGCTTTAATCAACGATCGATAAGTTTATCGATTAAATTATCGACAATTAATTGTTAGCATCCCTAGGCCTAAAAAATTTTTTTTTGGGGTTCCGGTTTCCGACCGACCCTGTGTGCGACCCAAATTTATTTTATGAGCTTGGGGAAGAAATAATACAAATTAAATAAATACACAAAAAACTTTGTGGCGAACTATAATTTACGTTTTTGTACAGCACCGTTTTTGTATAGCACTCTTGCGATAGAGTCCTGCACGGGTCCGATTTTGTAAATCCGCACTTTATCGCCAGGTCATACAGAAGTTATTACACGACAATTAACACGAGGACAACTTCAGCCGAAGCAGTCAAAAGGCCGGTACATGAAGAACATGGCTAACGTTACCACAAAAGTGAGTAACTTAGTCTTATAACATTTTACCAATCGAACAGACGCGGCTACAACACTATCTGCCACGCACTTTCATCTAGCCCACATTTAACAATTTTGGGTTAAAACACACCCTGCACACCACACATACTGAACAGTGTTAAACTTGAAAAATACTGTTCGATAGAACTGCTTGGTTTGTTACCACAGTTATCTGCGTGCTTCCTCAGCGATGAAGTTCCACATTTGCGGCTATCCAACACGAAAATGCATGCAGCAAATAAGCCTTTCACAATATTGTTTTCTTCAGATAACTCCAAATTTCTCCCACATAGTGGATTTGATTTTTGATGACGTATTGTCGACAACTTTACAATCTCCACTAGCTATTCTTTTCTTCAACTCCTCAGCATCCATCTCGATGACTGCAAGCAGATCGCGCGCGTGCACGGATATGATGAATTTTTAAAAGTGAAAGTAGCCTAGGTAACGTTATAGATCCTGGGAGGGCGTGGCGCGTCGGCACAAATAATCTGATGTGGATTTTAAATTATTTTATCAACTTGAAATACAGGAATATTTTTGTAGTTGTGTACCAAAAAATATGCATATATTTTACGTTTGCATGTGATTGTTTTAAACCCGTGTTTCCCCCGTGTGTATTGAGGCTAATACTATTAAAGGTATTAGAGGAAACATTGCTTGAGATGTCTGGTTTCTTGGAGTAGAAAAAAGTACACACATTTAAAATCAGCATGTGTGTGTAACTTGCTGGGACACACTAGGTCAGTGGTTCTCAACTCCAGTCCTCGGGACCCTCTGCTCTGCACATTTTGTATGTCTCCCTTATTTAACACACCTGAATCAGATCATCAGCTCGTTAAGAGAGACTCCATGAACTGAACTGAGTGTGTCAGATAAGAGACATACAAACTGTGTAGAGCAACGGGTCCCGAGGACTGGAGTTGAGAACCACTGCACTAGGTGGTATAGGTACATGTAGCCCACATGTAGTATAGGTAGGCTATGTTATGAAAAAATAGAGTATCCATCACTACTGTAAAGTAAAATTAAAAATATTATAATAATTTCCTACCTATCTCTTGCTGCCACTGAGAAAAAATAAAAAATTCCTACCGACCCATGACCTCAACTGACAACCAACCGGAACCAAACTTTTTTTTTGTAGGCCCTAGCGATCACCAATGGAATCATTCTAGTTCAAAAGGAATATTAACGTATAAACACCGATATTGAATAGAATGTTATCTTAAGCACGTTGACAAATCTGAGAATTTTCGCAGTGTAAATGCAGCCTTTGAGACGGCTGTGCCGTAACCGAACACTGTTTGAAAACGCTGGATGGAGAACGACAGACAGGAACAGCAGAGGGAAGGGCTTCTGTGAACTTGCATATCCTTTTGATAGCTTTGTGAGGAACAGATGGATTTCGACTGACTCTTTTACAAGCATCTTGAGTGTGCTTTCATATATTGCAGTGTGAAATTCAACAAGTCCTCAAGGTAAATTATAATCCCACATGTATGCATGTGAACACACACACACCTGTAGTTTTGAGCAGCTCCAGCAGCTGCTCCCTCTTGGAGAACTGGTCCACCTGAACGACGGTCTGCTCCACATCACTGCAGGCTCCGCCCACCACACCCACAGCGAGGAAGAGGTAGTCCACTTTCAAAAACTCTGATGCCAGCCTGTCATGATACATACATCAGTCCTGCTGAAGCCACTATTAGCATCATTTTATTTTACAGAACAGTAAAAGTGCATTTGGCACTAGTTTCAACCCTGGCTAACATTATGGCCGTATCGCAGATGGCGTTAAAGCAATCAATGCATGAAATAAATGTATTAGAAAACCAGGGTTTCTCAACCCTCGAGGTAAACTTTCCTGCAGAGTTCAGCTCCAACCTTGATCAATCTCTACTGCCTCTATCTTTCTAGTAATCCTGAATACCTTGATTAGGTTGTTCATCTGTGTTTGATCAAGGCTTGAGCTGAACTCTGGCCCTTGAGGTCTGAGAACCCCTGATTAAAGCATGTTTTTATCTTCTATGGAGGAAACTTATACAGGTTTGGAAAAATTAGGTTCTGGAAGAATAACTCTTTTAAAGTGCGTCAGAGTCAGACCTTTGAATTTCTTCAGGGAAGGTGGCACTGAACATGAGGGTTTGCCGTTCCTCTTTTGGAGGCATTCCTGGAGATCCCACTAGCTTTCGCATGTCTGGCTCGAAGCCCATGTCCAGCATCCGGTCTGCTTCATCCAGAACCAAATACCGTAGCTTACTCAGGGCAACCTGATGGGAACAAGTCAAACAACACTCATAAAAATGACAGGCACACAATATTTAGTCAGTTATTAAATGCATGGTATATTAGAGAGAAAAAACTACCTTTCCACGCCCAATGATGTCCAGCAATCGTCCAGGGGTCCCACACAAAACATTGCAGCCCTTCAACACCTCTCGAATAGTGTATCCAGTATTTATACCGCCATACACCACCACAGGACGCACACAGGTCCTACGAGATTCATGACCAATTGTTCAAGGATATTAAATTGCTATACAACTTTCAACTTGGGGACTACAAGCAATATAGAATGAATGAGGGACTTCATGCGAGCCCAAGTGTGGACTATGCTAATAAGCACTTGTAAATCTGAATCAACTCATGAAATCTGTATCAATACTCAGCCTCACTGTGCAAACTGAACTGTAGTAGTCAGCTAGTATCGTTTCCTAGTTATTTTACAGGCATTCATGTCCACATCTCCAACTCTCCTAATTAGGCCTGCACTCCATAAACCTCATCTTTTCTGATAAATAATATCATTAGGTAAAAGTTCACACAGATTAGTTAGTTATTAATTAATGGTAAATTACTTTTATGCAACTATTCAGAAAAATAAATAAATAAATAAATAAACCGTGAGCGGGGGGGGGGGGGGGGGGGGGGGGATGTGATTGAGAGAAAAGATTATTGATAAAAAAAATAAATAAAGAAAAAAACTCTATAGCCCTACTATAAATGAACAAACTACCCAATTTATATGGCTGAAAATGGTAAAGCGTACCCAAATGCGAACTTCCTGGCCTCCAGATAGATCTGGTTGATGAGCTCTCTGGTGGGAGCCACGATTATGGCCTCGGGCTCCTGCACCTCGCTGAACCTGCTGGCCGCCACTCCATCAGTCATGAACTGCTGCAGGATGGGCAGCAGGAACGCCGCCTGGGGGACCACACACAGACCGCAGTCAGCCAGTGTCCTTAAACATGTACAAGTAATCTTCTAACACACTGACAGGTGTGATCATTAAATAAGAAGATGATCATTAAATAAGAACAGCATGCAAGAGAGTGGTTCTTGCCGTTTTTCCTGATCCGGTCTGGGCACAAGCCATTAGATCCCGCCCAGCAGAGATGATGGGGATTCCATATTTCTGGACAGGAGTAGGCTTTACATATCCAGACTTCTTTACATTCTTGTTCAGTGATTCACAAAGTCCTGCTTCGTCAAAGGTCTGAGTGAGAGAGTGAAAGTGTGTGAGCGAGCGAGACACACACTTAAAGAGATATTCTGGCCTATTTTCATAGCTTTTGAACATGCTTTCACACAAAACAGCTCGTGGACACAATCGTATACACAATAGCCCCTTTCACCCAGCGCGTTGATCCCGGAAAATTGCTTGAGTGCCTTCTGTGTGAACGCAAACAAGTCACGGGATTGATGCCGGGATGAGGACCTAGTAACATTGCCGGGATCAGTCCCGGAACGCGCCCTGTGTGAACAAGAGCCAGGACCAATGCCGTAAGGGGCGTGTCGCAGTGATGACGCACATGCCATCGCACAGGCCTTTCTACAACCTATGCTACAGCATATCGGGAACGAGCCACTCGGCAAACCCAGCGGCGCTACTGAGGAGTATGGACTCGTCTTCATGTAGAAATAACGAGGAGTTATCAGCAGAACTGACATCTGACAGGAGTTATCACATCCTAACGTCACGTGTCTTTACGGGATGTGTGTGAACGCAATGATACCGGAAAATCACTGGCAGTTTGAATGAACCCAAATCAAATGATCCCGGGACACATTATCCGTGTATTTTCCGGAATCTCTGTGAAAGGGGCTGTGTAAAGAAGAGTCTTTCTTTCAGTGTCTTGTAAAATCTGATCTACCGAGTTTGTCACATCATTCATTAACATGCAGGCTCCATCTAGTGGCGTTTCAGGTTAAGACACTTCAATAGAAAGCCTTTCTAGTAGATCAAAGGGTGCGGGATAGCAGATCCTTCGAAATCATTTAGAATTTAGAAACAATCAGTATAATTGATTATTAATAAATTAAAAAAATAAAATTACTTTTACAACTACCAACAGCATTATAATAAACACCATAAAGTAACCACTGTCAATTCATTAACGGTTGTTTACAAGCAATCATTTGGAATAAATGTGTAATATTTATTGATTGCAAACTGCTGTAAAAACCACAATCCTATAAAATAGTCCTATAAAAATCCCCTTGTTAAAGGGATATATCGTAAACAAATCGGGAGAAAAGAACTGATCACAAATGCAGAGTACATGTCTTTCATACTGTTAAAGCGAATACAAAGGGGAAAAAAAGAAAATCGGGAGGAAGAGAAAGCAGTGACTGAAAAGAGCTCTTGCCATATTCATGTTATACCATGTCATTAAAATACCAAGCGTTATGTTATCCTCATGATGTCTGAAATAAAACATGAAGGAAAATGTACAGCTTATTCAGTCAAATTTACGATGACAAATATTTGTAGTGCAAGCTTTTATTTTAAAATTACTCATTTCAGTCTTTTCGAATGGAAGTTCCCCAAACCAGAAGCGTCACCCATAATTCAAACCGCAGTAGGCTCGCCAGGAAAAGGTGGACAATTAATGAAACTATGATTAAATATAGTAAATTAAATTCAGTGTTCATAAACAGCAGATGAAAACTGCCCAAATGACCTAATACTTCTGCAGAGAACCTGAAGTGTGCATTTAATGAGCACAAATTCAATCCCCCGAGTCCAGGGGAGAGTGGTGTGAATGGCAGGGAAGCAGAGTAACGAACACATCGTCACAACACGATGGGTGTGGTACATCCACACTGCACTGATCCAATCTTTTTTACTGAAGTTAAAATGGATTGCAAAATCTATCTATATAACTTACCATAATGGCTTTTGGAGGATTGCTGCCGCTCACTTCCACGGGAATATTGTCATATTTATCAAAATTAATGCCTGTGGCAAATTGTGAAAATATGGAGCCCTCATCTTCTGGAGGGGGGGGCGGCACATAGACAACCTTGGGTCCTACAAGACAGACAAACGGGACGTTACTCATTTTGTATATGAAACATTTTATTAAAACTGCAATGATAAACTACAGGATTATATTTGATATATATTTTTTAAGTTATGTTGTCACCGATAACATTCATTTAGAAAATTTTATTTTAGAGATGCACCGATTACAATTTTCTAGGCCGATTACGATTTCCGATTTTTCATTGAGTTTGACCTGCCGATACCGATTTTAGCCGATTCCGATTTATTTATTTTTCTAACCACTTTACAGCACACACAAATATTTATTTTCTATCTTTTCTTTAACCCTTTCACGCGTAATTTTAAAATATTCTAACTGACACCCCCACCCCCAGAGGGAGTTTTTTCAAGGCGAAGGTTCCCTTTAATGTTTCCATGGCGACGCGTCACGCGATACACCGCAGCCACAATAATACTGTATGACAGATGTGTCGCTTTTATTTCGCTTTTCCTTTTTTATTCAAAGTATTCACAAACTTGCTTACCATGTCATCAACTAGCCTATCTGATATTTCTCAAATACGTGCAAGTGAGTGTGTTTGGTCTTTATAAAAACCTTTATAAATAATCTTGATCTATAACATGAGATGGGCGCCGCAATGTTGTCCTGTCAGTCGGATTTACAGCACGTGAATTCATCAGTTTCTCCCGAAATAAATGCAAGAAAGTGGCCGGTGAACTGAGAAGAATAGAGTAAACTTTATAGTTACTTCCACTATGTTTGTCTGATATGAATAACATGTCGGCAAATTATATTTGAATAGATTGTTATTGCTGCTTCCACAGACATCAGTATTTTACAAACTCCAAATGTATTGTTTTACTCCTGCGTATGTGTATTTAAATATCTGAAACCTAAAATAAACATTATGAGGCTGAAAACACTGCTTGTGATATATGACAGCGCTGAACACGTCCGACTCTGGCTCAGCGCCAGCCAACGTGCGAGAGCACAGTTTGAATCTGGCAGTTATGCGACGTCACTGAACATCCTAAATGTGGCGCCGTACTCTCAGGGGCACAGAAATAAAAATCCCATATATGAGACCGCACCGCTCAAAAGGATAATCATGCGGCGCCCGAGTGCATTTGACCGGCATAAAATCGGCATATGTCAGACTGACCGGCCGGTCGCGGCCGATCACGTGGAAATCGGCCAATTCCGGTCACCAGCCGATCAATCGGTGCATCTCTATTTTATTTTCAAAATAATGAAATGGCAAATAATGGCACAGTTTGCTATACTATAAATTTAGATGAAATGTATTTTTTTGGTATTATCACTTTCTCCAAGTCCTCACCCATAAAGTATTCATCCATACGGTTTGAACACATTCATTTAGCCAAGTTCAAAAGACTCACTTATGGTGAAGACAGTTTTGCATAATAAATATGGACCTTGAATTCACTCAGTTGACTGTAACGGTCTATACAACTTTTGGCTGCACCATGAAAAACTCTCGTTGCATCACATTTATTTTAAGAAAACCCAAATCTTAATTTTTTTCCCCATACTTTTCCAGATTTGGAAAAAAATCGAATTCCATACAGCGAAAGAAAAGCTTTGTCTTGCACTGAAGGTATATATGACCCACCTGCATTTTCTCCAGCTTCTTGATCTGTGTTGTCTGATGTTGAGACTGGACAATCAGAGAAAGAGCAAGAGAACTAGTAAGTTAAAGCAGCAGTCTATTACATACTAGTTCCTATAAATGCAGTGAATTACCCTTGGAGAACACTTCCTCATTCTGGCCTCTGAAACCTGAACAGAGCCATTGAAGATATAATTCAGTTAAAACACAGAAGAACCACTTCAAATCACTCAAGCGCCACTTAAAAACAGATGAATTTAACATCACCTCCTCTCCCAAAGCCTCTTTTCCCCGTCTCTTCATCGCCACCTTAAGAGCAAGAGACAAATGTATAAAATTAAATTACACCATTCGATTGTGACTGGTCAAAGGCAGCTGAGGTCATATACATGTATACTAGCTGTATAATTTACCATTGCCCCAGGCAATCAACTTCCAGCATAGCTGTGCTAGATTCATGTCTATCTCCTGCCATCTTCTCTCATAACTACAATTCAAATTAATTTCTTCCATAAACTAACCATCACGAAATCCACCACGGAAACCACCGCGGCCTCTTCCTCGGCCTTCACCTCCACCTCCTTTCCAGCCTGCAACACACAGATGGGCTCCAGGAAACAGTCATAACAACATGTCTGTTATTCAAAAGAAAGAAATATTACCTTCGTCGTTGCCATTTTCGTCACCTTCTGGAAGATAAAGAGCATCATGTAAAAATTCACAAATGAATATTAAAATATCACCTTTCCCAAAGCCTCTTCATTACCACCTCAAGAATTAGACATTAAAATTAACTTGCGCATTACACAACTCAACTGTGATTGGTCAAAGTAAGTGTTTTGTTGTCAACTGCATATAATGAGCACTAAACTATTTAATTCACCATTGCCCCAGACAACCAACTTCCTGCATAGCTGTGCATATTTCAAGTCATCTCTTTTTGCCATTTTCTCACACAACAATTACCTCGAGATCCACCACGGAAACCACCGCGGCCTCTTCCTCGGCTTTCACCTCCTTTCCAGCCTGCAACACAGACGGGCTCCATGAAACAACGAAACAAGAGTCATTAAACATGTCTTGTTATTCGAAAGAGAAATATTACCTTCGTCATTGCCATTTTCATCAATTTCTGAAAAACAAAGCAAGTTTTATGGATAAATTCACATTTTTACACACAGCTTTAAATATAGCTTCCAAGTGTCTGTAGATACTCAAGCCACCAGAAACAACTTATTCAGCGAGGCTGCTACATATGCTGGCAACTGCAATATTATGGTAGATACACACACACCCTGAAGGTGATGATACACTTGGCAACTTTCTGAGCAATGTTACTGGGCAATGTTGCCGTCAATGGGGAACCAGGTGAGACACAGGGCCCAGGGCCGATCTTAATTATCCAGACAGAAATGTGTTGCCCATTCTCAATGGGAAAGTGCCCACACAACAATCGCTCGCAACATTGCTCTAGACGTTGCCCTGTGTATCATCACCTTTAGTGTAACAACCCAGAATTGATTGACAGCATTAATACTGGTGTGATGGCTACGGCCACACAGGGTAACATCACCTCAGTTCTAAACATTTGATTATCGTTTTATTATTTCATCTCTTTAGTTGGTTGCACTGATTATTATTTACAGCCATCTAAACTATGATAATTAAATAACCAACACAATACAGTTTTTTGATTTGGTTTATTTTGCTTTACCTTTACACTGATTTACAGGGAGTGCACTAATCACATGTTTATTTGTGTTGAGTTACCCGGACCTGTTGGGGTCGGTCCCTTCCTGGTGGGGCGAAAGGAGTGGCTGAGGAGACCTATATCCGGGAGCCAGCTCATTAGGCCATACCATGTCTCACCATGTGCCCCGGGGGATTTTGTCCTTAGTTAGCTTTTGAGTTCTCAAGTGTTAGTTTGTTTACCCCTTCTATGTTATTTGGTTTTGTCAAGCCGTTATTATAAGCTCCCTTCTGTGTTTTTGTGGCAGGGTCAGTTTTGTTCAGTTAACTTTGTGTTATGAGTTTATGTATTTGAGTCTATATTCAGTTACTTTTTGTTGACCTCTTTTTAAGGCCTAGATATTAATTTTGGTCTTTATGTAACTTCTCAATATTTTGGGTAATAAAACCCCCTTTTTTGAAAACAGTCTCCTGTGTCCTCTTGCCTCACTGCCTTGGTCCCTGACAACTGGATTTCTGTTGAGGGGGATCAGCGATGGAGTGTAATATCACCTGATTTAAAGGTATTCCTGAAGCCTCCTCTCCCTCCTCGGGATCCTCCCCTGCCTCCTAAAAACACCAGATAAGCAACAGTTACAGGAGTCACACTACACAAGCACAAACAACTCTAGATTTAAACTCAGTAAATGTAACTGAACATAGTTCTTTAAAAAATGGTCAGGTATTTTAAAAGATGTAGTTTTGCACATCCCTAAACCAGGGTTCCTGGACAGTCAAATTTATAATAATTATTAAACTAGGAAACGTTAAACATGTGCAGTGCTTGGGATCACTGGGTTGGAAAAGGAACAGGGTTGAGAAACTGCTTAAGCTGTTGCCGAAACGCTTTATCATTACTTGGTTCAGATCCTCACCTCTGCCTCTGAATCCGTCACCAGCAGGCGACCTCCACGAGTCACTATCTACAAAGATAAAGGCTCACGTTAGACAGGCTCTGAGCTGGATCCTTTCAAGCATCATGCTTCCAGATCATAATAGTATCTGATATGGGATTTTAAATATCCCTAATAATGAGAATTGCTTACACAAGTTATTGCTTCTAATATGCTTGTGAAAACACAGGGCTCCAGACCAAAGAAATTGCCAAAAGGAAATGGGATCCAAAAGGTTCAAATCTCAGAGTTGATTGGTCAATATGGTTGTTTAGAACAGCTTAGTATAATTTAGATCTATACTGATTGTATTTGCATCTACAGTGCATTTAGAAAGTATTCAAACTTTTTTTTGTTGCTTTTTCACTAAAACACCACTGACAAAAGTATTCAGACCCTTAACTCAGTGCTCAGTCGAGGCTGTAATCACTGCCAAAGCAGCTTCAAGAGTTTTCGGCTACTGTATTTTGATGTGCATTCAAGTATAAAATTGGTTACACTTTATTTTAAGATGTCATTGTTACAGTGTAATTATTTAAGTACTGAGTAATATTAAGCAACTACATGTACTTACTATAGGATTAGGATTTGGTTGAGGGTTAGTTGCATGTAATTATATGCATAATTTACTGTTATTACTACGGTAAGTACATGTAACTGTAAAATAAAGTGTTACCAAAATTACTGAAAAATAAATGTAGGACGTTGCACTCCCAAATGGAAGCAGATGAGCGCGAGCTGGCATGGGTGGGTTTAACCCGAACTAAAGGACTGAACAAGTCTTGCAAACGTCACCTGAGAGCAGTCTGAAGTTAAAGTATTGATTAAAAATTACAAGGTAAGAAAAAAAATAAAACCTGAAGCATGCATGCACGGATGATCTTTCACAATAAGATCCATTACATGCATTTGGAAAATAGGGTGAATTTTCTGAACACTTTGTATGCACTGTATAATTAAATACTGTTTTGGAAATATTCCTGCTCGTTAGTGAAGGTTGATTTCAGAATTAGATCTCAAACAAGAAATCTTTGATTTGAATATTTAATAATTTACTATTACCATTAATAAATTATTAATTGCAGCATACGTGTTATGAATATGGGGAAAGTAAGTGCTTTAACTTCTCAGATTAATAATGTAGGACGCTTGCCCACCGCAAGCTCTGTCTGGCTGCCTGGTTTTGATCCTATCAGTAACGCGTTTGTCTCAATCATGAATTGGACACCACGGCTCACACTGCCTGCAGGAAACGTGCACTTAGTACTTAGAGACGATCGTATTAAGACTTTTCCCGACTGTTGACTAGATTCTTGAAATTGTAGCACACGTGTGGCATTTGGGTTGTGGTCTGGAGTCCTGCAACAGAAACTCTTCAAGATTCGAGAGCGGATTCACACAAAGCCTTAGAGGGAAAAAAGGAAAACAAACCTGCATTGTTTGTCTTCTCATTTCCTGCACTTCCTACAAATAAAAAGCATCTTGTTAACAAAATAAACATAGCTGCCACTGCTCTGAGTGATTAAGCTGCTGTGGTGTGTGTGTGTGTGTGTACAGAACGAGGTTAATGAGCATATAAAAAAGCTGCCATCCATGTTCTAGTCTACAGCTGCGAAAACTCAAAGCTATGCTAAAGCTTGACTTCTGTCAATCACTGCCTGACAGCAATGACTCCTGCACACCGTACATGCACACGATAATTTACACTTGAGTATTAATACAAAGGATTTTATGTACAAATTGAGGCTCATGAGATAGTCAACCTGTATAGAAGCTCTTGAATCCTCCATCACTACTGGATCCCACACCTGTAAGTGAAGAGGCACAATACATTTGACATTTAAGGGACATTTAAAGGACACAAATCAAATTTGCCTTGATCTTTTGACATAAGGTGTTGGTACCATTAAAACATCCTGCAAGTTTCAGAGCTTAAAGTTTTTAAAAAGTATTTAATTAAAAAAAGAAAAGAATGTAGGGCGGGCTCTTGGTTCTATGCATCAGCTGTTTATTGGATTTTGGGATTGAGCCAATGCACTCCCAAATGGAATCAAACGAATGCGAGCTTTAACCCGAACTAAAGGGTTGAACAAGTGGTGCAAACGTCACCAGAGAGAAGTCTGAAGTTAAAGCATTGATTCAAAATTACAAGCAAGAAAGAAAACCTGAAGCATACATGTACAGATTAATCTCTCAATAAGATCCATTACATGCATTAGGAAAATAGGGAGAGTTTTCTGAAATTTTTTTTAATGCACTGTATAAATACTGTTTTGGAAATATTTCTGTTTCATCACAGGTCAGAGGTCACTCTCCGCCAGAACGCGACTTGCTTACAGCCATTACCGGAAGCCACTGATTATAGTTTATAAAGTTATAAATATTACTTTAATATTATATAGCTTCGCTTAAGGCCTTTATGGAGCCGTATGGATTACTTTTATGATAGATGGACGCACTTTTTTTGGGCTTCAAAATCTCAGGTACCATTTACTCCCATTATAAAGCTAGGAAGAACCAGGATATTTTTTCATATATCTCCAATTGCGTTTGGCTGAAATAATAGTCATATACACCTAGGACTGACAATGTCTGATTATTAATTGTGTTTCAGTTAACATTAGTCAACATGAAGAAACAAACAAAAAAAAAAGATAATTTGACAACAGTCAAGCAAAAGGCTAGTCTCCTTAATTACCGTTGTGTCAGACATTGTAGAGAACGATACATAAAACGCATTACCATTCTGATCCTGAGTGGATCTCTGAGCAGGTGTGAGTGAGTGGAGGCGGGGGCTTTATGCCCTTTATATTGACACATTTACATACTAAACATTTATGGCACAATGTAAAAAAAAAAACCTACCAAATCCTGAGTTGGAGGACACAACAGGGCTCTGTAGAAGGACAAAAAATAACATTAACAACTTAACTACATTAATCATTCACAGCTTATGATATTCTATTAGGTTTGAGTGAGTTACAAGCAGGAAACCTGTAGTTATTCCCTATAGCTCAGACTGGACTGCAAAAAATGCGATCAATAAGTTATGTTTTAACATTGCTTTAAGAGTCATGGGCTACTCTTTCACCGTAAATCGATGCGTACGGTCGTCTGCCGGAAGCTAGTTATTTTAGCCGATGAAGTTTTAAATATGGATATTTATCTGACACGAATACTTTGCTTCACTTCAGAAGACCTTTATTACGTGAAGACAGTCGTATACACCTAGGATGACTTGAGGGTGAGTAAACCATGGGGTAAATTTAATTTTTGGGTGAATTATCCCTTTAAGTTCAAATGTCCACTTAAACATCCAAGTTGACTGTACTTAATTTAAGGCAGCAACTTTTGTACAGTGAGCAGTGGCTCTGCAGCGCCTCCTGAGCTCATGTTGAGGTCTTCCTCGTCCGACACCTACCTCAGGCTCTGAAGAGCGCACTAGTCCCATCACAGGGTGTTACTTGTAGTGCGCATCAAGTTTTAGGATATGAATGTGATCAACAATTCAATCTCCACCAGATAAAATGCTAATTCTAAATTAAGAATAAGATTTCTACTAGTAACAGTGGAATTTTTTTATATCAGGAATTACATTTCCACTAGTAAAATGTTAATTCTTGATAATGACGTCACCACTCACAGAAATATGAATTATCATCAAAAACTGAATTTCAACTAGTAAAAACTATAATTCTTGATATCTGTAATTGTATTTTCACTAGTTAAGTGTCACTATAGGTTGCCATTCAAATTTAATTGTTAATATAAAGAAACTTCAAACTAATTGAAATAATTTCACATAACATAAATACAATTCTTACTACTATAAATAATCATTTTTAATATCAATAATTACATAGCTACTAGAACAAATATAAATTCCTTATATCAAAAACTTAATTGTTAATAGTCAAAATGTTGAAATACATTTAGATATCAAGAATTAACATGTTACTTTTTTATTTCAGATATCAATAACTAGTAGAGTAATTTCAGATATCTGGAGATGTATTTCTGATAATCAATAACTAGTAGAGTAATTTCAGATATCTGGAGATGTATTTCTGATAATCAATAACTAGTAGAGTAATTTCAGATATCTGGAGATGTATTTCTGATATCAATAACTAGTAGAGTAATTTCAGATATCTGGAGATGTATTTCTGATAATCAATAACTAGTAGAGTAATTTCAGATATCTAAAATGGCACTGCAAGTCATGGATGGATAAAAGTGCTGCCAAATACGTAAATGTAAAACGTAGAAACTCCTGCCAAAACTTAAATTGCAATCAGCTCACACAGTAACTATATATACACATTACATATATATATTTTATATGCTAAATATAAAAGAACAATGGCTAATGTTCGCAACACTGCTGAAGTAAGAGTTAGAGGAGAGCACGTGGCCTTCCACTCATCTCCGCCGGGTGAGGAAGAGTGTGGTCGACTTTACCTGATCTTCCTCCCAGTCATCCATGTTGAGCAGCTTCGGCTGAGAGAAGACGGTTCAATATTTCCCAGATCTGTGACAAAACAATAAAAAGTGAACACCATATCCTAATTTAGGAATCAATAACCAAGGCTAACATTTTGAGTAACTTAGGCCTCAATTTTGAGTAACTTAGGCCGCAAAGCCGGCCATTAGAGTTCCTCTTTCAACGACAACCTACTGTAAAACGCTGTGATATCTAACAAAAGCAGCAGACAATATAGTTTGAATTTGTGGTCACCGTAATAGATCTTCATTTAAAAGCTAATAATTAAACACGCTAGTCAAAATGTGAACCGCGGTAGAAACTAGCATCTCGTCAATTAACGCTTCACTTTGGCTCTAACGACTCAACTTTCTCTTAAATTCGCGTTGATACAAATTTTTAAGAATTAGATAATTTTAGTGTAGTTTATAAAGTTACAACAGCATACGTTTACCCGAAGACCTGATGGCACGTGCGACTGGAGACAGGTCAGGGCGCTCGCGAGAGACCGGGCAGAAGTGACGCAAATCTACTTGTGGGCGGGAAAACCAGAACGCGCTGCGATTCGCGCGTTTGAACAGATTATTTTGAATGAATCAGGCGAACGATTCACACATTCGTTTGAATGTTTCTCTACAACTAGAAGTTATTGTTCTGAATCGATTAGCCAAATGACTCTGAGTCATAATTCTTTCATTGTCTTGAATCAACTTGCGGCGTTTAATGAGTTTTTTATTTTTTATTTATTAAAATAACTAAATTATCCTATAATAAACTAAAGAAATGTAAATTTTAAAATAGTAATTGATTATATTTTTTTTATGGTCACCTGTCTGGATGGTTGGTGGTACGCAGGTTTTGGGATTGGTCCCCCCCCCCAACAGTCCTTAATATGTGGATTGGGAGCAATTAACATCTCAAGTCACCCTAATGATTATTTAAGTGATTACAAATGTGTTGTTAACATCTATATAACAGATTGTTAGACAAGGTTTAGGATAGTGCTGTTAAACACTGAAGACACTGTACATTCCTCCTGTTACCCTTCAAACACTCCTAATTACCACTAGGAGAGTGATAATGTGTGTTTTTCCAACAACAGATCATGACAATCTGACATTCATATAATGTTTAATAACACTGGTGGTAAAGAGAAAGACACATGATGAGTCAAGTTCATCTCAAGTAGCTTTTAAGCTGAGATAAACATTTGGAAGCTGACTCAAAATACAAAACCTACACACAAACACCATCATGCTAACACATATGACATTAAAATAATGCAATAAACAGTAGTTTAACAACATAACATAAGATGTAACATAAAATCATAATGTACATAACACATAACCAAAAGAAGAAAAACTAAGAAGCATAAAATTAAAAACCATCAAATGTGAAGTGCCACACAGGGAATTCTGAATGTCATTTTATGGCTTTCCACTATAAATGATTAGATTTTTTTGTTGTTTTTACTTCCAAAAATAGTGCATTTAACAGTATTTCACAGTAAAAACATAAGGTGAAACTTTATGCTGTGGATCCTGGAGAATATTTTACACTCTTTTCCCAAAGGCTGGCATTTATTTGATTATGTTTAGAGAGATTAATGATTGTGAAGACATACCACAACTTGTTGTTTCAGTGGAGAGATTTTTGAACTCTTGATGTCATTTTTTCATGTATTGATAAGAGGTTTAGAGTGAGTCAAGTCAAGTCAAGTTTATTTATATAGCGCTTTTCACAATACAGATTGTATCAAAGCAGCTTCACAGTATTAAATTAAAATAATACATCAATGTTTGTTTCTAGTGGAAAACGTCCACGTTTGGTAATGCTGATCAATAGTATTGTTGATTGGTTAATTAAATTAAATATCCCCAAATATTCCCAACTGAGCAAGCCAAAGGCAACAGTGGTAAAGAACCTAAAACTCCATCAAGTGACCTAATGGAGAAAAAAAAAAACCTTGGGAGAACCCAGGCTCAGTCGGGGGCCAGTTCTCCTCTGGCGTTTATGAACTAGAGGTCGGATTTAACTGTAAGATTAACAGTATTATATGAATGCCTGGCTGAAGAGATGCGTCTTTAATCTAGTTTTAAACTGGGAGAGCGAGTCTGAGCAACGAACAGTATCCGGAAGACTATTCCAGAGTTTTGGAGCTAAATGTGAAAATGCTCTCCCTCCTTTGGTGGATCTGGATATCCTAGGTATGACCAAAAGCCTCGAATTTAGTGATCTTAAAGAGCGCGATGGATTATAGGGCGATAGAAGATCGGTTAAATAGACTGGAGCTAAGCCGTTTAGGGCTTTATAAGTCAGTAGCAATACCTTGTAATTAATACGGGACTTTATAGGTAACCAATGCAGTGATGATAAAATCGGTGTTATATGATCATATTTTCTTGATCTAGTTAGAACTCTAGCGGCGGCATTTTGGACTAACTGTAGCTTGTTTATTGAGGATGCAGGACAACCAGCTAATAAAGCATTACAGTAATCTAGTCTCGAGGTCATGAATGCATGAACTAACTTTTCTGCGTCAGAAACTGGTAGCATGTTACGTAGCTTAGCAATGTTTCTAAGGTGGAAAAAGGCTGTTCTTGTAACATATGAAATATGATTTTCAAAAGACAGGTTGCAGTCTAATATAACACCCAGGTCTTTTACTGTAGAGGATGAAGTAACAGGACATCCTACTATGTTAAAGTTGTATTGTGAGAGGTTTTGTGGGTGGTTTTTTGAACCGATGATTAGTACCTCTGTCTTGTCTGGATTTAATAAAAGAAAATTGCGCGTCATCCAATCTTTTATATCTTTAACACACTCTGTCAATTTGGATAATTTAGCGTTTTCATCCGGCCGTGATGAAATATAGATTTGAGTGTCATCAGCATAACAATGGAAACTAATTCCATGTTTCCTTATAATATTTCCAAGTGGCAGCATATATATTGAGAATAACAGAGGGCCTAAGACAGATCCTTGCGGCACTCCATAGTTTACTGGAGTTATGATCGATTTTTCTCCATTAGACATAATGGTATCGGTCAGATAGGTATGATCTGAACCAGCTTAATGCTTGTCCTTGAACACCAGTATAATTTTGTAGTCGATCTAAGAGTATTGCGTGATCTATAGTATCGAACGCAGCACTAAGATCAAGTAAAACTAATATTGAGATACAGCCTTGGTCAGAAGCTAAAAGTAAATCATTTGTGATTTTAACGAGCGCAGTTTCAGTGCTATGGTGCGGCCTGAATCCAGACTGAAACTTTAGATGTCATTTTCTTGCAAGAAAGAGCCCAGTTGGGCGGATACAACTTTTGAGGTGCTTTTACAACAGTGAGGTGTTGTAGTGACCTGGTTATACAGGTGTGTCATCACATAATGCTGCTCACGCACTGCATTCACTCACCATGACTCAAGAATCTGTTTGTCCTCACTGCTACACCAGAGAACACACTCGTGAGTCATGACGCTGACTGGCAACACCATCTGCTGAATAATCCAGTATCTCTGTGCACCAGCAGCATTAATGGGTTCGCACACTGGGACCAGCTTAGGATGCTGGTTTGCAAGTGCTATTTTGGAGTGTTGTGGTGATTCTTCTTATAGAAGGAAATTCAGCCAAGAGCTGTATATGTAAATATCATGTGTACTTACTCCCATATTTCAATTTTTTTGTTTGTTAATATATTTGTGCACATTTGGGACTGTCACGGACACGGTAAATAAACATTCTTGCACTGAGGTGCTATTGTGGCTGCGCCGTCGTTACTCCAGTACTTCACCAGCACGCCTCATCATCAGATACAGTCCCAATATACAGAGTAAAAGTAACACTGTTAACAAAATCAATTAATCTATGAGTAATATTTGACCATGATGTCTCTTCATATTTTACCAGAGGATTCTTAAACAACTCCAAAAAAAGCATTATCATGTTCATTTATTATAAACCAGTTTGGCTTTAAAAGTTGGTTGAAGTAACCATTTGTCAGAGTCCTTGATTAGCGTTCCCTTAACTGGACACTTGGCCCTTGACTTTTCTTACAATAATTCTGTTTTAGCAGTTATTGAAAGTGCACGTACAATTTTGTCTACAATTTATGTTCCTGACTGCAATGACACACTTGTTACTGTGTGGATTTTTTGGAGTCTGACTTTGTTTTCAAAGTAACATTGAAAGAGCCGTTGTAATGATCACTGCTATTGTACACACTGCTAATGGTTATGCCCTCCCCCCTTTATTTTCATATCTCTGAATGTTTTTGTTTTGCAAATCACACACGCTTTTGATATGTGTACAGATCCACATTTTGACATATGTGCATGTAAAATGAATCACTGTACAGTTTTCACTGTTCTGTGAAGATTAAGAAAATGTTATGAACCACAGTTATTTTGTCTCTTGAATTGAGGAGAAGAGGATCTGGATGCATCTCTTTTCTTGTATTAATAAGAATCAAAAAGATAATAATCCAAAGGAGAAAAGAAACATAACAGCTTTACATCCAAACGTAAAGACAATACTCAACAATGAACTTAGGTAACTGAGGGCATTAAACACAAAAATAAACAAGGAACTAAACAACACACAGGTGAGGATAATTAAACAAGCTAGCAATTATGGGAACGAAGGAAACAGGGACTAAACAGCAAAGAGTCGGCTAACATACAAACTGAGAGAGCTAAAACCCACATATAACGTGACGGTGACATAAACTGTGATTCACATTTCACCCATTTGAATGTTTTTTTCTTTTGTTATCAAAACTTCAAATGACATTGATTAATCATAAAACTTACCTATAACTAACATAATCAAAATTGTCAGTTGTATTTTCAACAAAAGGGGCAAAAGAATGACAAAGTGATCATGTTATATGGTTAGAAAGAATCATTCATTGTTCCTTTAAGTGCTAAATTTAGAAGTACACAAGCGAAAACAATGCTTGTCCCACAACACTGCTTGCTGACCACTGGCCTACTTACAGTCAACCAAGCAGGACAGTCTTGGTCAACCACCTACATCAGGACAAACCATAGACAGTAAAAAAAGACAAACACTGCATGGTTGTGCAACAGCTCCACTGTATTTGTTTAGCTTGAAAACAGCAACTCTTCATGGTCTGGTCCAGCTGGACCGCACTCTCAGGAAGAAGTGAGGCAGTACTTTTCCATTGCCTTGCTTTGACATAAAAACCTGTTGAATTTGAAAGACTATTCAATAAACTCTGCGAATTTTTACCACCACTTTGTCTCCTGCTCTTCCTCTTGGATTTGGACTTTAGACAAAACTCAGTGTTGACCGATTTTATGTTGGATATCTAGGCTATTGATGACAAGAAGTGTGCAACTGCAGAGCAGAAGAACACGTGTTTATTACAGACAGTCTGAACGTCCCAACTCCAAACCAATAAGTTATCTTTTTGGCTTTCATAAACCATAAGTCGCACATAACTGATTTCATATCTGTTTTTTAAGGGCTTGGAATGGGGAAGTATAAACTCGGCCAGGTTAGTAAACTAAAAACTATAAATCCAGGTTAAGCGGTTGAAAAACGCCCGTCAGAGTTTGAACGCGGCCGTTGATTGGACAACGTCACCGTAGCTCCTCCTCCTCTGCGTGACGTCACGGCTGACGCCTCCCCTCCTCGACTAGCGTTTTTACTTTTAAAGCTTAAGCTGGAGTAAATTCAGACAACATTTACACAGATGATTGTAATACATCGTTAATGGAGAATCTTAGAGGCCCGCAAAAGACCAGAATGAGCTAATTTCGTTATCTGAAGGATGATGATGTTTGCTGCGGGTGCTTTTAGCATGTATGCTAATGTTAGCTCTCCTCATTCAGTGTTTCCATGTGTGTGATAGATAGCCAGCATATCAGCTCGCAGCCTCCGCTTTCACTTCGACCTCTTTTAGAGCAGGTAAGAATATACATTCCTTGCTGTTCATCACCTCTAACACCATGCATGTGTTGTGTCTGACACACCGTTTCTGCAGGAAGAGTCGTTAACTGAAGTGAGACGTCAGACTGCACCTGACTGACCTCATGTCATGACTGACTGCCATACTAATGCATGTGAACAGATATCGCACTTTCGTCATGCTAGTACAGATATATGCTGTCAGTCACATGACACTGGCTTTAAAACTGTTGTGTTGATTTGACTTTGATCCGTCAGATATTAACAAAGTTTAATATCTGCTTTTTATAATGAATTAACACTGAAGGCGTTAACACTGCAGCGCTGGTGTTTGACACTTGTTTGTTTTGTGGTGAATTGAATTGCCCCTGCTGTGTGTGTGTGTGTGTGTGTGTGTGTGTGTGAGGTCTGTCCAGTCTGCTGCTGAGCCGTGTGTGTGTGTCATGTGGTGTTGTGTGTGTTGTCAGACAGGTGGTGTCAGTGACAGATGTCCCAGGATTATGGCAGTTCTCTCTGTTTATGTCTCAGATCACTGGCAGGGTTTTCAGCATTTCTTTTGGATAGTTTAGTGTATTTATTTATAAAGCACAATAATACAACTGTCGCAGACCATTGTGCTGTACACACACTGTAAAAAAACAACACCAATCAAAACAATAAAATAACATACAAAGACATTCTACATACAGAAAAACAAGTCGAGAAAGACTCATATTATAAGCCTTCTCTAAAACTACAAGCAACAGCACAAATAAACACAATAGTGCAAAGATACAAATAAAATAAACAGTGCTTCATGTTTTTCAGGGAGGTCTAACATTAGTTTTCAGGATCAGAAATTGAATAAAGTAATCAAGTGTAAAATAACATTGCATATTTGACTATAAATTAAAGATTAATCCTCGTTAAAGTGACAAAGCCATTAAATCAAAAGCAGTGAGTGCTTTCCTTGTCTTCTGTTGTTTGATTAACATTAAAAACACAGCAGGAATATTAGGCTGCTGTCACTTTAAGACATAATACACTGATACTGTGCACATGCGTTGTCTTTCTCCACTGACTATGTTTGACTAGGATACTCTCCAAGACGGGCATGTTGACATCATTTTTGTGTGAATTTGTTGGTTTAAGCGCAAGCCTCGAAAGTGAACTCAATATTTGCACGCTGTCTGAGACGCTTCAGATGAGTGCACACACACACACACACACACACACACACACACACACACACACACACACACACACACACACACACACACACACACACACACACACACACACACACACACACACACACACACACACACACAAATTTCTAATGTTTTAAAAATTTCTCTCAAATGTTTAAACTGGCCAGGCTTAAATGAGATTGGTTAATAGTTAGAGATTGGTCTCTCCTGCGCTCGATCGCTGTAGGAACACAGAATGGCTGTCACACTTTACTTCCAGCAGAATTTCACAATGCACATCGCTAAACTTCAACACACATGCTTGTATGTGTGTTCAGTTCATCAGCACTTTTTTGCAGCCAAAGTGCACTTGGTTGCCATGTTGGGAAGATTAAGTAAAACACTGGACAGAAAACATATATTTTTAAGAGAAAAGCTCTGTTTGGGGGATTTAATTTAACATTTGGAAACCCTAAGCAGGAAAGCTAGTGGAGGCTTGGTACCGATGCTCTAACATGCATTATATTTTATATATTAGTTAATAAGACATATGTTTTTCTTTTCTGTAAATGTGCACATGCATATTTTGATTTTTATTTGTATTTTATTTTATCATCTTATTCCTATGTGTGTATGTACGATTTTGTCTGTGAATTTCTCTTCTGTAAAGCACTCTGTAAACACTAAATAAAGCTTTACTTACTTACTAATGCAATAAATGACATTTTACAAACCATTTTCAGGACAAATAACCAGCGGGCCAATATCACGACAGTTATTTTTAATTAATCGAGAGAAGCTGAAATCATTATCTTAATGAAATCTTAATGAAGTCATTATTTTTAATAGCTATTAAAATACAGTGAATGGTGCAGCTCTAGAATATCTCGGCTCAGGATGGCCTGAGCTCATTGAACAGAAAACACATGATCTATTGGATAATAATTAACACTTCTAGGCACAGTTTCTTTGTATAGGGAAATGTGTAATTTACTCACCCTCATAAAGCTGAACCTGTTCCAGACCCGTATGATTTACTGTCTTCTGTGGACCACAAAAGAAGATATTTTGAAGAATGTGGAAAACCACCGTTTTTGACCTTGTTGACAAGCATAAGCTCTTGTATGTCAATCATAAACATAATTACTGTAAAATACTGTTCATGTTTGTTATTTTTATGCTTATATTACATCTGTATTAGCTCTGTAACAGCGAATCTCAAACTCAGAATGAGGACTTGTAAAAATGGCACTTTCTTTCCCTCATTAAAAGCTTCAGTATGCTCTACTCTTGCTTGTGTACCAGCTAAAACATCCAGAACTGAGACTTAAACCCTTCCTATTATAATTTAGGACTCTAAAGGTGGAACTTTGAATGACCTTGATCATTACACTTCTTAAACTCAGTATAAGGAACAAGAATGTGCAATGTTATACATGTACACACATGTATTTACAGTATATACTTATATATGTACATGTAACCTGATTAGTGAGATAAATATTCTTAAACATATTCCTTAAACATTGACACGTTTGCTCTTTTGCCCACACAATTTATCCCCCTTAATACTGCTTTCTAATTATTTCTAATCCGTTCATATTTACATTTACCAGAATCAGTCAAAGTTGTGCCACAGTTAAACATTTACATCTCTCATTTATTCTCTTTGTATTATTTTCCTTTATAAAATAGCAAGGGCTGCCAAAATTTGTAAATTAAGTGTGATCAATTTAAGATAAGAAATTTAAGATAAGAGAGCACTCTGAGAGTAGAATTGTGAGTGTTTTCAGCGCCCCTGAAAGATGTAGTTCAGATCAAGTTAATTTGTATAACGCTTTTCACAATACATATTGTTTCAAAACAGCTTTACAGAAAATGCTTGTTTCCAAGTTTTCTGTCGTTAGTCAGAGATGAGTGTGTCAAAGTAATGCACAGCTAATAAAATATGATTGATGTGCTCAGGTAACATCATGTGTTCAGTTCAGTTAAGCTAACGCAGTGAAAGTGTTCAGCAGCAATTACAAAATGTGCTTGTAATGATTACAATATAAGGATAATATTACAATATTAGGAAAGTGTGTGAAAGTTTTGCGTGTTGATCCAAAGTTGTGTCCTGTGAAATCTCTGCCGTTGTCGTGAATCAAACTGGATCTGGCGTGTGTGTTTGTGCTCTGTTGTGCTGCCCTGATTCAGCTTTTCCTTCGGCCTCATGTTTATTTGCTCTTCAAATGAGTGTGACAGGACCGTTCGTCTGCCGCTCGCTTTGCTTTTTCATTTGGCGTGAAAGATCCTTTAAACTGACTTCACCTTGATTCTTAGTCGAGAGATTTTGTTCGGGTGCGGTGAACAAGGTCAAATGTTTGTCTTATCTAAAACATTCTGTTCATGATCATCAGTGTGTTTCTTCAGAGAAGTGTCATCAAAATATGAGCAAATTGTGTGAAACAATCCAGTTTTGTCATCTGTGAGAAAGTCTGCAGTGGTTTTATCTCGTTTCACAAACCTTCTGCATTTAAACCCAGAAGTTGAAAGAAGCCCCAGAAACCCCTGAAACCTGAAGTATATTTAGCTTTCACACATACGTTAGCGTACAGTATGTGTAGTGTACATGTAGTCGAGAGCGGGAGGGAATGAGAGCACTGTGTGTGTGTGTGTTTGAGTGTATCCTAGTCTTTCCTAGTCTTTAGTGTAATCTACAAGCTCAGTACACACACATTCTCTCATGATTTACTCACGCATGCCTCATCCTGGATGTGTGTGACTTCTTTCTTCTGCAGATCAGCAAACGTTTTGGAAAATAATATCACATAGGCGGAGTAAAAGTAAACCATATTACTTCTAAGCATCAACGTTTTAGTCGCCATTCACTGAAATAATTTTCATAAAATCTTTGTATTCTGTATAAGAAATAAAACCAAACACAGTTAATTTTCTTTTTTCTTTTAATTACTTTTAATTACTTGAGAAACAAATAACTGAGCTTGTGTTTATTTTGCAGGATAATAGATCCTAACCCTGAACCTGTGGCCATCTGGGCTTGTTCTGACACATCTGAGAGGTGAGACACTGGTTTCTGGGTCCATCACATTCAAAACCAGAGTCAGAAAGAGCTTTATTGCACACACAAGGAATGTACCGTGGTATTGAAGCTTCCAGTACACACATATATAATAACAGGACACAGTAATCCTCTCCGCAGTCCTGACTGTCTGTTGTAGACTCCTGGTGTCTGAACACACAGATATAGATGAACACAGCCTCAGCTGAGTAGAGCTGAGTCGAGTTAATGTGAGTGTTTCACTCACGTCCTGTTCCTCCCGAAGTCCACGACCAGCTCCACTGTCTGGAGTGCGTTCAGCTCCTGGACATGAACAATAATTTTCAAATAATACTTTAAAAGTGCAATTAATGCATACAGTAACTTGAATACAATGTTTCTGTGATAAAGACGGCCGCACGGCTGCGTCAAGGTCAGTAAAAAAGACAATTGTGGGTTTTTTTTGTAGAATGCAACAGAATTATCAGATACTTTTTTCAGATAATTTGACTTTTATGATAAGGTAATGGTATTTTAGGTTGTAAAGTGTCACATGGTCTGACTCCCTAAACATATATTTAATATTAAATATATTAAATAAAACTATTTTTGTATTAATTCTAATATTTGTGAAAATGCTTTTTACCTTGAAAAATATGTTGAAAAAAAAAAAAAAAGTTCTGTACACATATCATTTTCTGAAATTATTTTGTTTGCACACATTTTAAACTATCTAAGAAATATATTTTCTACATACTGGATACTAGACACTAAATTTGTCATTGACGCACATATTTTAATAACCAAATAGAGTACATAGCAAAAGTATGAGCAATGTTAAAATTAAACTTTTCCATCCAAACATAAATTTCATTTTAAAATATATTCATACAGAAATCAGTTATTTTAAATTGTAAGAATTTCACAATATTTTACTGTATTTTTAATAAATGAAATACAGCCATGCTGAGCACAAGAGGCTTCTCTGGACACGTACACACTGCAACTAAATTTGGTTGTCAATTTAAATGTTTTTTCCTTGAATTTCCTTGAAAAAATGTCTTTATGCCTTAAAATATCTTGAATGTAACTCGACACCCTTGCCTCATTTAGTATGCGCGGTTCTATGAATATGCAAATGAGCCCCGCCTCAGAGATCCACTGGTTGACGATCACACGTTGATCTGATTGGTTACAAGGTAGTTTGTGACGTCAGAAACACCAGCGATTTCAAAGTGTGTTTTTGAGACTGTCTTTAGTTCACTGCAGTTTTAAGGAGGAAATACTCAGCAATGCTGTCGACTTATGATTTTACACATGGTTTGTCTTAAAGCACATTAAAAACACCACATAGACACATAAACAACATTAAAAACTCGGTTTTCACCACAGGGGGACTTTAATATTTTTCTGTTCAGTAATTTACTGGAGTGTCGACTGCATTCTACTACAGAATTATCTCCCGAAAATGAACAAAATCCTCTGCAGTGTACAGACCCCAACTGAACAACTAGCTGTTAATGACGGACATCGAGAGAAATGACAGACGAGAGATACATCTCTGATGCATGCTAAAATACGTGGTTTAACGTGCATCTGAGATGGATCTGTATGTGTGGAGAAAAAAAATCACAGGGAAAGTGCTACGAGCCTGACTCGTGTTGCCAGATCTGGTAAGAAATCAGCAAACAAGTCCATAAAAACCCCCAGAAATAAATGGAAATGCTTTATGCTGAAAATAAGGCTGAAATATCACAACCCGCACTTTAATAACTCCATAAACTTGATCGCTGTATGAGCCAAGCTTAAACATCAAGCCCGAAAGCACTTATAATAAGTGAACATGGCAACACTGCAAGAGCCGCTGTCAAATAAACACTTTAGTTAAAATTGCTGAACACAATGAGTCTTTTGTCAGTGTAATATTACTTTAGTCAGAATAGCAAACTCACTCCCCCATTTAAACTCTTTTCACTTCCCCCGGTTGTCCCTCCTGAACCTCTACAGTGTGTGCGTGTCCTCTGAGAAACATTAAGACTGTCCTGAAACTGCTGTTCCAGAGAGGCGGTGGCGATGAGTGTCTGTGAGGAGCAGGACGAGGCCTGTGAGGCGGGATCTCCGTGTTAACCTGAGAGCTGTCTGTGGGGAACATGTCTGTGCACGAGGACCTGGATCACCCGCGCTTCTTCGTGGGAGCTGACGATGGAGAGGCGGACGAGCTGCTGGATCCAGGCAGAGTGCTCGGCTACGACTGCCTGTACGAGAACGTGGAGGAGGAGGATGAAGAGCGAGACGATGATGAAGAGTATGATTCGGTATGTGAGATTTTTAAGCCTTTGGCCTTACTTGCTGACAGATCTTCAGATTCCTGGCCCGTCTTCCTGCTCGTGCAAAAAAAATTATGTAAAAAAATGGGTCAATGGGTTCATTAATTCTGAGTAACTGAGTAACGAAAAATCCTTCGGATTTACAAACACTTTGAGACCTCGGATTTGATAGTTAAACGTGTGTATGTAATTCATTCCAGTTATTGGTCAAAAGTTGAACATGAATTTCAAACACTTGAATTAGGTGCGCAGGAATGCTTCTGTCCTCTCAGGTTTGACACCAGTATTTTGCATAAATGCAAAAGAGATTATTTGGCCATATGCAATATACAAAATGTTCTGATGTTTTACTGAGCATGAAGTGTGGTTGGGAGCGAGTGTACTGTAAGGCTTGAAGCTTACACTGCTATTTTAAAGCAACAAAAAGTATTTCAGTTATTTATTATTATTTATAAATAACAGTCAGTTATTTATAGACTCCAGTATAGTTAATCTGACTCCTTTAAAGGGATAGTTCACTTTGAAATTAAATTTTGGTATGTTTTAGCTTACCTCAAGGGCATCCAAGATGTAGGTGTCTTTTTTTCCGCAGTAGTTTCAATTTTGATATTTTTAGGTCAAACCGTTCTTGTCTGTCAGTCGTATAATGCAGGTCTGTGGTCACTGTCTGAAAGAGCATGCACAGAGAAGTCCAAATTAAACAATTCCCCATCATAAGTACACATTGATGGCCTAAGACACGAAACGAGCGGTTTGTGTGAGAAAACTAACAGTATTTATATCGTTTTTACCTCTTATTTTTACAGCTTTTATCTTTTACCTACCGTGCGCGCATCCTGGTGTGTGACGTGTACGCAGACTGGTGCATAGATATATACACTAGATGTTCGTTTTCTCACACAAACCGCTCGTTTCGTGTCTTAGGCCATCAATGTGTACTTACGATGGGGAATTGTTTAATTTGGACGATGGGGAATAGTTTAATTTGGACTCTGTGCATGCTCTTTCAGATAGTGACCATAGACCTGCATTAAATGACTGACAGACAAGAACGGTTTGACCTAAAAATATCAAAATTGAAACTACTGCGGAAACAAAGACACCTACATCTTGGATGCCCTTGAGGTAAGCTAAAACATACCAACATTTAATTTCAAAGTGAACTATCCCTTTAAAGTTGTTATTCTTTAAAGGTAAAGGCCTTTCTTAGAACTGATAGGAGAACCTAGGATTTAATCTGAGCATTTAGATTTAAAAAAAGTTAGAGTTCCTGTTGCCTTCAACTTTATCAGTAGTAAAGGCCAACTGACAGCAAACCAGAGGCCATAACCCTGAAGGCACATCTAGAGGGGGAGAAGCATTTAAGCAACAGTTCCTACATTGAAGATCAGGATATACTTTAATATCTCCGTTAAGCTCATCATAATTCTTTTTGAGTTTCAATTTTGTTTAAGTTTATAAGTTGTCAGATGAAAGCAAACTTTAGCTACATGTAGAACACACAAGTAGATAAATAATATGTAGTGGGACACACGTGTGTCCTGTGAGAATGGTACAGATGTGCATTAGAGGTGCAAGCGACCCAGACAGACCCATCCTGTCCCAGCAGTCTCTCCTCGAGCAGCTCGTTGATGATGAATCCTGTGCACCAGATTGGCCTTAGCAGAGCGGCACGATTCTGGATAAATTGTTAAAAAAAAAAAAAAGAAAGAAAAGAGATAATTATTCACCCACGATTCTGAACATGCATCTAAACAAGATAAAGTAATTTACTAGAGGTTCTGACAAAATGTAGATTGCTGCAGTCTATTTAAAAATATCTAATTAAATTGAATAAATAATTTAAAATAAAAATCAGCTTGAGTGAACGATTCAATGACTCACTCATAAATACTTCACTCGTTTCATTACTGGATGAATCAGCATTATTGAACGAATCTCTTGAATGAATGATTCAATGACACTTTTTTAACAGTCTCTTGTCGCCTCCTACTGGTGTGACGATGTAATCGATACAATCTTTATTTGAAGCGTCAAGTTGCTTTCTAAAGGTGATTTCTATTCTATTCTATTTTGATCACCTAATCCTGACGTAGACATCAGTGTTTATATCTGAACTATAAACTTTTATCCCAGTACTTCTGTGATAATATGAATATTTGTAAAACAAAAATAATGATACCGTCCTGCAAAGTACTATATGTCCAAACAATATGTCATTAATTCAAATAATTGAATTACTTTGAGTGATGTTTCATTAAGCCAGAATGTTCAGCTATTAAATTTGTTTTGGGTCATATCTGTGATTTGATCATTTGCTATGAAGTGGGTGAGCATCCTTTGTGGTGATTCCAGTTTTTGTATTTTTTTTTTTTTAGTATTTGTAATGAACACTTTAATTTCAAATGGGTAAAGAACAACATATTCTATTATAAGATCCCTGTAATGCTTCTAGCATGAGTTTTAATAGGTATGCCAAAACCGATCTTCTGTTTTGAGCATAATTTGAGATGCATGTGTGTTATCTGCAGCCCCCAGAGAGACAGATCGTGGTGGGTATCTGTGCCATGTCGAAGAAGTCAAAGTCCAAGCCTATGAAGGAGATCCTGGAGAGACTGTGTCTGTTCAAATACATCACTGTGGTTACGCTTGAAGAGGAAGTCATTCTGAACGAGCCGGTGGAAAACTGGCCGCTCTGCGACTGCCTCATCTCTTTCCATTCCAAAGGTGTGTGCCGTCATGTCTGTGTTTGGTGTAACTGATTTATAAAATAATGATTAGTACAGTATTTTCCATTAAATAATTCACATCTGACATAAAAATAAAAACATCAGTGTATAAGTCACATTTTATTATTAGTTCCGAAATTATGTAAATTACTGGTTAATAAAACGAAACATTTACAAACATTATAAACATTTTATTTCCCCTCACTCTACAACAAATCCTTTAAATTTAACACTATTCAGACCAGAACAGGAATGCAAATTGTAAGTATAATGTATAAAACAAATGTAAATGATAGTGGCATTCATTATAAACAACAGTTATTACAAACGTCATGCCTAAACAAATTTATTTAAAGAAAAACTGAAACTACCACAGTGTTGGAAACTTGCTTTACAAATAAACCTCGGATTTGAAAAAATACTTTGCGCGCTTGACAGTAATTGCGTTATATAAGGCACATTGGAATATAAATCGGATGATAAAAAAAGACTTTTATTCTGGAAAATATGGTATCTAATTATTTTAAGTACAATGTGTAATGGATTACATTTTAAATTCCCTTTATCAGCTTATAGTTGCTGACTTTAAGGTGTACACATATTTGCAAAATAAAATAAATTAAGTTTATGATGAATCATGCTCATGTATATCATGGTCAGTCGGTATACTGTATTCTAATTGGCTGGACGATGTGTGTTAAAACCACTGAATGCACTGGTAGTTCACTCAGTTACTGTATTGAGAGCAAGAACATGTGTAAATCTGTTCATTCCTCTTGATATGTTCGCTTCACACATCAGAGGAGTTTTGTTCATTGTTTATCGTCTGCTTTTAAAGGATTTCCTCTGGATAAGGCTGTGGCTTATGAGAAGCTGAGGAATCCGTTTGTCATCAACGATCTGGATCTTCAGTACTTTATTCAGGACAGGTGTGCTTCACGACCGCCATCAGAACATCTGTAATGGTGATGTATAGTGAACCGTGTTCGGGGGAAAACATCATGCACTTGATTTATTCCTAACATGATTATGGGCAATTCCACTGAAATAATAACAATGGGGAACAGGATTTGAATGTTTGAATATTGCCAGCCTTCATGGTTTAAAACTGGAAAAACTTTCGCTTTCACCTGAACTTTCAGATAGGAACTGAGAGAGGTATTTATAATGACACCATTTAGTCTCACTGTGACACTGTCTTGTGTTAACTCTGTCAGGAGCTAGCTATGTGATTTACTCCTTGAATATTAGCATTTTAACTGGGTCAGCATGGCAACCTTCAGCATGCATGCACGCATTCAGCCACAAACATGCATTGCATTCATCTGATTTTGTTTTAGAAATGTCTTGCTTCTCCTAAGCCATCTCCACGATGAATTGCTCCTGATTTTAATGTGTTTAATACACAAGACCACTGCAGCCTCATGCCTACGGCAGAATAGCAGCTTTTCTGATGTTTGGAACAACGGCACTCTTGCTGGTGTGACTATTGCTTAAAGAGTTAGTTCACCCAAAAATTAAAATTCGGTCATTTACTCACCCTCATGTCATTCCAAACCCATAAGACTTTTGTTTTTTATAAACACAAATGAAGATATTTTTAATGATCTGTCCTGCCATTGAAGGTCTATTCAACCAAAACTGTTACGCACCGTATAGTTCATAAAGACATTATAAAATTAATTCATGTGAATGTAGGCTTTTCTATAAACATTGATCGACACACATACATAGAGCACATCAAATGTGGTAAATGGAAGCTCAACCTTATTGGAGAAAAAAAATCATTGCTTTATTTGTGTTTTGAAAATGAAAGCCTAATGGGTTTAGAATGACATGAGAGAGAGTGAATGATGACACAGTTTTCCTCTTTGGGTGAACTGTCCCTTTAAATGGCAAAATAAAAATGCATATGTTCTGTGTTCATGTTTAGGAGAGAGGTGTATCGGATCCTGAAGGCCGAGGGAATACAATTGCCTCGCTTCGCAGTCCTGAACCGAGATCCTGCCAGACCAGAAGGTTTGTTAACTCCCTCAAATCTCACACTGACCTAGTTTACACTACATACAGTAAGCCTGTGGCACCAGTGGACAGATGATGCGTTTAGATGTGCTACATCTCAGTGGTGTGTCCTCGTGAGTTTGAAGAGTGTAGCTGTCATTCCTCTTATCCAGTGCATTTTCAGCTCCCCGTATTCATTTAGATGACAAATCAAAGAAAGAAACAACAGCCTACAATATTAGCATTAATAAAACTGCTATGGGGGAAAAAAAAATTCTAAACTTTATATGTTTTTCAGTTTTATTGGGAGGATGTTTTTGTTAAATAATGAAAAGTTATGAGAAATGATTCAGTTATCTGGTGTTCAGAGCTCATTAGTTAGCTAGGAGAAGAGCAGATTACTAATTGCACTGCATTTATTTGTTATATTGTTTTTACTTAACCTCTTAGTGATGTCTTAATTTAATGTATATTTCAATTTGCAGTAGAAACATAATTCTATAATTAGAAAGACTTCCCTTTTCACTGATCCAGTTTTATCAGGTTAACTGGCTCAACATGAAGGAGCAGGCCACATTTCTTTTTGTTTTGACATTATTGTGAGTTGCTTTCACTGTTGTGCAAGACTTATTCAGAGCCTCAGTTCAGACATGTGGGTTCATGAAAACCTGACATGCCTGTTAGTTATAGTTTAAATGGTTGCAGGTTCACTTTGTAGTTTGCAGAGTTAATTGGGAGAATTTATTGTTGAAAAATCATTTTCTATTTTCCAATTTACTTCATGGCAAATTCTGATCTAATCAAATCAATAGCATGTTAATTAATTTTTTACCTGTCTTTTTTAAAGCAATGTTTAGTTAAATGGACTATTTTTAGTTAAATGTGTTCTCTTTGAGCTACTCGTGTGCTGTCTGTGAATGTGAGGTGGTAACGGCAACATATAAATGTGAAGTCATGTGAGAGAGGAGGTAGTGCTGTGATTGGCTGATCGCCCTTGTCAATCTGCCAGTGAGATCATAACCATGTGCATGTGACTCTCAAAATATGTTCTGCCTCAATTTCCTCTTTCAAAAAGACCTGCATCAATACAGAACAAAAAGTTGCATTCATCAAACCATTTCACCAGTCCTTTATGATGTTTCTCTAGAATGTAATCTGGTGGAGGGAGAGGACCATGTGGAGGTGAATGGGGAGATTTTCCAAAAGCCTTTCGTGGAGAAGCCCGTCAGTGCTGAGGACCACAATGTGTACATCTACTACCCCACATCTGCAGGAGGAGGCAGCCAGCGGCTCTTCCGCAAGGTGTGTGTGACCTAAACACCCAAAAACACACCACAGTACAACATTCCATTCTTTGCAAAAGTATTTTAAAACCAGCTGAAGAAAACTGTAATAAAATGTTTTTTTGGATATACAGTGTTCCCCAAAGGATTTTAAGGGGTATGCCTCCCCTCTAAGAAAATTTTGTACATTTTTAAAATAAAATAAATGTATCTGGTGCTCTTTGATAGTGCAAATTAAGAGCTTCAACCTATTTTCGGTGTCCAAAGTATTTGCATTGACTTGCATCTGGACTTTAAAGTGAACTTAGACCTCCTTTTAGTTGTGATATAGGCTAAATCCAATCCAAATCCAATTTCTGAGCATATCCGACTGAAATCTGATTGAAATAGCAAGTGTGAAATGCAATAAATCACATGTAATTCGATTTTTACAAATCCGTTCCAAACTTCATATGTGGTTTGAAATCGCATTTCTGGAGATCTGTTTCAGTCTGACCGCTCTGATCAGATTTCGTGTGGTTTATGTGACTTTCTCACGCCACGTAAAACATAAACGATGTTGTTATAGGAAACTGCTGAAAGTCACTGCAGACACAAGGCTGTGTTGCTGGAAAGTGCCGGACGAGCAGAAAATGACAATATAATGGAGACATGTTCTGAGAGCGGCGGAGACGACGGCACAGAATAAAGCCGCTCAGATTTGTGCTACACATTGTCATGTTGTAAATAAGACATCATCTCTATTGCAAACGCAATAACCAAAACTGGTGCGGTTGTTGTTATTGTATTTGACGTATTCCTACCAACGCAATGTCAATGCCACAGAAACCAATGCAGATATTCCGGAAAACGAAAGAGGCATGGACACACAAATGGGATCTGAACAGTTTCAATACACAGTGCGGACATCAATAATTTTAGATCAGATTCCAATCGGATACACAAATAATCTGATTTGGACAGTGTGAATGTAGCCAGGGTGTGTTCTGGGCAGGTTTGGTTCGGTTAAAACAAACTCTTACATTTGAATAAGTGTGAGTGAACGCTGCCATCTGAACCCTGGTGCCCATCGAACAAGTGGACTGAGACCGCCTTTTCTGGTGACTTGGTTCGCTTGTTTGGTGCAGTGCGACTGAAATATGAACGCAACACTCACCAAAGACTTGGTGGAAACTCACCAATAAAATTAAAGTCAGGTCAGTATTTCTCTTACTTTCTCAACATCTAAACAAAGCAAAAACAGGACATGATGTCACAAGATGTGACCCTAAAAAGGACAGAATGTTTAAGCATACCTGTTTTATCTCGTCATAGGCGTGATGTTGCCCATGCAGGCGTCAGAACCGCGTCGGACAGGCCCATACAACATTTTTAGCCCAACACACAGCATTGTTTTAGATGTTCAGGAAAAAAAAAAAAAAAGTTTTGTATCTTTAGGTTCGAAGCGATCCAGGATTAAATGTATAATTTTCTTTTTTGGTCCGAACCAAAAGAACTAAGAGAACCGAAGTGTGAACACACCCTCAGTTTACATTCACACTGCTGTAATAGGAAGACAAGAGTTAGACTATAATAATAATACTTTTATTTTATTATCCTTAAGACAGTAATATAATACAGTAATTGTATAACTGCACTGTAAAATAAAGTTTAGTTTTCAAGTCATTTTACTTAAATCAACCCTTTGGGGGTCTCATCTGAAGTCGTGCTAATGTGTTGCGGTGTGCTTTCTGATCACTGCACATCTGTTTCAGATTGGCAGCAGAAGTAGCGTCTATTCTCCTGAGAGTAACGTCAGAAAGACTGGATCCTACATCTACGAGGAGTTCATGCCTACAGATGGAACTGACGTGAAGGTATCTCAGTCTGTCTTCTCCAACACACACAACTCAGACTAACACACATGGACTCTTGAGTTGTGTTTGCCTGGAGCTTACAATACCAGTCAAAAGTTTGGAATAATTAAAACACTTTTTTTAAATGCTTTCTTCTGCTCACCAAGGCTGCATGTATCTGATCAAAAATACAGTAAAAACAGTAATATTGTGAAATATTATTACAATTTAAAATAACTATTTTCTATGTGAAAATATTGTAAACTGTAATTTATTCCTGAATGTTCAGCATCATTACTCCAGTCTTCAGTGTCACATGATCCTTCAGAAATCATTCTAATATGATGATTTGATGATCAAGAAACATTTATGATAATTATGAATGTTGAAAACGTTTAAAAATGGCTCTGGTCAGCCTGACTTCAATAAAGATCCGTCATCAGATCCAGTAGGTGGTTGCGCTACATGTGACCCGTTTGAGTTCTGGCTCGTGGGACTTTCCCATCCCGCGTCTGCTCTCCATACTGACCTCTATAAACAGTCAAAAATGCTGAAAATAAATCTTTAAAATATAAAGGAAATATACTTTAAATAAACAAGTATATTTAATATACTTTAATAAATGAAAGGTTAGTCATGAAAATGATTCTTCGACTGTGTGTTGGCATCAGGTGTACACTGTAGGGCCCGACTACGCCCACGCAGAGGCCCGCAAATCTCCTGCTCTGGATGGGAAGGTGGAACGGGACAGCGAGGGGAAAGAGGTCCGGTATCCAGTCATCCTCAACGCCAGGGAGAAACTCATCGCATGGAAAGTCTGTTTGGCTTTCAAGGTAAATCTTCCAAAACGTGGAACTGAGTCACGATGCCACTCATTTTAATCATTAGAGCCTAATATCTGAAAGCTGGTCATGACTGACTACATTTACAAATTCAGTTCCTCTTGTGCATCATCAGGAAATTAGTTTCTTGTCATTTTCTTGTCATAAAATTAGTTTTTTATGTGTATATATGATAAATATGTAATAAATAATGTGCAGTGGCAAAGTGCTCAGGTCTTGTATCACTCTGAAGGGGTTTATTTAGCTGGACTGTACATTATGTGCATCAGCTCACAGCTACATAATAAATATACGGTAGCCTGGGACAATCGGTCAGCTTTTAGCAGCAAAACTTTGATCAGAATGTTGATCAATCAAAGAAATGTGTTCCTGTGTGAAATGTGGTTTATACACGTACATATTACAAGTTTGAATATGTGAAAATTTGTTGAGTGTGCCACAAACTTGTGAATTTACACAGGACATGTAAATGCTAATGAATGAATTGTCTCGATATGCCACTGTAAACTGAAGTGTTAGCAATTTCTCATTGGTAGCAAACGGTGTGTGGCTTCGACCTGCTCCGAGCCAATGGCCAGTCTTACGTCTGTGACGTCAACGGCTTCAGCTTCGTCAAGAACTCCATGAAGTACTACGATGACTGTGCTAAAATCCTGGGGTCAGTACATCACACAGATCCATAACATCCAGGAATTTACACGATCTCTTCTCATTTCTAATAAACTTTAATGCAAGTTGATTAGAAACAAAGATACAATCTTTTATTTTCTGCATTGTCTGATGCAAAAACGTTTTTGTTTTATCTTTTTTTGAGAAACTGCTAATATTTTATTGTAATCAGATGATTACAGTATGGTAATTTATGGCAATGAATGCTTTTATATGCTATTCATGAATTATTAACACATGTATTTATACTAGTGTATTTGTTTAAACTCAGTTGAGTCAGTTGATTATTATTTTCCTTTTGCACAACAGGAATATCATCATGAGAGAATTGGCTCCACAGTTTCAGATCCCGTGGTCTATACCTTTAGAAGCAGAGGACATTCCCATAGTTCCCACAACCTCTGGAACGATGTATGTCCTTACAAGCAGATATGAACATCACAATCCTGATAATCACATCAACAATGCTATCAGTATCTCAGCTAGTGCAATCTTTTTCTTTGAAGTTATTTAAGGAATTGTTCTGCCAAAATTGAAATAGTTCTTAACTCATCCTCATGGGGTCCCAAACTCACATGACTTCATCAAAACCAACTTGAGCAGTTCATTAACGGGTGCTTCGTTGAAGAGTTAGTTGTGAACTCGCTCACATTTACTCACTCTCATGTCGTTCCATCCAAACCACAAGTTCATCTTTGCAACACAAATTAAGATATTTTTAATGAAATCTGAGAGATTTCTGTCCCTCCATTGACCAAGTCCATTCACCAGAACTTTAACAAAGTCATAAAGACATTGTAAAAGTAATCCATGTGGATGAAGTGGTTTAATCCAGGTCTTCTCAAGCCTCTGTTTAGCAGTTTATCTGATGTGCTCAGTTTATGTGCATCGATCAATGTTTATACGTATTTTCATCATATAAAGAATTTGTGTCTTCGATAAAAAAAACGCTCAATTCTTACTGATTCGTTTACGTTTTATGAACTTTTTGAATAATCAAAGTTTTGGTTATATTGACTTTCAATGGAGGGACATAAAAAATATGTACGATTTCAGAGATGAACGAAAGCCTTATGTGTTTGGAACAAGGGTGAGTAAATGATTTAAGTGTTAAAGTGACCCACAGAATGTACTGCTATTGAATGGATTTCACCAAACTTGATATTCATTAAATTGTTGATTTTTGTGTAGAGCAGAGGTCAGTCAGTTAAATGGATTTGGAATAACAGTGAGAAAATGGTGACAGAATTTTTATTTTTTGGGAAAATTGTTCCTTTAACACACATTAATCTATATCAATGCTGATGTATTGATTTATATCTTTTTTTCTGCATAAGCTCAAAACAAATATCAAGTGCTGCTGTGTGACTTTCAGGATGGAGTTGAGGTGTGTGATTGCTGTGATTCGACATGGTGACAGAACTCCCAAACAGAAGATGAAAATGGAGGTTCGACATCAGAGGTACCAACACTTTAGATCTACTGTCAGCAGTCTTCATCATGAACTGTCACTGACTCCAACAGGTGAAGGTATGCTCAGCTAAAGTCTGTCCTTTGCTAATTTCTCATTTTGTGTCTTTCAGATTTTTTGACCTCTTTGAAAAATGTGAAGGTTACAAAAGTGGGAAACTGAAATTGAAAAAGCCAAAGCAACTCCAAGTAAATACATTTTGATTTAGCAATGAATAATGAGTATTCACCACTCATATCTAAAGCATTCATTTCAAGATGATAAGTTATGTTTGATTGAACTGAACAGGAAGTGTTGGACATTGCCAGACAGCTGTTGGTAGAACTCGGACAAAATAACGATTCGGAAATTGAGGAGAGTAAAGCAAAGCTTGAACAGCTGAAAACAGTCCTTGAAATGTAAGTGTTCTGGTGAGTTTATTATTAGGGGCCAAGCAACGCGGTGTCGAGACACATATTGTGTCTGTTAGTTTGAGGGTGAGTAAATGATGACAGGATTTGTATTTTGGGGTGAATCTTCTCATTAAATGTCAGAAATATTGCTATTTTGAATTTTTATCAAACCCATACTACAGTGATTACCAAATTTAGTATAGCCTTTAGATCATCTTCAGACCATGCTAGTAAAAGTTATTGAAATCTGCAGGTCTTTTTGTTATAGCAAACCTTTCACATGTAAAGCATCATTCATTTGATGGCAAGGACTCCATAAAACTCCAGCATATCTTTGACACATTTACAGGATACTGTATATCAATCTGATGACAGCGCCAGCTTTTGTGGTATTTAAACCACTTTTCCTGAGGATGATTATCCAGCCTAATTTTATGCCACTTATGACTTTGTCACGCTTGGCCCCGTTATATTTAAATATACAGCTATATTTCTGTCCCGTTTCTAATATCTCATTTTGTTTGTTCAGGTACGGTCATTTCTCTGGCATTAATCGCAAGGTTCAGTTAACATATCTGCCACATGGTTGCCCTAAAACGTCCAGTGAAGAGGAAGGTAACGATCGTCTTGCATGGATCTTTTGGCTGGTTTTGATTCATTTTCATGCAGTTTCTTAGACCTTCTGTCTGTTTACATAGTTTTATATATGTGTAAGATTGGTTACATTTTATTAAGGTCCCCCTGTAGTGAAAATCCAGCTTTTATTGTTGTTTATATGTCTATGTGGTGTTTTTAATACACTTTAAGACAAAGCATGTGTAAATTCATAAATCGACAGCATTGCTGAGTATTTCCTCCTTAAAACTGCAGTGAACCAAAGACAGTCTCAAAAACACGATTTGAAATCGCTGGTGTTTCTGACGTCACAAACTACCTTGTAACCAATCAGATCAACGTGTGGATCTCTGAGCTGAGTGAGTGAGTGGAGGCGGGGCTCATTTGCATATTCATAGAACCGCGCATACTAAATGAGGCAAGGGTGTCGAGTTACATTCAAGATACAAGTCAAGAATATTTTTTTTTCAAGGAAAAAACTTTTAAATATGTAATTTTGGTGATCAAAGAGGAGTTTTAAGGAATAAAATTATCGACTACAGGGGGACTTTAAAAAGAGACTTATTTTAGGGCAGTCTTGTTTAGGCCGAATTCTGAAGTCTGGTCCACATTGCAGAATTGGTCAAAAACCCACCCACTTAAAGGGTCATGAACACCTCACGCCCCCCCATTTAAGCCAAGGCTGATATTGATTGTGTGTGTGTGTGTGTGTGTGTTGAGATGTGCGGAGGGATGACCCGTCACTGTTGCTGGTCTTGAAGTGGGGTGGCGAGTTGACTCCAGCTGGCAGGGTTCAGGCCGAAGAGCTCGGTCGGGCTTTTAGGTGTATGTACCCTGGAGGACAAGGTACTTCACACACACACACACTGCTCAGTACGGCCCCTGTTACGTCTGCCTCTTGTTGTTTACGGTTTTCCTCCTGTGTCTCAGGCGACTACGCCGGCTTTCCCGGCTGTGGGCTTCTCCGTCTGCACAGCACATACAGGCACGACCTGAAGATATACGCCTCTGATGAAGGACGCGTTCAGATGACTGCCGCAGCCTTCGCTAAAGTACCATTAAAACTTCACATTTAAACTTTTAATGTCAAATTCTTGTTAAAAGCATAAATGGTTTTAAAGATTTTTTTAATCGCATGTTTAATGTTTATTTTGGCCCGAATAAAACATTTTTTTTTACACTTTACAATAAGGTTCATTAGTTAACATTAATGAATTAAATAACTTGAACTAACCATGAGCAATCCATTTGTTACTGTACTTGTTAATCTTTTTTAACATTAGTTAATAAAAATCCAGCTGTTCATTGTTCATTCATGTTATTTCACAGTGCATTAACTAATGTTAACAGGATTAGATTTGAATAAAGTATTAGTAAATGTTGAAATTAACATTAACAAAGATAAGTAAATGCTGTATAAGTGTAGTTCATTAATAGTTCATGCTAACTAACGAACCTCATTGTAAAGTGTTACCATTATTTCTCTTATAAACAACTGGACGTGTGAGTGTTAATAAGAGTGTGTGTGTGTGTGTGTGTGTGTGTGTGTGTGTGATGTCGTCAGGGCCTGCTGGCGTTAGAGGGAGAGCTGACGCCCATCCTGGTTCAGATGGTGAAAAGTGCCAACATGAACGGCCTGCTGGACAGTGACAGCGACTCCTTGAGCAGCTGCCAGCAGAAAGTCAAAGCACGACTTCACGAGATCCTGCAGAAGGACAGAGACTTTACGCCAGAAGACTTCGAGAAGGTCAGGGACAATCATATTTCGTTTAACAAGGTCGCTTAATAGATATGAGATGGAAGATACTTATTGTAGGACATTTCTATTGGTCTGCAAAGAATTGAACTGTGTTGTTCTTCTGTTTGCTTTTGAGTAGTTGTCTTTAGGCCATTGAAGTGATGAAAATTGATGCAACTGTGAATTTGCTGCTGAAGGAAGTTGTAGAATTTATCCAATTCTTTATGCAAATATCCCACCTTTTTGGCAGAGGCTATTTACAGTAACTCCACCCTCAAATGTCTGGTGGAGCCAGACAAAATGACCAAAGAAACCCATCTGTTAACAGGACCGGTGTTGTGAAGAGTAAGACGGCGGTGTTAGACCCGAGTTTGAAATAAGTGGAAGTAAATTGCCTAAACGGTATTTAATAATGGGAAAAATGGGTTTATCGGGTAGGTTTAGGGACAGGGACAAGTAATGTCCCAATAAGGCAGTATCTGTTTACGGTTTTAACAAATATAATCATATACACTGAATATGTTGTTATTGCATACTGTTTTATAATGTACAACAAATACACTGAGGTGCAAATAGTATAAACTATTTACACTATAAACAACTATTTAGATTTAGTGCAAAGAAAATACTGCTATTTACACCTAGTGTAATAGCCTGAGGTTTTTTCTGTTGCTGTGAGTGATGGTGTGTGTGTTTTATTTTTGGACCAGCTGGCGCCCACCTCCAGCACATCTCTTGTGAAGTCCATGCAGATGATCAAAAACCCTGTGAAGACATGTGATAAGGTGTACTCCCTCATCCAGAGCCTAACGCTGCAGGTCCGCCAGAGGATGGAAGACCCCAAATCAGCAGGTACACGTGTAAAATGGGGCTGATAGACACTTACAAATATTTAGTGGTGCATATTTAGCTCAGACATGATGTATTACACATAAACAAACTTCCATGACTGCAGTGTTACTGGGCTAATTCAAATATGTCTGTTCAAAGAAATATTAAAAATGCATTTCAGACACACCTATGAGTATGACTGAAATATCTGCATTGCAGTTCTTTAAATTAATTTACTGATTCAAGTATGAATGTTGTTTATGAGCTTATTTTAGGGCCCGAGCACCGATGGTGTGAGGACCCTATTGGAATTGCTCCGTTTATTATTATTTTAACTTTTGATCTGTTTTTTCTCGATGGTTTTTGTAAAATGTTTGAAACCAACATAAATACAAATATGAGAGTTAATGTGAGATATTTAGATGTATGTAGATCAATATTGTATTGATGTCATTAGGTATGATGTTAAACGCAGTTTTATTTAGTTTTTTAATACCAAATCCCTCAAGTGTTGTTTCTACAGCTAACATCAGGTTGGCTGACATACCTTTGGCGGACAGGGTTTTGGAGCGAGGGTGTGTGGTTGAGGGCATCTAATTCAGTGGCACATTTTTTTAATCAGATATCCAGTTGTACCACAGTGAGACTCTTGAGCTGATGCTGCGCCGGTGGTCTAAACTCGAGAAGGATTTCAAGATGAAGAATGGCCGATACAACATCAGTAAGATCCCTGATATCTATGACTGCATCAAATATGACGTGCAGCACAACAGCTCATTAAAGCTTGACCACACCATGGAAATATACCGGCTATCCAAAGCTCTGGCTGACATTGTCATCCCACAGGTAAAATGCACTTTTGCTTTAAATCAAAGATCAGTGAAATGAATTATGAGAGCTGGTATATTTATATGCACAGTTTGTTTATTTTTTTGAACATTTTTGATAATTGTCCTTGTTTTCTCTTGTCAGGAATATGGTATTTCTCAGCCTGAGAAACTGGACATAGCCAAAGGTTACTGTACACCTCTTATTCGCAAGATCCGCTCTGACCTACAGAGGACACAAGACGACGACACTGTTAATAAACTGCACCCAGTGTAAGACATACTCTGAGAAAATATCACTCATAAAAGAGAACTAGCCAATACACAGTTCAAGAACTAAAGAGGTTATGATATGAGGAATACAATTCTCTTATGACATTCATTGTGCATGTAAAATCTTAAAGGGGTAGTTCGGCCAAAAATAAAAAAATTACATTTACCCTCAAGTTTTTCAAAAACCATAAAAGTTGAGTTAATTTTTGCAACACAAAAATTTATTTTAAATATTCACTCTTCATTTTTGAACATCCAGAAAAAGAGTTTTTTATATAAACTGTGATCAGTGCACATACAGTACATCATGCAGAGTTTTCAAAACGGTTCTGCATCCGTCATGCATCATGGTGGTTGGTGTTAGCCAGTCATGGCCTTTTACGTTGAAATATTGAAAAAGAAACGGCACAAAAACCAAGCATCATTCCTGTGGTCAAAGACATTGTGCAAAATGGTCAGATAATATCAAATTTCTATTATTGGTGCATAAAACGTACATTATAAGTTGACCCCAAAGAGATAAAACCTGTATGTCATGACCCCTTTAATGTATTAATATGTGACTGTTTATCGTTTTGCACCAGAACTGTAAGTGTAGTTGATTGCTGTGTGCACAGATATTCCAGGGGGGTCATGTCTCCAGAACGCCATGTGCGGACCAGACTTTACTTCACCAGCGAGAGTCACGTACACTCACTGCTGTCCATCTTGCGTTACGGAGCCCTCTGTGATGTACGTCTTTAGTTATATCATCTTTCATATAAATATATAATGTAAATGTAATAAGTACATTGTAATATTCTGGCTGTTTTTTCTATGCCATGCAAAATGTATTTCTGCTCAAAGGAGTTGTTTTCGCTGTATCCTCAGGAGGCCAAAGATGACCAATGGAGGAGAGCCATGGATTACCTTAAAATAGTCAGTGAGCTGAACTACATGACACAGATAGTCATCATGCTCTATGAAGACCCAAACAAGGTACGAGGATATCATCAGCACACATGCAATACTTTTAAATAGCAGAAATCAGAAGTAAAATACTTACAGACAGCTTTTGTTTTTCTGTGTTTTGATACCCAAGAAATGCATAGAATGATTTTTGTCATAATTCTGCACATGCAAGATCATATTTTGAGCACACAAAACTTATGGTGCGCAAGACTTTGGGCCAGATTTACAGCTTAAAGGAGAACTCCGGTCAATTTTAACATTGAGCTAATTTTTTTGTACATTTGGAGTGCTGTCAATACAGAGAACAACGACAAAAAATCGGTGTTGCCTACACCGTGTTATCCTCTTTTTAAAATTTGCACCCTGTTGACTTCAATGGGGCAAGTTTTAAACCTGCTTTTAGCCTCTTAACATCCTTGATGTGTCATTACAAGTGCACAGGTCATGTGAGTGATTCCTTCTGAGTGAACACGAGTGAATCTGACTGCAGTAGATGTGAAAGATATGTATAAAAATTATGTTAATTCAGCCAGCGCACATACCTGTATTTACATCCTGTTTTCGGATGAAGTCCACACAGTAGTCTATTGTCGAGTTCACGCGCATAGGTTTAGTACGTACGATCATGCGCGTGAACTCGACAATAGACTACTGTGGACTTCAACCGCAAACAGGATGTAAATACAGGTATGTGCGCTGGCTGAATTAACATAATTTTTATACATATCTTTCACATCTACTTTAGTCAGATTCACCGTGTGTTCACTCTGAAGGAATCACTCACATGGCTGGGCACTTGTAATGACACATCAAGGATGTTAAGAGGCTAAAAGCAGGTTTAAAACTTGCCACATTGAAGTCAACAGGGTGCAAATTTTAAAAAGAGGATAACACGGTGTAGGCAACACCGATTTTTGTCGTTGTTCTCTGTATTGACAGCACTCCAAATTTACAAAAAAATTAGCTCAATGTTAAAATTGACCGGAGTTCTCCTTTAAACCCGGGATTTACTAAAGACACAGTGTAAAATTAGCGCTGAAAAGTAGTGTGCAGGGTTATTTTTGTGACTGACCTTATTGCATATGCATTTGTAGGAGTTTCCCTTTCAGACGCAAAATATATGGGAGGTATTTAGATGAATCATGCTAGTAGGTGATTTAAGGTTTGCTCATCAATTTACTGTTTTTTGCGCCATTATTTAACACCTAGAAAAAAGCTTGTCTTAAACCAGACGCTAATCTGCGCTGCTCTTGGTAGATTGTGTTGGTCATTAAGGAAATGATCCGAATGCGTCTGTGTTCTTTAATTTGCGAGTCGTCTTTAGATCACGAGCAGAATTTCAGAAATTCTGCGTTTTTATTGGATTGAGCTCTCACGCAAATTTGCCCTATTTAGTAAATCTGGCCCTTAAAATCTTATGCTATATATTACATATATATATGTTTCTAACATATATAACAATATATAACATAACATGTTTCATATATATATATTTAGGCATGTATGATATACGAGGACCAACATGTGACCCTGTTAATACCGTGTTAATGTGGGGTTTGGATTTGTAGGATCCTTCGTCAGAGGACCGTTTCCATGTGGAACTTCATTTCAGTCCCGGAGCTAAAGGCTGCGAAGAAGATAAAAACCTCCCATCTGGATTTGGATATAGACCAGCATCCAGAGAGGTTAGCGGAGACTGATGACTATTGTCTTGAATGTTAGAAATCTGTTTTTTTTATTTCTATTCTGCGTTTTTCCTCTTGCTGAGGTTGGAAGAAAATTGGTGAATAAAAGAAACATTCCATCTCAATTGAGAGTTGCTGTTGATGTTCTGTTGAATGTCTGTATTTGCAGTGTTTCTCAGTCTCTGTCCTTCAAGCTCGAGTGCACTTAAATGTTTGATGTCTCTGTAGAATGAGGGCTCCAAGAAGAAGTCCCATAATGACAGTGACGAGGAGGCCAGTGGTGCCAAACGGGACGAGCCGGACCGAGCCCTGATGATGTTCCGCCCCATGGTGTCGGATCCCATTTACATCCACCGCAAGTCCCCTCTTCCCCGCTCCAAAAAGATTGGCTCTGTGGAAGTAAGTTATTATATGTTGTCATTATAAAGGGTCTCTAAAAACTTTTCTTCTAGTAATCAAATCAAGTCATTTCCAATTTATCACTATCCTGTGTATCTATTGTACATATATAGAAGCTTAGCTTTGACAGAGACAGTTATTAATGCATGAGTTAAGGCTTATCTACACAGAACTGGAACTTTTACTGCAAATTTAAGTGAAACAATCCATCCGAATGTAGAGCAACAAAGCACTTTGTTGTTTTTGTTTATATTTAGCATTTATAGTATATATAGTGTATATGTATAAGTACAGACAGACTCTTGTCAAAGTCACGATTCATTCATAATTATGCATCATCAGTGTACTATAGCGCTGTAAAATGTCACATCCTGATGTTAAGATAATGTCGATTTTAAACCCAGAAGAAAATGAACCGTCATTCTCCTAAAATTAAAGTTAACAGATGCTAACATTTGTCTTCTATGATGTGCAACACAGAAATCTCTGTTAACATCTCAGAAAAATAGGTTCAAGCAGGAAGACTGGAGTTACTGACGTAGGCAGTTCAAAATCGCTTTACATTCACACTTTACATGCACTATATGACAGGTGACATCTGAAAAAGCATAATAGGGGCACTTTATATTACAGTACCAATTAAAATATTACTTTTACATTTGTGAACACTTTACAATAATGTTTCATTACTATTAGTTAATGCATTAGCATTAACATGAACTTACAATGAACAGTATATACAGTAGTCTTGAAGTCCACTTCTAATGTTGACTATGTATTTTACAGCAATATACAATATATCTTCATTAAAGGAGAACTCCGGTCAATTTTAACATTGAGCTCATTTTTTGTACATTTGGAGTGCTGTCAATACAGAGAACAACGACAAAAATCGGTGTTGCCTACACTGTGTTATCCTCTTTTTAAAATTTGCACCCTGTTGACTTCAATGGGGCAAGTTTTAAACCTGCTTTTAGCCTCTTAACATCCTTGATGTGTCATTACAAGTGCCCAGCCATGTGAGTGATTCCTTCGGAGTCAACATGCGGTGAATCTGACTGCAGTAGATGTGAAATATATTAATAAAAGTGATGTTATTTCAGCCAGCGCACATACCTGTATTTACATCCTGTTTGCGGTCGAAGTCCACAGTAGTCTATTGTCGAGTTCACGCGCATTGGTTTAGTACGTACGATCATGCGCGTGAACTCGACAATAGACTACTGTGTGGACTTCAGCCGAAAACAGGATGTAAATACAGGTATGTGCGCTGGCTGAATTAACATCACTTTTATTCATATCTTGCACATCTACTGCAGTCAGATTCACCGCGTTCACTCTGAAGGAATCACTCACATGACCTGTGCACTTGTAATGACACATCAAGGATGTTAAGAGGCTAAAAGCAGGTTTAAAACTTGCCCCATTGATTTTTGTCGTTATTCTCTGTATTGACAGCACTCCAAATTTACAAAAAAATGAGCTCAATGTTAAAATTGACCGGAGTTCTCCTTTAATGTTAATTAAAAAATACAGGTGTTCATTAACTAATGTAACAGATAGAACATTTGATTTTAAATGTATATAAGTAATTATTGAAATTGATATTAATTACATTCTGTTGAAGTTTGTAGAAGCACTAACAGTTCTAACTGTAAGTTCATGTACACTAATGTATTTAACTTTTGTTAACAAATGAGAAATTACTGATTGTAAGCAGATTCAAACATTTAAAAGTATAAACTTTTAGATTTAGTTTAAGATTGCAAGAAACAAATTCAGTGTTTCCAAACTTTTGTCTGGTAGTGTATGTACTGTGCATAATGAATTATATTTAGCTTACTTTTTTTCCCTTTGCTGTGACATTCACGTCATGCGTTGATGTGGAGAAAGTGTGTGTGAGTTTCATCAGTTTCAGCTGCATCTCTCCTCGCGTCACTGCGCCTTTACGTGTCCTTCATTTAATGACTGTGCCAAAGTCTCCTCGCTTCTCAGTTTCTTTCCATTGAATTAGTTTTTTAGGAAACCGGTTGATGTTTTTGTATTTTGTTTTCATCAGTTCAGTTTATGTCATTTTAAAGCATATAAGCTGGATCAAAATGGGAGTGAAAGACTGTTGTTATTCTAGGAATGTTGCTTCATATTAAAGGTACACTATGTAACTACATCATCAAACCTTCTTCCAAAACGTGTTTTTGTCTTACCCTGATTCACTATGGTAAGCCTTTTATAATATTTATATTTCAGACCTGACAGGATGGTTTTCGCCTGTGTGTGTCTCATCATATCCGGAAATAGAGTAAAATTGCTCCGGCTGCTCATAATCATATTCATCCGCACAGTCACAGGCATGCAGTTTTGTTTTTTAACCGATAGAGGGCCTAAAGTTACAATAGTGTGCCTTTAGTATTGCATTATAGTCTAATATATAATTTGATGATATTTGTTACATCACTAAGTTAGTCAGTGAGCTGCACTATGCAAATCAGAAGAATGGTGGTGGTTTTCTTATTGCCCATTATTTGAGCCCAAATGAAGTTCCATCTGTATGTTTCTAAAACTAAATGTTTCCTTCTAATGTTCATCTCTTGCCACATTAATACACTACATAACAAAATAATTACAGCCCTTGCTTCTGTAAAAAATATTCTTTATTGCTATCATTATATCATGGTCTGTCTGAATACTCATGATTGTCTGGAAGGTGTTCAAACCGTTTTATGCACAGGCAGTTCCAGTCAGGTTAATCACTGTTCTATAAAGGTGCCACACACACACACACACACACACACACACACACACACACACTTCCATGTCATGCATTAAAATCATTTAATGCCTACCTAGCCATGGATGATCCTTTATGAAACGAGATATAAAGAACAAATTGATGCATCCCAAAAATGTAAAAGTAATGTATTTAATCAAAAAATAAGTATTAAATACAGAAATGATCTCCATTTTCTTGTTATATCGATTATTTTAGAGTAAGATGGTTGTTTGTGTTTATCACATAATTTTAGAAAAGCACTTCAAATAGACAGGCATGTAATTTCAGCCTAAAACCCTATTGACTTTTTAGTCCCTATTTAAGATTCGAGTCGTTTACATGAAAAAAAAGAAATTTGACAAAAAGACATGACATATAGTTGAATCGCACATTCCCTTGTCTATACAGAAAAGAAACTTTAACAGGCTATGTTGCAACTCTCAACCTCATGTCATTGCAAACCCTATAAATTGTTTCTGTGGAACACAAAAGATTATATTTTGAAAATTGACACTTTGAAGTGAAAATAGCCCATCTCTCACCCTCGTGTCGCTACTGTTGCTTGTTGGATTTATTGTACAATGTGATGCAAATTTGCCATACAATATTGTTTCAAGCATTCAGTTTTCAGTCAAGCAAAAGCAGCTAGCAGCCTTGTTAGCACGTGTATAAACCCATGGGTGCAAAAGCATGTCCATGAATCTTTTCTCACCCACAAAATGTATGTTATTTTGAAAATTGCCACGATCTCTTTTTTTGTTTTCTTTTTTAGTCCCCAATGCAGACAGACTTTTTCAAGACGCCTGCTGGCAAAGTATGAGCGCACATATAGCTGTTCGTCTTCTCTCGAGTAAAAGGCCTTCCTGTTAGTGAATGTTGGTGGACACGTAGCCGGACTGTTGTTAACGTTGCATGACTGTGCTGTTTCTGCCCCCTGTCTCACTTCCAGGAAGAGAGCCCCCTGAGTGTGTCTAGCCCTGACTCTATAGGTACCTGGATTCATTACACCTGTGGTGTTGGTACTGGGCGTCGAAGACGCAGATCAGGGGACCAAATTACTTCCTCCCCAGTCTCCCCCAAATCACTGGCTTTCACATCCAGTATTTTTGGCTCATGGCAACAGGTTTTTACCAATTTAATTCATTCTTCACACCAACCACTAACGCACTGTTCATTCACACGGCGGTGAGCAAGGACACCTAATGAGCAGATGAATTAAAAGAGAGCACTATTACCTCATTGGTCATGTGTTTTGTTGATTTTTATTGCACTGGTTTGTGTTCTGGAATATCAGCTTCTAACTTTTCAATTTGTATCAAGTATCTTAGTCTTGACAGTTTTAGTCTTCATCTTTGCCTTAAAGGGAAAGTTCACCCTGTCATCATTTTCTCGCCCTCAGGTTGTTCCAAACCTGTATGAGTTTCTCTCTTCTGCTGAACACAAAAGAAGATACTTTGAAGAATGTTGACGGTAGCCATTGACTTTCATAGTATTTATTTCCCTACTATGGAAGTCAGTGGGGTCCGTCAACTGTTTAATTACCAACATTCTTCAAAATATCTTCTTTTGTGTTCAGCAGAAGAGAGAAACTCATGCAGGGTTGGAACAACCTGAGGGCGAGTAAATGATGACAGGATTTTCATTTTTGGGTGAACTTTCCCTTTTTAAACTTTCAGATTTTTAAACATCGCATCTTAATGAATGTTTTCTTCAAGTCCCACATAATAAACCATGTATTTGTTCTAATCGAATGAAAACTAACTTGTTTAATATTTCTCCATTGACCGTAATTGGTACTAAATTCTGTGATTCTTGATTTAGACGACAAATCCATTCGTGTGAAGACACCGATAACCCAGTCTTTGCTTTTTACAGTGTTGGTTTAAAGTCAACATGAAATCAAAATTGGCTAAAAGTTTTATTTTCTTGAAATGTTCCTGATCTCATTGTTTATGATTCATCTGTGCATTTTATTCCGAACAAAATCACATATTCCACGCAGCCAAACAGTTTAGTCTCTGTTTTTTGGTATTTTTATAGGTATATCACGGGGATTCTTGCCAATAGTTAATAGTGAATAAATAGTTAATGTAGTTTAGTGTTAGTGTAAGTAAGGGTTACGGCAATAATAGCAAAAGAAGATTAAATATGACCATTATTCTCAGTCATCTCAGGCTTCTCTGCGTGTGGTTTTTCAGAGGTTCAGTAGTGCTACTGCAAACCCTCATTCAGATGTAAAGAGCCATGTTTCAACATCCAGTCAGTTCCTCAAGTCTTCCCCCTTGTTGAATTTCCTCAAAAATGCATAATTTTAAGGACATAAAATGCCATTTCAGGTTGACTTTAAATTCTGTTTTTTTTGTATTTTTGTACAAAATTTGTCAATTAGTTATGTATAGTATTGTTGTATTTTTTTTATTTTTGTTTTGTTTTGTGTGTGTGTGTGAGACTTGGATACTGATTAAATCAAACTGGAATGTCATACCATGTAGAGGGGGAAAAAAAACATTAATTCATAGACGTTTTGGCTATGAAAAAAGTCACTTTTGGCCTTTTGCTGCTGCTTCAGACCATAAACTAAAAACCTCATTCCAACCCTTCAGTGATTAATTTGTCTCTCTGCACCAGTCTACTCTCTTTATCCATGTTTAGCCTGTAGTCAGTCTCTTTTCATTCATCTGCTGTGCTATTAGCTGTCCTTCGCATCCTGCTCCATCTCAGTGTCCAGCAAACGTTGAGCTCTGGGTTGCCGATGTCACACATGTGTAGGGTGGATGTCACTCGCCTCTTCCAGGACAGATTCGCCTCTGCTTTGGCACCTTTTAATCTTCATTGGTCACTGTCCTCACCCAGATCGACATTTCTCATTTCTTGTTCTTACAGTTCAAGGAAGCTTTATCAACATAATCAATGATATTTGTTTATGGTGGTTAACCATTTAGTGAACATCACAATTTTTATTATGTTTTACAAAAATAATTATAACCCACGTGTTATAATTATGCTTGTGTCTTTGTTTTAAAATGTATTATTGCTTCATTATGTCAGTTTTCCTGTCATTTTTACGCAACATTATAACAAAGTGGGAACCTCGGTCAAGTTCTTAACGCACAGTAAAATGTTTTGAGGATAGTGGCACAGATTAACCCAAGTCTTCAACTAAATACAGTGACCCCAAAAAAAGAATCTGGATACTTTAGTCACACTTAAAAATGTCTGAATGATATAATGTTAAATGAGAGAATATCAAAGCAATTTGCAGTCCATTGAAATTGTGATTTTTAGTAGATCTCTCTTTTTGTGACATGTTTTGCTTAAGTGTGTTATACTGTAACCAAAATCTTTCAGGTAAATTGATATTGGTTTGATTGTATGATGTAAATACACAGATTTTATGTGTGCCTTAAGTGTATTTTTGGGACCATTGACAATCCTTTTAGTTGAGGACTGGCTTGATCTAGGCCTCGTGTCAAGAGAACTGCTGTTTAGTGTCCAATAACCCTCTTCCTATTCCCCGGATAACCCTCTTTTACCCCAAAGTAGATTTCATAGATTTGAAGTTTCCTTTGGTTTTTGCATGAAACTGAAATGAACATTTTTAACAGAGAAAAATAACTGGGCTGTGACCGTCTTGTTCCCTGCTCTGTTGGGTTTTACATGGATGCAAATGCATATTTGTTTGAAATTGTGGTTTGTTCAGTTTTTCTCTATGAACTGTTGCCATGTCCGTCCTCATACCCTTCTGCATTCCTGATCTCATTTCCCGTTTCTGATATGGAATGATATGGAGTCTGTGTGGCAATGCTTAACGCATGATCCATTTATTTTCCTTCATGCTGGGTCTTTTTTTATTGTATAGGCCTGTGAACTCACATATTTACAGTGCTGCTTATTAATGTCTGTCTCTCTGTAAATCGCCTTCATGAAGAACGGACGAAGGTTGACTGTTTGTTGAGTTTGCTTGTGCTCTTTCAGGTTCTGTCGGAGAACAACAGCCACAGCCGACCGGCCAGACTTCACCCCGATCACAAGCTCACCCCTGGAATCGGTAAGATCACACTCAACACACTCCTAATCTTGATCTTATAAAGTCAACAGACATATCTTGTAATATCCTGAATGTTGTTGGATGTTCACTGTGGAGGATCTCTGACACACTGTCCTGGTTTTCTATGTCCAAATAATATTTTGCCGTTCCATTTCTAATCTCTGTTGTGTGTGATGTTGATGTGGCTGCTCTCTCTTGATTCTTTAAACTTAACGACCAATTAATTTGGGTCTGAATTGGAAGTGAATGTGTAATACTGTCAGTGAGCTTCACTCTGAAACACACTGTGTTCTAAGATTGTTGCCACACAGCTGACTAATACAGTGCTGACTCTCATATATGCTTGTAATGTCCTTTGTGTGTTTGTAGGCCGTATACACACAAGCCTCTTTTCTATACTTTTGCCTTACTGGGTAATTATACATCTTTAGTAAGTGTATGTAGATGTGTAGGTGACAGGACATGGCCTGCGGTGTGACATCACTCTTAGAAGAAAGGTTCTATATAGAACCCTAGGGTTCTTGAATTTTAAAGAACGTGTTATGCAAAAAAAAGGTTCTATATAAGAAGAAAATCTTAAATGATTGCATAATACTTTCATGTTTAACAGTTATTTCAATTTTTTCTTGTGGTGTGATGTGTTTATGAGTCGTTTAATTAATAAAATGTAATTAAATTGAAAAATGAAACAAGTTCCTGACAGAACCCTTTTAGGTTCTATATACTGTAGAATATTTTCTTCGATGAGTGATTTTTTTAATTATTTTTTTTAAGAGTGGCCGGTTGCAACTGCTTAGACTAGTCTTTTTTACAAAAAGGCCATAACTTTTAGTCAGTTACATAAAAACATAGATTAGTCTAATTTGAATCCTAATTAGCCCTAACTAATTGCTAGTTGGTCAGACTAGTTCTTAATAGACATTCTTATTTACAATAATACAACTGGCCCCATTATTGTAATACATTTTTCTTTCTTTATTTTTAGATTTATTATATATGCAGCTTTTTGAGCCCATATGAATTTAATTTTGTATTAATTCAAGTTAATTCTCTTGTCATAGTGCAGGACAGTTTAAAACTAGTGAAGACAAAAGGGCACAGGACCTACGATGTGCACTTTGATTTATACTTTCATAGACATTTTAAACTAAAATGTTGATGTTGGCTTGGGGGAAAAGTAGCACATGGACATGTTACCAAGAAAGAATGTGTTCTTCGTGTGAGCCCTCAAAATTTAGTGTAAATTCGACTGATCTTTCGAACAACTAAGAGCTTGTGTGATTTAGTTTGGTGCTTTGCGATGTGACATCAATGGCATCGTGATTTGTGAAGTGACATAACAATGTGGCACAGATTTATACAACATCATAAAACTATAAAGCTTGCCACCTGAAGAGTTTTTTGTCTGCTGTAAAAATGTGTGCACCCAAACAAAAGCAAAATGCATTCTGGTCAATCACAGCAAATTGTGTTCCATTAATACAGATTTGCCATAATGCAAAAAAAATAACTATGAATAGTTAAAATGTAACTGATATAATCGTACACTCCTGGGGCCGCATTCACAAATAATCTGTATTCTCAAAAACATTTAAGAAAGTTCTTGTCTTGTTTCTCTTAAGATTTTTCTAGTTTTGAATTGTAAGTAACCTCTTAAAGGTAGGATAACCTCCAAATTGTATTAAAATTTCAAAGATAAGATGTTTAATGAATTTACTGGGTTGTTTCAAATATTACAACATTTCAACACTAGCTACATACACTCATCGGGCCACTTTATTATGTGCATCTGTTCAACTGCTCGTCAGTGTAAATATCTAATGTATTTTGCATAACTCAATGCTTTAAGGCATTGACACGGTCAAGACGACCTGCTGAAGTTCAAACTGAGCACCAGAATGGGGAAGAAAGGTGATTTAAAGGGATATGTCCCCGAAAAAAGAAAATTCTGTCATTTACTCGCTCGCAAGTTGTTCCAAACCTGTATGAGTTTCTCTCTTCTGCTTAACAGAAGAAGATATTTTGAAGGATGTCAGTGATCAAACAGTTAATGGACCCCATTGACTTCCATAGTAATTTTTCCCCACAACACTTTGGTTACCGACATTCTTCAAAATATCTTCTTTTGTGTTCAGCAGAAGAAAGAAACTCATACAGGTTTGGAACGACTCGAGGGAGAGTAAATGATCGAGTCTTCTGCAAGGACCGCCATACAATCAGATAACACCAAGTCACAACAAGTCTGCCATTTTCTTCTTAAGAAAATGTTTGATAACTTTTTTCAAGACACGTAAAACCATTCTTACGAACTTCTTAGAGATTTCTTAACTTCTTTAAAGGACAAGTTCGGTATTTTACACATAAAGCCCTGTTTACAGATCGTTTCTGATGAAATAGAACGGTTAAGATTAAACTTTTGACAGATGCTGCTGTCGCGAGAATTTTAGGTTTATTTCGCTTCCCACCCCCCCTCAAGAATGGTAGTCTATGTGCACTGGAACAATCCTTCCTAAAACGCATTAAACTTTCATTTAAAAAGAGATGAAACTCACCGAGTGGTCAGGGGTGTTCACTGATATGCTCATACAAAAATCGCTGCAAAAGATGCTTTCCAACAGGTGTTTTACCATTCATTGTAAAACTGTGGATCTATTTTTCCAAACGTCTCACACCCGTAGATTCTTCCGTTGAGAGCTTGAATAATAGACACTCCAGCCCAGTTGGTGGCGATAATGCACATTTGCCAATTGCAAGCAAACCACTGGCATTTCACTGAATACACAGAAGAAGCAGAAGAAGAAGCGGCGGAGTAATACCGTACCTCACAGCACATTCAATGCAAGTCAATGGAGTTGGACAAAAACTACGATAAAACCTGTTGGAAAGCATCTTTTGCAGCGATTTTTGTGTGAGCATATCAGTGAACACCCCTGACCACTCGGTGAGTTTCATCTCTTTTTAAATGAAAGTTTAATGCGTTTTAGGAAGGATTGTTCCAGTGCACATAGACTACCATTCTTGAGGGGGGAGGGGAAAGCGAAATAAACCTAAAATTCTCGCGACAGCAGCATCTGTCAAAAGTTTAATCTTAACCGTTCTATTTCATCAGAAACGATCTGTAAACAGGGCTTTATGTGTAAAATACCGAACTTGTCCTTTAAGAAGATCTTTGTGAATCCAGCCCCTGGATTGGAGCGATGGAATGACTATATTAAGGGTTATCATAGTGGTCTACAGTGGGTAATAATACTGGAATAGTTACAGCAGTTGTAGTAAAGATGGTGTAAGTGTATTACACATTTCATTTAGTCTTTCTCATTTAGTAATTGCTTGATATGTCACTTCACGTGACCCTAAAGCTAATGTCTTATTGGTCGGAAGAGTGTTTTTATTTTATTTCTCCCTAAAGTGAGGTCCTCTGAAGATCGTTTTACCTAACTAGGTTACATTGACAAAAGACATTACTGTCATTATGGGATGCTTCAGTGAGGCTGCACTACTCATTCTGTGGCAAGAATCTGTAATAAATGCTGCATGCTGCATGCACTGCGAGGTGTGTCTCTGGAACACCCGATTCTGTATGTATCTTCTCTAACTCCCATCAGGGTCTCATTGTGCTGGCTTGTTTAGCACCATGGTGCTGGGCGGCTCCTCCAGCGCTCCTAACCTACAAGATTACGCTCACGCACACCGTAAAAAGCTGACCTCCTCTGGCTTCTTAGATGGTATGTGCAAACACGCACACACACCTTCTAATGGTGAATCCCCGTCCCTACTTTTAAGGAATCCTGGAGTCTTATCTGTGTTTTCAGTGGGAAACTACCGGATTTTGTGTTGTTCTCATTGGAATAAGTCGTCGTTTTGTAGCTGTGTTGTGGTACAGATGCCCGTCTGCCCCGATTAGATTAATTTATGATGAGAAACCTACATTACAACAAACTCAGGATCTTTTTGGGAATCTTGTAACTCAAATGCTTTTGCATGAAATGTATGCTATGAACTGTACATAGCGTATGTTTCATTAAAAATCAAGTATAATAACAAGTTATTATCGATAATCCTTGTAAAAAAACATACGGTTTCTTTTGTAAATCCTATGTGTAGCCTATGTCTCGTCCTGTGTAACGCAAAGCTGGATGTTGAATTCATCTAAAGAGTCCGTCTCACCAGAATCTCTGGGCTTTTAGCAAATAATGTTATTTATTTATTCATTTACATTAATGTAACTCGTACTTTTTTAACAGACTGTAAACCCATTTGTTTTTATGTAATCAGTCCATATGACTTAATGTACGTACATCAAGAAAGTCACCTGTTTTCTTAGCTTTCCCTACAGTAGCTACACCACAGATTTACATGATCATTATTTTCACTGCAAACAAGAGTAACAATAACACACATTTCGTTAAACCCTTGTGCGTCAATATTAAAAGGTACTCTGAGGTCAAAAAAATGTGAAGCTTTGGAGCACAGACTTAAGTTTGGTCTCATTTTAAAGAAGACCATTGGGAGATTGTTGTAAAAATAGTAAAAGTAAAAAAAAGTTATAGAGGTTTTAGTTATTTTGTGTACGTTAGTGTAAAATAGATTTATGAAAGGAAATGAGGGTGAAAAATTAGAGATGCACCGATCAATCGGAATCGTCCGATTTTCTGCATGCTCAGCCCGGAGCGGTGACCGGCCGGTCAGTCTCATGTCTTTTCGATTCTGTGCCTGTTTGCCGAGTATTCAGTTAAACACAGTCAGTTTTTGGAACGTAAATAGTTGAGTGAAATCACATGTTGTGTAACAGTATATTGGATCTGTGCATAAGCTCTTAAAGGGACAGCAGCCTAATAAACCTGCTTCTGTCTGCCATGTTAATCAAAGAACAAAAGACAGAGAAAATCACTCTCTGCTTTTCACTGAATAACTTTTGTAACTTAAATTTTAAGCATTAATCTTAAATGAAATTATATTTTTTCATTTTTACAATGAAGACTATCCAGTGTATTTGATTACTTTAATTTCTGTAGTATTTCTTACCTGAATTTACTGTACACCCACCTGAAAAAACTAAAGCCGTGTTTAATACATATATCTCTTTATTCTATTGCATTTATTTGTGCTGTGTTTCAGCAGGTCACACTTACAAAAAAATCGGAAATTAGTATTGGCCAAGAAAATTGCAATCGGTACATCTCTAATTAAAATTTCAATGAAAATACACACTTCTGCCTACATGTATGCACTTGGCATTAACATGAAAAAAAAAACTATTTAGAAAAAGACAAAAATGTTCTTAAGGACGCACAAGGGTTAAGTTTCTTAATCTTAATATTAAATAACTATAAGGTCTGTTCAGATACACTGTGTAGCTAAAATTGAACTGAATTAAGTAAAACCATTAAAATGAAAAAGATTAAATGAACTTTTTTGCTAAAAGTTTTGCATTTATAGTTCACCCAAAAATAAAAAAAATTGTAATTTACTCACCCTCATAAACCCATTCTGAATAAGACTTTCATTCATCTTTAAAACACAAACAAATATATTTTAATGAGACCTGATAGATTTCTGTCCCTCCATTAAAAGTCCAAGCAAGCAAAACTTTTCAAAAAGTTCATAAAAAAGGGTAAAAGTAATACACATGAAAAGAGCGGCTCTTCTGTAAGTCTTCTGAAGAGACAGGATCGCTTTTTTGATAAACAGATTTAATTAGGCTTTTATTCACATATAAACATTGATCAACGCACATACATAGAGCTTATCAAACATGGTAAATGGAGGCACAAATATTAATCTTGTGCAAAAACACATTTTATAACACTTAATTTCAGCATGCTGTGACTGAAATCTGAGTTCTGCTTCATATAATCAGATATTGATTTCACTCGCACTGAACTTTCAATCATATTTTGGTGACATATGTTGGTTTTACACTGCAGAGTTTTATCAACAGTGCATATGAAGCAGTTTTATGTCATTAGAATCAGTTCTGTTATTGATGCTTCAAAATAAAAATAATTGGCTGTAACTAAAGATCTGGCTGAAACTGAAACTAAAATGAACATTTTCTTTTTTTATCATTAAAGGGGTCATGACATGGATTTTTTAAAAACACACACACACACACACACACACACACACACACACACACACACACACACACACACACACACACACACACACACACACACACACACACAATATATATGTGGAAAAATCATTTTCAACCCTCATTCTGCCTCTCTGTCTGAAATAACACTTTTTTTAAGGCTTGTAAATAAACAGCCACTGTTATGATTTGCTAATGCTTCATATTTTTTCACTTTTAATGCTAAATGCTCATCTTTATTCTGTATCAGTGTAGACAGCATCAGTCATTATAATCTGAACACATTGTATACTGTACCAGTGTAGACAGCATCAGTCATTATAATCTGAACACACATCTGTATACTGTATCAGTGTAGACAGTGTCAGTCATTATAATCTGAACACACATCTGTATACTGTATCAGTGTAGACAGCGTCAGTCATTATAATCTGAACACACATCTGTATTCTGTATCAGTGTAGACAGCGTCAGTCATTATAATCTGAACACACATCTGTATTCTGTATCAGTGTATCAGGGTCAGTCATTATAATCTGAACACACATCTGTATTCTGTATCAGTGTATCAGCGTCAGTCATTATAATCTGAACACACATCTGTATACTGTATCAGTGTATCAGCGTCAGTCATTATAATCTGAACACACATCTGTATACTGTATCAGTGTATCAGCGTCAGTCATTATAATCTGAACACACATCTGTATACTGTATCAGTGTAGACAGTGTCAGTCATTATAATCTGAACACACATCTGTATACTGTATCAGTGTAGACAGCATCAGTCATTATAATCTGAACACACATCTGTATACTGTATCAGTGTAGACAGTGTCAGTCATTATAATCTGAACACACATCTGTATTCTGTATCAGTGTATCAGGGTCAGTCATTATTATCTGAACACACATCTGTATACTGTATCAGTGTAGACAGCGTCAGTCATTATAATCTGAACACACATCTGTATACTGTATCAGTGTAGACAGTGTCAGTCATTATAATCTGAACACACATCTGTATACTGTACCAGTGTAGACAGCATCAGTCATTATAATCTGAACACACATCTGTATACTGTATCAGTGTAGACAGTGTCAATCATTATAATCTGAACACACATCTGTATACTGTATCAGTGTAGACAGCATCAGTCATTATAATCTGAACACACATCTGTATACTGTATCAGTGTAGACAGCGTCAGTCATTATAATCTGAACACACATCTGTATACTGTATCAGTGTAGACAGCGTCAGTCATTATAATCTGAACACACATCTGTATACTGTATCAGTGTAGACAGCGTCAGTCATTATAATCTGAACACACATCTGTATACTGTATCAGTGTAGACAGCGTCAGTCATTATAATCTGAACACACATCTGTATACTGTACCAGTGTAGACAGCATCAGTCATTATAATCTGAACACACATCTGTATACTGTATCAGTGTAGACAGTGTCAGTCATTATAATCTGAACACACATCTGTATACTGTATCAGTGTAGACAGCATCAGTCATTATAATCTGAACACACATCTGTATACTGTATCAGTGTAGACAGTGTCAGTCATTATAATCTGAACACACATCTGTATACTGTATCAGTGTAGACAGCGTCAGTCATTATAATCTGAACACACATCTGTATTCTGTATCAGTGTAGACAGCGTCAGTCATTATAATCTGAACACACATCTGTATTCTGTATCAGTGTAGACAGCGTCAGTCATTATAATCTGAACACACATCTGTATTATGTATCAGTGTAGACAGCATCAGTCATTATAATCTGAACACACATCTGTATACTGTATCAGTGTAGACAGCATCAGTCATTATAATCTGAACACACATCTGTATTCTGTATCAGTGTATCAGCGTCAGTCATTATAATCTGAACACACATCTGTATTATGTATCAGTGTAGACAGCATCAGTCATTATAATCTGAACACACATCTGTATACTGTATCAGTGTAGACAGCGTCAGTCATTATAATCTGAACACACATCTGTATACTGTATCAGTGTAGACAGCATCAGTCATTATAATCTGAACACATCTGTATACTGCATCAGTGTATCAGAGTCAGTCATTATAATCTGAACACACATCTGTATACTGTATCAGTGTATCAGCGTCAGTCATTATAATCTGAACACACATCTGTATTCTCTATCAGTGTAGACAGCGTCAGTCATTATAATCTGAACACATCTGTATACTGCATCAGTGTATCAGTCAGTCATTATAATCTGAACACACATCTGTATACTGTATCAGTGTAGACAGCGTCAGTCATTATAATCTGAACACACATCTGTATTCTGTATCAGTGTAGACAGCGTCAGTCATTATAATCTGAACACACATCTGTATACTGTATCAGTGTAGACAGCGTCAGTCATTATAATCTGAACACACATCTGTATTCTCTATCAGTGTAGACAGCGTCAGTCATTATAATCTGAACACACATCTGTATACTGTATCAGTGTAGACAGCATCAGTCATTATAATCTGAACACACATCTGTATTCTGTATCAGTGTATCAGCGTCAGTCATTATAATCTGAACACACATCTGTATACTGTATCAGTGTAGACAGCATCAGTCATTATAATCTGAACACACATCTGTATTCTGTATCAGTGTATCAGGGTCAGTCATTATAATCTGAACACACATCTGTATACTGTATCAGTGTATCAGCGTCAGTCATTATAATCTGAACACACATCTGTATACTGTATCAGTGTAGACAGCATCAGTCATTATAATCTGAACACACATCTGTATACTGTATCAGTGTAGACAGCATCAGTCATTATAATCTGAACACACATCTGTATACTGTATCAGTGTATCAGAGTCAGTCATTATAATCTGAACACATCTGTATACTGTATCAGTGTTGACAGCGTCAGTCATTATAATCTGAACACACATCTGTATTCTCTATCAGTGTAGACAGCATCAGTCATTATAATCTGAACACACATCTGTATACTGTATCAGTGTAGACAGCATCAGTCATTATAATCTGAACACACATCTGTATACTGTATCAGTGTAGACCGCATCAGTCATTATAATCTGAACACATCTGTATACTGTATCAGTGTAGACAGCATCAGTCATTATAATCTGAACACACATCTGTATACTGTATCAGTGTAGACAGCATCAGTCATTATAATCTGAACACACATCTGTATACTGTATCAGTGTAGACAGCATCAATCATTATAATCTGAACACATCTGTATACTGTATCAGTGTAGACAGCGTCAGTCATTATAATCTGAACACACATCTGTATACTGTATCAGTGTAGACAGCATCAGTCATTATAATCTGAACACATCTGTATACTGTATCAGTGTAGACAGCATCAGTCATTATAATCTGAACACACATCTGTATACTGTATCAGTGTAGACAGCGTCAGTCATTATAATCTGAACACACATCTGTATTCTCTATCAGTGTAGACAGCGTCAGTCATTATAATCTGAACACATCTGTATTCTCTATCAGTGTAGACAGCATCAGTCATTATAATCTGAACACATCTGTATACTGTATCAGTGTAGACCGCGTCAGTCATTATAATCTGAACACACATCTGTATTCTGTATCAGTGTATCAGCGTCAGTCATTATAATCTGAACACACATCTGTATACTGTATCAGTGTAGACAGCATCAGTCATTATAATCTGAACACACATCTGTATTCTCTATCAGTGTATCAGCGTCAGTCATTATAATGGCTTCTGTTTGCTTTTGACATGATGCTCACATTCAGTGTAGGCAAATGTCAACCGTTAAGCGACTGAACGCCAGTGGGTGGGGCTTGTGGTGCGATGATTTAAAACTATTGGTCGATGTCTTGCTCCGGAGGCAGTCGTATGCAAATATATTTGCCCGTGTGACGTCACAGATCACCAAATATCCAAAGGAGTCGTATTTTGAGCTTGATTAAATAAATGCTTTATTTATAATGTGGAGGACGATTTTAGCTCTGAAACTTGCAGGATGTTTTAATGGAACAAAGACTTCTTATGTCAAAAGATCTTTGAAATTTGATTTCTCATGTCATGACCCCTTTAAAGTACACTATGGTATTCTGTGTTTTTGGTATTTCCCCTTATCCTGCACACACACACACACACACACACACACACACACACACACACACACACACACACACACACACACACACACACACACACACACACCTGCACCATAGTAGACAAACCTTTTTTCTTTGTATACAGACATGACTAGAAAAAATCCTAGGGCAAATCTTGGAAGCTAGAAATTTCCCAGCAAACTGAACCCCATAGCTCTGAATTAAAATAACTACTGCAGACTTACCATAGCGAGTTGGAGTTAGGCAAGATTTATATACAGATATTGTGTTAACTTCTAAAGAAATATTGAGCAAACAAATCCTTTATACCTTTTAGTTAGTTAACCTATTTTGGTAAAATGATTGATTCCTCATACAATTATATAGGATTATGGAATCTGTTAATGGTTCTGTTAACATATCCAGCCTACTTGTAGTGTCTGTGCTGGAATAATATAACTGTTCAACGCAAGTTTGAAGACCATCTATCATGCAACAAGTGACTTCTGACTTTGTAGCTATTATTTGAGGAGAAATATAACTCAACATATGTTTTGATGTCCTATTATGTTGTTTGTTTTCATATTTGGTTCCCACAAATTATTTTTATTTATTTATTTAAGATTCCACGGCTAATTTCTGTTGTGAAGCAAGAGCGTTGTAGATCATGAAGTAGCAGTGCTAAAGAAAGTGTAGCGTCCATCATAGAATTAACCCTAGAATGCATGACCCGTACAAAGAGATGGCATCCTGTTTTTATCTTTATCATTAAATCATTGAAGAATTGGATTATGCACCAGTTTAAATGTTTCAGCAATGTTCAGTTGTCCTACATAACCAAATTCAGTTCAATATAATTGAATTCAATTATGTGAGATTTTAATTTACTAGCAACATTTGCCAATTATTTCGCTGATCCTTGCAGACATGCTGTTGTTTTTCTGAAACTAATAAGGCGAAGAACAGGTAAATGTGTGTAAATCTGAATAAGTGCAGTGGATGTGTTGTAGTCTTGTGTCCGTTTACTGTAAGAAGGTTTGTGGAGATTCACTGCATGGCCAGTAAACGACCGTGCTGAACCTTGAGAGTAAAGACGGGTCAAATGGAGGTAGTTCATAAATAAGCTTTGGGCCAATGAGAAGTCCTGATACTGGGGTCGTCATGTTGCAGCCTTATCTAATGCCTCTGGGTGTTAGTGTGTGCTAGTCCAAGATCCAGTTGAAGAGTAATACTGACCAAAAAATAGATAGTGAGTCAAAATTCCATATGAAAAGCCTACGGGTCATTTTGAGACCCTTTACAAAGGCTTGGGGTAGTGATAGAAAAAAGTTATTTTATTTGAACAAAAAGTGGTGTGTCTCTTGGAACAGCATTGTACATTTTTCAAAGTCTCTCTTATCTGACATCACAGTCTATCTTCTGACTAGTTGATTGCTGTGTCAATTCAACGGCTGCTCTATCATGTCCATTTAACCCCCTTTATGCATTCTAGGGTTAATATGGTGTGTTTGCTTGAACAGAAAGGAAACGAAGGTTTCATTTTGAAAGTTTTTTTAATCCCTAACCCTATGGCTGTCCCAACACTAGACACAAGCACTCCTCTGCTTTTCTTCTGCGTCTTTCCTGCATGACTCTTGCCTTCTTCAGCCTTTCTTTAACCCTCTTTCTGTTAGCTCTTATACATTTCAGGTACCTGTTTTTCTCTTTCTCAGAGGCTACGCGTGGTTCTGCTGTTAAAAGATTTTCTATCTCATTTGCGCGACACCCAACCAATGGTATGTTTGCTTTTGTTAATTCCTAGTCACGTTTTCCCCTCACATTCAGTTTTTGATTTATTATTTGTTCCTTGGATATAGAGTTCCTCTTCAACCCCAGGATAGGGCACAGGGAATGTGACATTTTAAAGGACTAAAGATACTCATTTAACACCAGGCATCATGCATATATTTGATCAACAGTTTAGTCTGCTCTGGACGGTGATCTCATTACATGGATTTAAAAGAAAATCGCATGTACATAAAGTACAATATTTTGCTGTTACCTATTTTTAATTATTTGCTTGTTTATTTGTGGTTGAATGAACTAGTTCCTAGAAACTGATGAAATACGTTGACAGTTTTCAAGTGAAAATAATTTGCTGCTCTTTGGCCTATATGAAGAATATTTATTTAATATAACACTTTATTTTAACCTGTTTAAATGTCTCTGCATATTTTAGCTTGACTAACGTTTACATGTTTTCTGTGTTTTTTCCAATTTCAAATTCTATAGCATAAATGAAACTTTATCATCCAACAGAGTGACATACATATAAAAAATAATAATTCAATGATTGGCTAAAATGTAAAGAATTATTTTAAAAAATATTGTGCATAATGCTGCATTGCAGTGTTTTTATAAGTTGATAACATCCAAGATGATGCTTTTGGAAGTTTAGACATTTTTAGCATATCATTTTTATTGTTTGTTTTTTCTTTTAATCTGCTTTTCTAAATGGGTCAGTGTTTTCCAGTTTGTTCAGTGGTAAGTGTTAATCATACTTAATATACACATTCTATTCTGTCTAATTAGTGTTTGTTGTTTATTTTGGCTCTAGTTCCCAGTCTTGTGTAGTAAGTACTCAGATCTAGTCTATAGACCTTAGTTTTTGACCCTTAGCAAATTTCAGTCTCACTTAGATCAACTCAGAATCCTATCGTATTTTTATCTTTCTTTATGTACCCACAAGAACATTAGCTTTTGGTTTATTCATTGCATTCCCAGAAGGAAAAGTAACACATATCGCATATTCTCCTTTGTATTTTTTTTTTAATAATTGACAAGACATACTCTCATCTTGCATTTAGTCCTATTCTAGGTAAATCACCAAACCTAATAATTTGAACATTGCCTAATAATAGTTTTCTAATACTGTTGTGTGATTGGCTCCTTCACTCATTCACTTCTTAAGATGCCTTTTTTTATTGTTAAATTGTTTATTGTTTTTTGTTTTTTAAAAGCAGTAAATCAATCTGTGTTAAGTGGGGACAGCACTTGTACTCCAAATCGAATCAGTTCTATCGTTAAATTCTAATGAACTGAGTCCCATTTGAAGCCAATGTAAAATGCCAACGAAGGCACACTTGTCGCACATTCTATATGAATATATAAATGTTATGTTGCTTGGCAACCGTAAACAGTCTAATGAACTATATTACTTGACAGAAGAATTGGTTATTCTGATTTTTTAATTTTGACAAATGTTACTATTTATGGAATATGTGTCTTCTAGAACTGTTTCTGCTGTTGGATAAAAGCAATAAACCATGAGAGGCTGTGTGTTACAGTGGTTTTACCGTGGTTAATAACACCTATCTGTGGTATAATAACTGTAACGCATGGCCTCTTGTTGCTTAATGCTTTTATTAAAAGACAAAGGCATCTTGTGCCAAATTGCATGACTTGAATAAATCAAATCAAATCAAATCATAATCATGTTGTTCCACTAGTTTCATTTGAGAAAAAGAAATATTTGTACAAGGTAGGTCGATTGTCATTTCCGCTTCATAAAACCATCTTGGCCAAGTGATGTTTTTGGTAGATTGAAGGTATTGTGAGCTGTTCTTTGTGTGACCCATCTGCCTCCATCTTGCCCACCTCAAACTCACGTTTGACGGTGTTGTTGCTTGTCATTTTTTTTTTTTTTTAGAGGAAATGGAACGCCATATCTCTGCCATCTCTCCAAGATCTTAAAGGGATAGTTCAGGATTTTAGACATGAATCTCTATAGCTTCCCCATAAGCAGTGTGGTGCATTGACCATGACTTACCCCCGACAGCGTCCTGTGAGCCGAGCTCCGGTCCAGTTTTGGTCAAGATGAAATTAGTCCGGCAAGTTTGCTGGGGTCACGGCAATAAAGCTTTTTTCTTCTCAAATCAATATGTGTTCAAAAGAGTGATATATTTGCGTCTCTAAAACGTTGTCTATGGAGAGGTCAGACCTCGTAATGGCTTGGCACTATTTTCTCCCCTGTCATAACACTGCGCGCTGCCGCTACCTACAGCCAGCTGCGAGCTGCGCAGGCGCACACCACTTTTTCAGTTGTTCGGCAGTGTTTACGTGCTCAGAACAGCTACACGAACGAGCTAACATAGCTACTCACCAAGAGCGATCGGTTTGTACAAGCTTTGTAGAAAATGGTGCGGAATTGTGACTATCCGGACTGTACAAACAAAGATGTGGCGCTTTCTCCTCACACATTTCAAAGATTTCCTGTGGCAGATGTTGCTCTGAGGCGACTTTGGCTCATTGCTCTGGGCTTCAATGTGAACTCCAAACTGGCGAAGATAAAGAAGCTATCCTTTTGATATCCCAAAAGATATCATTTTGGCTGTGTGTCGAAGTCAATGTTGTCATCGTCGCTGCTGTAGTCAGACATGTTATCGTTCTCTTTACGAGCTGTAAACAAAGTGACACGTGCGCGGCTCCCAGCTGGCTGTAGGTAGCGGCAGCGCGCAGTGATATGATGGGGGAGAAAATAGTGCCAAGCCATTACGAGGTCTGACCTCTCCATAGACAGCGGTTTTGTGACGCAAATATATCACTCTTTTGAACACATATTGATTTGAGAAGAAAAAAGCTTTATTGCCGTGACCCCAGCAAACTTGCCGGACTAATTTCATCTTGACCAAAACTGGACCGGAGCTCGGCTCACAGGACGCTGTCGGGGGTAAGTCATGGTCAATGCACCACACTGCTTATGGGGAAGCTATAGAGATTCATGTCTAAAATCCTGAACTATCCCTTTAAGTTATAGTTCATGCTATATGATTATTCTAGCTGAAGGTGTTTTTTCAGATTCTGATGTTGTATATTTCATTGAAGGTTTTGAGTTGTATTCCATGGTTCCTTCAATCTGTCCCTTGGAGACGCTCCATAATTCCCTGTCTCTCAAACAAGTGGATGACTTCCTCGCCTCCATAGCCATATCCAATGATCCAGTCCTGGAAATGTCGCCATCCTCGCCAGGTACGGTCAAAACAGCATGCACCGACTGCCACTGTGTCATGTTTACTGTACATTTGTTTGAACCTGTTTTAATTTGTTTGAACCCTCAGCTCTGCCCACAAAGAAGGCTCCTTTGAACACTTACACTCCGGCAAAAGTTTTGCCCTGTCCATTCACACAATCCCTTGGCAAGAAGACGTGCTCACCGGAGAAGAGTGCATCAGGCATGTTGCATTTACTGTATAGAAGCACTCATAAAAAATAACTACACAAAACCAGTAGAACTTAGCTTTGTATTTACAAGTGCTTCATATATAGTCAGGGCTCCAGACTAACACTTGAGAGCAGGAGCACTACAGCAGCACCTCATTCAGTTGCGCTGGAGGGTTTTTTAATCATAAAACTACTATTGTTTTGCATTAATAAGTGCAGTTACTAATAATATTGTATGTTTGTTTATTGGAAATTTGACAGTAAAGCACTGAACTGAATTGAGATGCAGATAAAAACAACTTTTATTAACAACAGTAATGTGCAATAAGCTCATTTTTATTGGGAAAATTTAAATATTCTTTATATTAAATATTACTATATTCTTATTCTTAAAATTCTTATTAAATGTACCATTGTTCTTCTATAGTATCATGCTGAACTGACCGACAGCTTCAGTGGTTATGAAAGAAGCGACCTTTTCTTCTTTTCTGTGTAATTCAGTCACAAATGGAATAAAAGTTTTTTTTTTGTTTGTTTTTTTTATAAGAATTTGTGACTTCCTAAGTTTTTCCATATATTATTAGGGAGTGGAAATGGCTAATAAGTCAAATAACTGCTCTTCTGCCACCATATACTGTCTTTTTTTCAAAAAACAAAAGTGTTTGTTTGTTACGAAGTAATTTTTCTTTTTGCAAATCATCACATTAAAAATAACCCTAAAAATGGATCATTTTTCCAGAGCTTTGAAGTGCTGGAAAAAGTGTAAAGCACTTGAAAGTCCTTAAAGAGTGCTTGAATTTCACTCTTAAAAGGTCGTACGGACCCTGAGATGAATAAAAAACACTCAACTGCTTCTGCCACAATACCATGGTTACAGTTACTACATTAAATCCATGTTAAATGTTGGTGATTTGTGGATTGAAAAGCCTTCTTTAACTTGTTCGTTCATGGCACAATGCTTCTCCTGGTTTCCACATCAACACAGTTTGATCTGTGGTTTATTACAGAGAATTCTGCGCTGAATTTGAACGCTTCCTACCAGATCTCGCAGTGACGTCATTAATACTGCAGTGAATTCAAATGCTTTCTCACCGGATCTCCAGCGCTGTGTAGTTACGGTGTCGTGTGATGAGACCTGATCTGAGCTGCACTGCTCTCTCTATTACTGCTCCGAGCTGATAAACGGTCTGCAGCTCAAACGAGAAGCGCAGTTTCATTCCACTTTCGTTTGCTGTTTCTCATATGCTGCAGAAATGCCAGCTTTTATCAGTTGGACAATGTGGTGTAGCACCAGCGCGACCTCTGACAAAATTTAGTCATACCAGCAGGAAAAAAGTCTGGTTGCAGTCTGGAGCCCTGACAGTTTATTTAATGCATAGTGTTTTGAAAATGGATAAATTGGTACAAAAATCATCTCAAATATAGTGAATAAATCTGAAAGAAAACAAATCTTATGCAGAAATCTTAAACAAATAGAAAGTTCATAGAGAAGTCACCAAATTCACTATTGAAAAAGTGTGGGAAATCTGTTATTCATCAGAATTTCCTTCTGTTTTTCACCTCTGTATATATTTATTTTCCTTCAGTTCAGGATGGCTTTCCCGCCAGAAAACCCAGAGCAGTTTCAGCAGATGTTCCAGATCACGGCGCACGTCGTGGCGACACCTCACAGCCAAGCTCAGAGACCAAGCAGCCCAACCCAAACATCTCCATCACTCGGCCAACTGAATCTCAGGATTCCTCCTTTAAAACCCAGCAACTGTCCTGTGTCTCATCCAGTGGCACACCAGCACACGACGTCCCTGCTCTAGAAAAAAAGAGTGCTACCAAAACCATGCCAGGCTTTTACACATGACATCAATCTGCAAACCACCACCTGCGAAATGTACAGTACATCACAGTACACTCGAAACCAGGACACAACTGAAGCAGAGGACCACATGTCATGGACCTAGCCAACCAAAACAGGATTTTTGTTCAGACAGTTTAGATCAATTCTTAGAGCATGTTACAAGCCTGACTTTGTTACTTTTAGTGACAAGAATTTGTCATAATTAGCAGTACCTTTATTTGTATTTAAAGGAACATCTTACTGAATGTTTGTTACCAAAACAATCCACTTAAAGATATCACATTGTTGTAATTACAATCATATCGTAGGCTTATTTAGCTCTTCCATTCACCTTGAATGGTTCGGAAGAATGTGTTACATTTATCCTGTATATTTGAATGTCGAAATGTAAAAGCTTGCATAGAATTTACTTGTCATAGTATGACATGTTACTGCAGCTGGTTTTAATTCTTTTGGAATATTTAATGAAGACAGCACATTCTGGAGCCTCATCAAACAAGGTCCCGAGTGATATTTCATGTTTAGAAACATATTTTTAATGCATATATTTCATTACAGTCAGAATGTGCAATTATTTCCCTCCACTGTAATGGAAATCTGCCTTATGTTAATTCCTTTTACATCAAATTGAAATTAGACTAAATGTTGTGAATATTGGGAATAAACTTTGGCTGATGGTATTTTTTAAGTTCATCATGAAATCAAAACTAAATTGTCCGTTTAAATCCTGGCAATGGTAGCCACCACCTAATTCTCTGACCCATCATTTGTGTTGTGTACTTTCCTGCAGAGTTTAGCACCAAGCTTCTCCAACACTCCTATGATTTTCTAGTAATCCTGAAGATTTTCTAGTAGAGTTGGAGCCTTATACAACTTATTTTTACTTGTGATAATTTATTTTAAAGTGAATTAAGACTATTTTCACAAACCTGTTTCTGGAGCCCCCCAACACTGCATGTTTTAGGCCAGATTTACTGAACACAACAAGCAAATTGGCGTGAGACCACAGTCCCATAAAAGTGCAGATGGGAGTGGAAGGTTCCCCGGCTGATGATGCGCAAATTATAGGACACAGGTGCAGCCAGATCATTTCATGTGTGCCCATCATAATGACCAACGCAATGGGCGAATTCCAAACGTTTTTGCACCCTTGAAGGGTACTTCGGGAAGGGAGGAGTGTAGGAGTGTTCCAAATGAAAGTTAATCCCTTCACGAAGGGCCTTTCCACAAGTCTGTTGGCACAGGGGACACTTCAAGGAAGTAATTTAATAATTTATGGTCATGTTCTGCCCTTCGGCGTGAGTAGGGCAGAGGGATGCCCACTTTCGATAGGAATTTGCCAAATGTAATTTTGTAAATTTGCCAGATCCAATTTTTTTTTTATGATGGACGAAAGTTTCGGAGGCAGTGTGTAAACGTGATTGACACAACGTGAGGTCGTATTTATTTTTTACCGTGCAAGAATTTCGGACTCTATTTCGGACTCTATACTACTCAGAATGCAATATATGCCTTTTTTGATGCACCTTTTGATTCGACATCCAATGGGCCGGCAAAACCTGCCCCGGTGACTTCTAAGGGTGGTGCTTCAGTAACTCTGTCCTTTGGCAGAGGTGCAGTAGTTTGATGAGCTGGTTTTGTTGTCAATCTTTTACAAACATGACAGTGTCCTATATTTTGCTTCACAAGCTGTCGGCCATGCAAAATCCAATATTTCTCTTTCACCTGAACCAGTGTATCCCTCACACCTGAATGCATCTCTCTGTCATGATAACTCTGAACTAGTAATTCTGAGTGTCTTAGCTTTGTTCTCTGAAACTGAACTCGGACTCTTGTAATCATCCACAAACACTAATGAGTCCTTTTTCATCTAAGAATGGTTTCAAATCCTTGTTTTTGGAGTCTTTGTCAACGCCTATTTTGAGCAAATGTATTTCCTTGTTGAGTTTCCTTTGCCCAATACATTTCAGCTGCAAGTAGTTCTTCTGCTGTGAGTTCGCCTTGGATTTTATATGTGGATCGGGCATTGGTGATGGACCTCTTTATCCATGCAGTTATTCAAAACACAGTCTTCAATCTGCTATATTTCGCTAAATCCAAAAGAGGTTCTGTTGGTGCAACACCACCAAACTGCACGGTGACCTGAAACTCAGACCTCAGACCAGTGTTCGTTTCAGCAACAGCTTTCCTCCGGCTCCTCCGAGCGAGCTGGAGCTGAAGAAGCCGGGCCAAACCCCCAGAGTTTACTCTGTATCAGATCATCTGCACTCTTTCCTCGAGTAGCTGAATCAGCTGGATTGTCTTTACCATTACGATGTGACCACGATTCAGGGTTTGTGGGATTCTGTAGCTCAGCCACTCTATCAGCTTTAAATGGTTTCCGTTTCTGAGCAGAACTCTGTATCCAGCGTGAGACAATTACTGAATCTGTCCTCTTGCGAATTAGATTTTTCTACATCTTCAAGGGACGAAGCAGATGATGTCCTATTCTAGCTCCGATTAGAGCTCCCATTAACCCTAAACGTGGTCAACTAAGCTTCTTCACAGGAGCAACTCTTGCCTTTGATGCGCCAAAACTGAAACAAGGCTCACAGAAGAGAGAGCGCACGGCTCAAGCTCGCTCGAAACCACACGCTCGCACAAAGACGAGACGATACAGGAGCGCCACAGGACTCCGTCACGAAACCCTGACACTTACAGGCCGTGCCTCTTCTGTCTAGTATTTCCCAGTGCCAGAAGTTTAGAGATGGTAGCAATATGACAAGTAGCCTGATGTTAACAATGACAATGTGGAAGATTGTAACAAACCCGTCTCCATACCGAGTGATGACCCTGATCTTCAACCAGATGGATAAATATTCAGAATCTGATCCAATCTGACCTCTGACCTGTAATGCTGCCATAATCATACACTATTCGTTCAGAGGAGAACTGAGCGACTGAGCCTGGGTTCTCCCAAGGTTTTTTTTCTCCATTCTGTCACTGATGGAGATTTGATTTCTTGCCACTGTTGCCTTTTTCACCTTTGGTTTTTGGCTTGCTTAGTTGGGGACATTTAATATTACAGCAATAATATTTGATCTCCTGCATTGACACCATTATATGAGAACTGATCTGAGCTGGACGATGACATGACTGTTTTCTCCAGAGTGGCGCATATATACATATAAATATATAAATGAACTAAATTAATAACTTTTTTACCACAAAAATGAACCATCACTGAACTTACTTAAGCTGGACTGTGACGCTATTTTCTTCTAGAAACAAACTTTGTTGCATTATTTTCCTGTTATCACTGTAAAGCCGCTTTGAAACAATCTGTATTGTAAAAAGCACTATATAAATAAAGCTGACTTGACTAGCTCTGAAGCTGTAGTGTCATCGGTGTCAAGCACTGTGAAGCCAAAGGCTGAAGGACAAACAACTGTGCTGCGTCAAACAGTTCAGGCATGGATGGACGGTCCGGCAGGGAATTATACGTTGTTTTTGGATGGAGGCAGTCAAAGAAGCTTTGTGCAAGAGAGGCTAGAGAAGATAACAGCTACAGTGCTGAATAAAGAGACGCTGAATCTCCACAGTTTCGGAGCTGAGTGTCCTGCAACTACAGAACGCAACATCATGACAGCACTGACACTTGAAAGTGTACGAGAATCAGAGAAGAGAAATCACAGCAATAGGGACTCCTCAAGTCTGCACTGCTGTTATGAAAGTTACTGGAGAACATGTGCAAAAGAAGCTTGAAGGGTCTGCAACTTGTGGATTTTTTACTCTGAGGACACTAATGATTCTGAGCTTTCAGTGTCAATAGGAGCAGACTACTACTGGTGAGTGGTATCAGGTCGAGTCGAGAGTTTAACCGAATCTCTTCGCGTAACAGACACAACCTGCATGCAAATTTGTTTGGAAGAAGATACACAGATTTCAAAACAGTTGCGAGTCTTTGGGGAAACTGAACAAGACGGCTGAGAGTCCAGAAGAAATAAAGCCTTACAACATTTTAATCAGACAGTAACTTTTAAGGATGGACATTTTCAGGTTGATTTACCCTGGAAACCAAATAAACCAGAACTACTGAACAACTTCAAGGTGGCTAAGAAGAGGTTTGAGAAGCTGCAGAGAAACCTAAAAGCTTACGTAACCTTTTACACGATATACAGACGTAATACACAACTTTTTACAGCAAGGCATTTGTGAAGATGTTCCAGCCCAAAACTCACAAGCAGAGGAAACAGATGCTGTTAAATACTATCTGCTACACCATGCTGTGCTTAGAGATCAGATCACAATGCTAATACAGGTGTACTCGGGGTCTAAAACGCTTCGAGCTTGTCCAGTTTTGACCACTTCCAGAGGTAGATGAAAACACATTAGACCGGATTGCTTTCATAGTGTAAACACTCATGTGATCTAATGTGTTCAACAGCCACTAAAGACCGTCTTCTCTCCGTCTACTGGCCTAACGCATGAACATTATGGGAAACGCTCTAGCCAGACGGGACTTACACTTTGACTGTTGGAGACCCAAGTTTAGTTTGAAGATGAAAAACAAACCAAAAACAATGTCCTCTCATCATTCCTGATTTCTAACACACACTCACAGCGCTCAGCGTAATCTTACGGCTGACAGAACCGAAACTAAAGCTGATATTCTCCGTGTGTTTCTCCGTCGTCTCTGAGCGCGTTCATATTGCAAGATTATATTTTGTCCATTAGATTGAAAGATCTGAAAAGCCCAAACATTTACCCACCCATAGAACCTCACCTCAAAGAAATCAGGACAGAAGAGGTCTAAAATGGACAAAAGAGACGGATTAAAACAGCAGGTGTACACAGATATGTGTCTCCATCGTCCATTTGTGATCCGATCGACCAGAACACATCTTAATACAGGGCCTAAAAGACGTTTAACTTGCACAACCGCTAACAAGCAAAAGGGGTGCAATCTTGATAAGGAGCCAGGGTTAAAAGAGCCTTCAGTGATGAAAGTCGACAGCAGATGGTGTAAACTGTGGTCATGTCTTGTAAAGCTGCACCAGCCTGCACTCAAAAAAATGAAAGGTTGTGCACTATATATTTATATTTAGTTTACTTATAATAATTGTGTTTGTTGACTTGAAATGTTTTTTTCTATTAAGGTCCACGTAATTATGTCTCAACTTAACAGTACAAAATCCTAACGTGTTGTCTAAACACAAACCATTTATGTTAAGTACAAAATTCTTACATCCAGAGGGTGGCAGTATAGTGCGACGCCAACTGCCATTTTGCCCTAACTTAATTTGATTGTGTTCAATCTGCTTAATATGTAAAATTTAAGTTTACTTAATCCGTTTGTGTTGGATTACATGAATGATTTGTGTTGCATTAACTGAAACTGGGCAGTGCTTGTTAGTTCCCAGCATGCTTTGCATATGGTTGAATTAAGAGAGAATAAATAGTGTTATTTTATGTTTTTTTTGAGAAAATGAGAAAAGGGGAAGACTTGATAGTGTGTAATTGTGTTTAATATTCAATTACATTGGAATTATTAGAACCATTTAAATTACAGTGGGTTACCATTGTGGAGAAGTGTGGAGCATTTTGTTTGACTGTGGACTGATTTGGTTACTTTTAGTTGAAGAAGCATGTAAATCTTAGCATTTAAGATGCTAATATGTGCTACTGCTAGCAAATAGCTAGCTATAGTCTATCAATTTAATTATGTGTCACTAAAATAAATGAAATATTAATGGATGAATGAAAATAACAAACACATAAGTTGAATGCAAATTAAGTAAATTAGTTGGGCTGACACTATTAAATTAAGCTGTGTCCAACCATAGTAAACAAGTTGAATCAACCTTAATAAATTAAGTTGACCCAACGTAAGTACATTAAATTGGAATAACAGAATTGCATAATGCTGAAATAAAGCAAGTTAATCATGTGGAAATCATTTCCATGATTTTTAGCGCAATTTTCCACCGGACAAATTGCGATTGTTAACTCATGATTTCTGTTCTGTGCGTCTGTGCGCACCAATCTTGCACTTCTATCTACTCCTCAACCAGACCACCTAGAGACTTCGGGTTTTCGGCATTATGTTAAGGAAGGTCTAATCTCGGGAACGCACAAAAAAAAAAAATCCAGGAAAAGATTTACTATCTCTTAGTGTTGTGATCCCATGAGGTGAGAAAATTGCGCTAAAACACTCACTGAGTTTTTATTACTTGTTTTATGTTCATTCAAAGAGTTATTATTTTAGTGTGGTGTTCGTGCATCAGAAAAGATCAGTGTTGTAGAGACGAGGCAGTTCTGCTGGATGTGGCTATGAGGTTAAATTAAACATCGGACTATGTGCTTCATTACCTTGAAACAATTTTGGATTTGCATCTCAAAAATGGTGCAGTAATTATACATAAATTATAAATAATTATAATTGAATGCCTTTTAAATATAACACTTTTTCTCATTTTAGCTTCAGGTTTTCCTGATTCTTCACAGAAAAACACTATGTGGCCTTTTCTTTGCTGTTTTAGCTTATTTTGAATCATTTGAAGCGTTTTCAAAGCCGCTGAGTCCCCCTTCTGGGCCCCGGGCCCCTTTTTGAGAACCACAGCTTTATATAAGAGCATCCGAGCCTCGACACATCACGTGACTGGATCCTGAGGACCAGTGGCTCGTGTCACGTGACTGGTGTCGACACCACTCCTCTGACAGGGATCTCGTCTATGGTTCGCTCAAGCACAGGTGTGCAGTCTTTCTGAACAGGTTTGATTTTACACCATTTCCTTCATTACATTTCTTCACTGCTATGAATAGAGTGCTGTGTGTGAGCCGCGCTTAAGCCGCCGTTTCGACCGTTAAATCCCCGCGTTGCTGTTGTAAATCGCGAAATGGTGGCAGTGACACAGCCCAGAATAAAGATAGCGTGTGGAGGACGGGTTTCTGCTGTAACAGTTACTGGATTTTGATATTACTCGATTTTCGTCGATAAAGGCGTTTTATGGTACATATGATGGCGTTTTTTGGTACATATGGAGCTCAACGCAGCATTTGAGTGTCAGATAGATGTCGAGCATCATCATCTTCATCAGGAGGAGAAACGGGATGATTCTGGATGATTCCTCTACTAAACCCTCACAACTATCCTTTATTATCATCATTATTCCATCTTTTACATCAACCTTATTCTACAATGTGTTACACCGCGCCTATGATTTTTACCGAAATATTATTTGATTCATATTTTTACAGTAAAGCGTTGGCCTGGTTTCTCGGGGTTTATTCACGATAATGTCTGGCATTAAAACAAACACATTTCCATTTTTATACTGTACAAACCACTACTGTTGTGTTTGAGCTCAGTGGACGTGCAGGGCCTTTGGTTTAATGACTGAATAGTGGATATACTCCTCTCTTTTTTCAGTTTAACTCAGATTTCCTTTAAGATTTAGGAATGTCACAGTGAATATACTAAACCTAGTGTTGTGGACTGAAGGCTAGGACTGATATTATAGCATTAATATATAAAATATTAATATATAATATGCATCATTTTTCCCAAACTGGCATTTCAAACACTCTTTGTTTTTGATAGGACCTTCTGTCCTTATGTTATTCTAATGAACTGGGTTTGGTAGTGAGATAATGTAGCCTAAATGTTAACTACTATTCAGTGATGGCATAATCATTTCATATACATGTGCAAATGATTGTGTAATTACTGTGTTAATGTTTTGATGATTAGTAAGTGTGTAAATATGATCTTAAATTTGGTCATTTCTTTTTTTATTAGCCTACACTTTAGATTAGGGTACAAATATTCACTATTAACTAGTTATCCCTCAATAAACTCCTAATTACTGCTTATTGACAGTAAATAAGGCTGTTAGGAATGGGGAAGGGTTAAGTGATGTAGAATATGGTCATGCAGAATGAGGCATTAATATGTGCGTTAGCCTATATGTAATAAACAGACAATATGCTATTAATATGCATGCTTCTCTTTTCATTCATCTTTTATAAAGCACAATTTAATACAACAGCATTTGCCCAAAGTGCTGTACAAAGATAAAAATGAATAAAGCAGGTGACAGAAATTACACAAATTCAAAGTAAACACATAATTCAGTGTAGAATATGCCTCAGTGCCCTGTAGAGTTAAAAGCCTGAGATAATGGATGAGTTTTTATCAGTTTCTAACATGCAGGGGTAAAAGATGCAAGCCCTAAGTTTTAATCTAGACCTATAGGAACAGTAAAAGCAGCTGATCAGCACATAAGAGCCTAGTAGATGTGTGCCGTTTTAAAGGACTAATAGAGAAGGTGGTGCCGACACATTTAATGATTTAAAAACAAACAGGAAAAGATTAAATTCAATTCGGAAACGTACTGGCAACCAGTGAAGATAATCGTAATGTCAGCATCCTAGCGGCTGCATTTTGGACTACCTGCAAATGAGACAACACCGTCTATCTGACTCCTATATATACAGAGAATTACAATAATCAAGCCTTGAAAAAATAAAGGCATGAATGACCTTATCAGGGTCCTTAAAAGAGAGAAATGTCTTGACTTTGGCCAAAAGTCTCAAGTGGAAAAGGCTGGATTTGACAACAGCATTTATTATTACCAAATTCTTCACTACCATTTTATTATTATACGAGACCAGTGGAACAAGATTAAAATTCTATAGTATTCATATCAAGTGAAAATAGGATGTTACACTATTCAGCCCAACCAAATGTAAAGTTTTTCTTATCTAAGTAAATCTCTTATCTAAACACTCATGAATCTTAGTGGGCTTATTGTGAACAATATGGATCAATGGAGCCGTTCTTTATAAGCCCACTTGACAAAAAATAAGTAATATTAATAAACGCATCATTCATGCAGTGTTGTTGGTTAGATGCAATACAAAATACTGCTTTACAATAAGCAGTTGGGGATATTTGGGGATATTTAATTAATCAATCAACGATACTATTGATCAGCATTGATGTATTGTTTTAATTTAATACTGTGAAGCTGCTTTGATACAACCTATGTTGTGAAAAGCGCTATATAAATAAACTTGACTTGACTTGACAATACCAAGAATCAAAGAATACAAAAAAAAAAAAAAAAATCATATCAGGTTTTATTTTAATCTGATTAATTAATCTCTTATAATAATAATAATAATAACAATTATTGTTGTTATTGTCATCATTATTATTTAATCAATACTTCTCAATAATACTGTACAAAGCAATAAGTTTTATCGGCATACCTTACAAGGCATGAATCTGTATTTGGAACGAGCACTTTGATATTTGCATTATAAATGATAATACCTTCATAATAAATGATATTATACCTCCAGCTGGATTGCCCATGATCTCCACCAGAGGGCACTCCTCCTACAACTACATTTCCCATAATCCATTGCCTGGACTCACTGTGGTTTGCTTACTTCCACCTGTGTGTCATTTGCTTGTTAATGTTGGCCTATATGAGCACTGTGTTTCCACTCACGCTTTTTGTGAAGTCTTGTTACACTGCAGTTCTGAGTGCTTTCTCTAGTTTCCCGAACTGTGGTTCTGATCTTCTGCCTGGTTTCCTGGATTTCCCTGTTTGCCCTGTGTTTTGACCATTTTCCTCATATGTGGATAACGATTGTAGATCTTCTAACCGTGTGTCAGAGCTAAATACACTAGTGATGGGAAGTTTGGATCAGTTTACTGACTCTCTCGTTCGATCTTGTTTATCAAAATGAACGAATCTTTATTCGGGTCATTTCGTTTTTTAAGTGGTTTTAAAGTTCCCAAATTCCTGTGCACATCCACCAATTCAATCTTGATCATATTCTGAATTAAGAAATCATTATAATACAGCCAAAGATAATTTACAGGGAACATAAATATTTACTTTACCTTCCAAATCTTTCGTTCATTTGTCTTGTGACAGATGCAATGAATGAATGATTTTAGTTCATCACTAAAATACACTGAGGGGTGCTACCAAATTATATTACTATAGTATTTCATAAATGAGTGTGGTTACTAATAATATTACATATTTTGTTATGAAAATGCACATTTGACAGTAAATCACTGAGCTTGAATTAGGATGCCAAGGTTAATTTACTTATAATATAATTTCAATATATTAACATAGGGAGACATGTAAATGCTCTGACAGTGTGATTTAGAGACTCGACCTTGATTCTACTATATTTGCTCATAATTTACCATTGTTCTTCAATCACACTATTCATTTAAAGATAATTAAAAACACAAACATAACAGTTGCTGCAATTAGATTTAGGTTCAGTTTTGCATAATATTTACTAAAATAATTAGAAAAAAATCATTTGAATATAAATCAATTTGAGGGGAAAAGGAACTTTATAAATGGACAGATTTATCCTTCAGATCTGCAGAACTGTAGAAGTCTGTGTTTGAAATGAAGAAGCTGTTGAACATCAGAGAACGACAGCAGTTTATGAGCCGGTAATTTAGTTCAGTCAAGCCACATTCTGTAGCACTTTATACAGTACAATACAGATTATTTCAACACAGCTTCACAGTCAAGGAAAACAACAGTGATGTCATCGTCCAGCTCAGTTCAGTTCTCATACGATAGTGTCAGTGCAGTCAGATCGATAACATTGCCCAATATTAAGTGTCCTTAATAAGCCCGAGGCGACAGTGACAAGAACCCAAACTCCATCAGTGACAGAAATGGGAACCTTGGGAGAAACCAGGAACAGTTCTCCTCTGGCCAAATGAACGAACACGGTGAAATACAAAAGAAATCACACTTTGTGTCTGTGTTTTTTAATTTTGTTGATTATAGTATCTGGTATAAAACATATGGCGGATAAATCTGCATGTCCTGCAGTCGTGTCTGTCAGACTTTCGAGCTGTAAGGCTTGATTGATCCGCTTGTGTTTCTGACCCACCGCTCCATCCTTCCCACAGAGACACAGTCCCCTTCAGATGTGTTTAATCTTAAGCTTGCCAAAATCTTGTTAGATGTCTTTTGCCACGCCACTGGTGCATCATCATCATCATCGCCATTAGAAATGCTGCATCATCTCAAACCGGCGGCTGAGGCCCAAAACCTTCCTCTTACAGCTTTCGGAGGCATTATTTCACGTCAGAGTGAAATCCAAGTGCTGGATTCAAGTTCCGTTTCATTCTTCCTAATCCTAGATTGTTTTCTTTTTTGTCAAAATGACAGTCAGCATTTGGAATTATCCTTCAATGTTTTAATATGAAGACCCAATCTCTGTGATGTTGAACTTCGCGGGACAGATGCAACTGCTTCTAATTTAATACCGGCAGAAGAGTACAAGTTTGTGTTTGTTGATCAACATCTGTGTCTGTCACAGTGGGTTTCAGAGGACACTCCCATGGACACTGAACTCAGTTTGAGCTCCAGCCCCATTCATCTGCCTGCAGTGCTGAAAGCTTTCAGCTGACATACGGCTTTACGTGTACACTAGTGTATCAGCAGCACAGCACTGTACGCACACAGTCAGTCTTTTCTAACTCTTTTATAATCTGTACGCTCAGAACACATGGGAATTTTTTGTGCTAATCAGTTTGTCCACAAGCTGGTGACACTGGCCTGGCCCGAAAACAACAACAAACTTCTGTAAAACTCATCTTTGATCACCGTAATTATGTATTTTAACGTTTTTTCCTTGAAAAAAATGTCTTCATGCCTTAATATTTACATTTATTCATTTAGCTGACGCTTTTATCCAAAGCGACTTACAATTGCTATATATATGTCAGAGGTCGCACGCCTCTGGAGCAACTAGGGGTTAAGTGTCTTGCTCAGGGACACATTGGTGTCTCACAGTGGATTCGAACCCGGGTCTCTCACACCAAAGGCAAGTGTCTTATCCATTGCGCCACACCACCCCTAATATATTTTGAATGTAACTCGACACCCTTGCCTCATTTAGTATATGCAGTTCTATGAATATGCAAATGAGCCCCGCCTCCACTCACTCACTCAGCTCAGAGATCCACACGTTGATCTGATTGGTTACAAGGTAGTTTGCGACGTCAGAAACACCAACGATTTCACACCGTTTTTTTGAGACTGTCTTTGGTTCACCACATGGGGACTTTAATACTTTTTGAGAATTGCTTACTCTCACTTTGAACAAAACCTACAAACATTTAAATCTCTTAATTGCCTTTAAATGCTCAAGTCACTGCTGCACTAATATATGTGCTAGACAACATTACAAATACAATATAGCTAGATCTAAATACAGAGGATCACTCATCTCCTATCATTTTACGATGTTAAAAATCGTCATATTGTCCATCCCTAAAACTTGATCTATGTACAAAAGAGTGAAACTTTTTGTAAAGCTGCTTTTAATCGATGTGTGTTGTGACTAAAGGGCCGTTCACACCAAGAACGATCACTATATTTACGTCCACACCAGCGAACGATACTGGTCTGTTTATTCTAAGCTCATGCGCTGCGGTTTCAAAGTGTGCACGACATCATTAAACATGTTTTGCTGTTCTTGTTGCACTTAACCAGCACATGTCCTCAGCATGCTGTGTTTTGACTGAAGCTAGTGTAATCGATCCAATAATCTAACAGTGGATTTATTAGTTATTTAGTTATTAGTTATTTAGTCTTTTTCAATGCAACTTCAAAGGAAGCAAGACAATGTTGTTGAAACGAGCGCTGGATACCTGAGGTAATACTTCTCACCAATTATTCAGAGGGTTCCAATTATGAACGATTGTTTTCCATATCCATTTTCTTGAAAAGGGGCTTGACTTGTCAAACAGTGCTGGATTTTTCTGGACCTCGGCGATTAACTTCTCCACAATGTCGTCTGCCATTTTAAATACGCAAGCCCTTAAATTAGAATGAATTCTGATTGGCTGTCAGTGTTTTTATCGTTCAACAGCTGAAAAAAAAAATTGTTCCGAAAGTGATCCCAACGATATCATTTCTCTGTATCGTTATGGTTATAGCTCTGGTGTGAACTCTGCTATTCTTTAATATTGAGAACAATTTTTAGAACTATATCTTTATCGTTATCTTTATCGTTATCGTCCTTGGTGTGAACAGGCCTTAAAAGTACAAATTTTATTTGTAACATAATATATATTAGGACTGGGACAATAAATCGATGCATCGCGATTCATGGATTGATTCCAATTTTTTTCCGAATGCATCGCAAATCGATTCTGAGCTTAGTTTTTATCCTGCAGATGGCGCTCTAGGCTAGTTTTTAACCAGCAGATGGCGCTCTAGGCTAGTTTTTAACAGCAGAGGGCGCTCTAGGCTAGTTTTTAACCAGCAGATGGCGCTCTAGGCTAGTTTTTAACAGCAGAGGGCGCTCTAGGCTAGTTTTTAACAGCAGAGGGCGCCCTAGGCTAGTTTTTAACAGCAGATGGCGCTCTTGGCTAGTTTTTAACTGCAGAGGGTGCTCTAGGCTAGTTTTTAATGCTCACGAAGAAGAGCGCTCGTGTGTTCGGCTGATTCTGAGAATGTACTCGCACCTCAGAATGCTTTTATGATTAATGTCAACAGCCCACTGCAAACACCCTTGTAATTCGCTTCAGCCTTTTCGAACTTTACGAATGATTATTTTATTTGAGGTTGAAGTGTGTGTAAGGCATTGGAAGCCCGCGGAGTACAGATGTTTCTAGAGCACGCAGTGCCCTCTGCTGATAAAAACTAAGCTCAGAATCGATTCGAGAGAATCGCTATGAATTCGGAAATTCTCTTCAAGAATCATTTCTTGATTCACGATGCAGTGATTTATTGTCCCAGCCCTTATATATTATTTCTTCCTCTCTGTTTCAGCCAGGTCATGTCAGTAAAGATGGAAATGGATGCCAGTGGATCGTCCAGGGCACCCATCTCCGTTCTGTCATCCGCTGAGGTCAAAGGCACCCTGAAGCCCGAGCCCGACAAACCCCGCTGCTCCAGCACCCCCTGCTCCCCCATCAAAAGTACTGTCTCAGGATACCAAATCCTTCACATGAACTCCAACTATCTGGTGGGCTTCACCACCGGCGAGGAGCTTCTTAAATTAGCCCACAAGTGGTCCAGTCCTGACAGCAGCAACACAGAGGCCTTGCCCAGCCCCATCAAAAAGCCTGTGGATGTAAGTCTGCACCGAGCCTCGCGGATCTGCAAAGCCAAAAGCCGATACTACCAGCCGTACGACATCCCAGCCATCAACGGGCGCCGGCGCCGGCGCATGCCCAGCTCAGGAGACGGCTGTCTGAAGTCTCTCGCTGGCGGGGAGCCCGGCAAGACCCCGCACGGCCCGCTGCCCCTGTGCCTGCTGAAGGGCAAACGCGTTCACTCCAAGTCCCTGGACTACCTCAACCTGGACAAGATGAGCCTCAGGGAGCCGGCGGACACCGAGGTGCTGCAGTACCAGCTCCAGCACCTCAATCTGCGGGGCGAGCGCGTGTTCACACGCAACAAGACATGAGTCCTCAGACGCCCAGCACTAACACACTCAGTGTAGGGCTCGATTTTTACCACTCTCCCCCATTACGCCATCCATACACCACTGATCTTCTGTGTGTGAGGAGACACCAGGGCAGGGGAAACCTTAAAGGAGTAGTTCATCCGAAAAGACTAGTTCTGTCACTATGCACTCACCCTCATGCTCTTCCACACTGTTCTTTGATATCTGTCTGTCACACAAAACTATCAAGAGACTTTGGAAGACTTGGAATATAGCGCAGTTATTGCATAGACACTCATATGATCGGGCTGCACGACATCTGAAAGAAAACCAAGTGCGATTGTCAAACGCAACGGCTGCACTTGAATCAAATAAACACCTGTGTTTCCGAGTGCTGCTTTACGCGAGCAGCTCATGATCTGGTGTTTTCTGCATCTGCTCTGAGTTTGAGTCGCTTGGCAAGCCGGCCATCTTCACAAACCTGTAATGAGAAACCGCTGACAACTAAAGAGAAGCGCCCTGCAGGTTTCTGCCAGAAAACGCTTTTGAAGACTTGAGACAGCCATAAATATTAGTATTGTAATTGATGGCTAAAATGTGCAGCCCTGCAAACATGGAGATGTTTTTATAAATCACATTTTAAATCGCAATGTCTGTTGCTATCAGAAAAACCGCATATTTCATGAAGTCGAGCAGCCCTGTTATATGTGTTTTTATGGAGCTAGTGTCACAGGGACAGACAGAGTCACTCTGAACTGACTTTGTATGAAAATGACCTGCATTAACCTTTCCCCCCTCTTTTCTTTTCTCCTTTTTCAGTTTGGAAAGACATGAGGGTGAGTAAATAATGACATGAGAACGAATCCTTTATCCCCTCAACGAATTATTGTAAAGGTGTGTGTTACAGGGCCATACATTCATTGCCATGGTGAGGTTTTTTAAGATTAGCAATAAATGGTGTGTCTTAATTGCTTAATTCCTACTGTGTGTGTGTGTGTGTGTGTGTGTGTGTGTGTGTGTGTGTGTGTGTGTTTGGCAGGTCCTCACTTTCTGAGAGCCCTTTAAAGGCCTGTTTGAGGATCAAGACCTGGTTTTAGTGATGAGGTTATAATTAGGTTTAGGGTAAGGGTTCGGGTCAATGAATGTCCTCACAAAGATACGTGTGGGTGTGTGTGTGTGAAAAAGTATACCTTTGTAAATTAAGTGTGAAAATGGCTGTACTGCAAAAATGCATTTAGTCATTTGTTCCCCCTCAACATCCAGTCGCACGTGTGTGTGTTATTCTGCTAACATTGGTAACTGGTGTCAGGTGAGGATCTCGACTGTTACGCAATCCGGATGTTCTTTAAAACACACTCCGATAGGCTTAGCGCAGGAGAGGCTTTTCCTTGGAGAGGCCAAGCTGACATTAGCATATAGAAACCATTAATGGCCTTTTCATTTCTTTAATCAATATTTTACAGGAGACTCACTGGATCCTCTTACACTTAGTTATTGTCTGGAAGAAGTGTTTGTTAATGAAGGTTGATCGTGCACATAGTAGATAACATTGCTATAAAACCAAAGTCCAGGGGGAACTTGATTAATAATTTTTGGTCAACAGACAATCTTTCACCGTTTCACGCGATAAGCACTGGTAACAGTTTATGGGATCTTATTTCTCCATTTTCACAACAATGTTTAATACGTATCCATTTGCTTTTTTGAGTTTTTTTTTTAAATCTTTATCATGACGAGTGAAGATATATTAGTTCCAGACATCGGGATCATGTTTCTTTAGGATCTTTGCTAGTTGTTTTGCTACTTTTCCTCCTTCATCTTTTCTCTTCTATATCTTTCTCCTGTGATTTTAATTAATGCGTTGAACTGAATTGCTAGATTTCACCCTTTTCAACATTACAGACTGTATTCTATAGTTTAGTTTCGTCTTCGAGGTCATCTATCTAATCCAGTCGAACTATCCTATTGTTTCACTGTTACATTCAGCTAACCGTCGGTGGAATATGCTCTAAAAAGCACCTTAGATTAATTCATTATATATTTATTAATTGTGATGTGTTGGTGATATTTTATTACAGTATTTCCAAAGGTTTTTTTTATTTACATATTGGTACATATTACATATTAAAAGCACCATTACTTCAGTTTTCCAGTTCTCTTGGGCAGCAGTCAGCCAGCTGTCAATCATCCCGTCTGGAGTGTGTTCTGCCCGACCCAGTCATGTCCAAAGTACCAAAAAGTGAGCGGTTTGTGTTCCTGCGGGCAGGCTCGTGACGGGCCGTCCTGCTGAGGCCTTCATCACGGACGATTGATACGGTGTGTGTTCACACACTCCGTGATATATCAGAGCCAATGAGGGTAAACACTTCAGCTTGAAAACCTGTCATGCACTGGAAATGTTAAATTGTTGTATTCTCCTTTTTTTCAGATATGTAATATTAATAATGATTTAAAGAAATGCTCCTGCCTAGAGGGATACAACATAATAGATTTTGACCTGTTGCTGAATAAAAGTGTGTCACTACTGGCTGCAGTGCCTTCAGTAAGAAATACATGATTTATCCAGAAGGCATGTCTTAGTTTGTCTTACTTGAATGCACATGTAATATTGTTACGTTCTCTTCTGTTCTGAACATGTTCAATGCTTAAATTGTTTTTGTCAAAAGTTTGAGTTTTCGTTTGATATTAATAAAACACCGTTCTTTGCATTGTGTATTTCTTACATTGTGTTCCCAGGGAAAGCATGAAACATGTATACTTTAAATGCAATGCAAGTCAGTTTGGATAAAAGCTTCTGCCAAATGCATGCATTTGATCTTAATCAGAGAGAACAGTGAAGCAGTGTTATCTGAAATATGTTGTTACATTTGGTCTTCTCGTAGTTATCCAATCATAGTCCAAATGTCCTTCAAGACAGACTCGACTCGGAAAAGTGCTTTATTTAGGCCAGTGGTTCTTGGGGCCCTCAGCAAACTTTACAGGGGTCTGCAGGATGACAGAAATGTATGTAAAATTAATCATTAGTAGTATATTAACATGACCTCAAAGACCACAAACTCGAGATGATAAATGTAAAATCTTTTTCTTGAAGAACATGCAGTTTTCAAAACATCTGGAAGGCTCCGTCCCAACACACCTGTGTCTCTGTCATATCCCAGCAGCCCCACACCTCGGCTGGCTGGGTCAGGTGTGTTTGGTGAGGGTACGCCTGCAGGAACGCGCATGGCTACTGTTTAGCTAAACTAAATGTGAGTCGGTATTTAGGATAATGAAAAAATGTTAACAAAAAAAGGTTTTATTATCCTCAGCTGGAGGGTCAAGAAATCGAACTGAATTATATTGCAGTGATCAGAGAAAACACTTCTTGATCGTTTAATGAGTTTATTAACATGCACACCTGTTTTTCTGAAGTCCTTGCCTCAAACACTTGAGTGGCCATAGTTATGGAAAAGCCTCAGAAGTTGTGAAAAATTAAGAAATTTTATGATCAGTGTTAGTGAAATTCATTCATACGCTTTTTTAGCCTGAAAATATATAATACAATATATAGACGGTGTATTCCCTAGTTCTGGCTAACATTTTTTCAGACATAATACCTGTATTGGATGTTGCATTTGGATATATGGGACATGTTACAGACATTTTTTGTTGTATTTATTTTTTTTTTTTGGCAAAGATGAGTTGTTTTTTTTAATGCTGAACTCAGATCCAATAGCGTTGGTCTTTGTCAGGGTTGCCAAGTCTGTCGTTTTCCGGCGGAAATGGGCAACTTTTAAACCAGGGTTCACCAATCTCGGTCCTGGAGGGCCGCTGTCCTGCAGAGTTTAGCTCCAACCAGCTCTAACACACCTGTTTGAAAGTTTCTAGTATGCCTAGTGAGACCTTGATTAGCTGGTTCAGGTGTGTTTAATTGGGGTTGGAGCTAAACTCTGCAGGACAGCGGCCCTCCAGGACCGAGATTGGTGAACCCTGGTTTAAACTGTTGCCGCAGGTTAAAGGTTTGAGACTTAGCATAAATGATATTTGACTGAAAGGCTTGTATTGTAATATTTTATGTTCTAATGATAAAACTTTATGATTATATGATAAAGTGGTTTTCAGTTGTATATAGCCTAACAGTAAATGTAAATTGAGTTTTGATATTTGGGATATAATCATTTGGCTACTTTTGGGATATTTTTGATTGTCCATATTGGGCTAATTGTGTTACTCAGACCTGGCAAGCATGCCATCCTCGACCGTGTTGATGGTGGACACATTAGTTGATTAGTGTCCATTCAAAGTCGATGCTAGTGAAGGTATTGTATAGGCGACAAAATGTTATTTAGAATATTAATAGCTTTAGACATTTCGTTAGGTTTGACCAACATTGGCAATGGGCACACGTGCCAAAGTAAACCTTTTCCAGTGAAATCTTCTTTAATCGAAAACTGGAATCTTTTCTCATTGTTTCAGAAAAGTGAATGAATTTCGATCGCTAACATTGATCAGTGTCTTTATTTCACTAGTGTTTATTCAAATCTTTTCAATAATTATGGCCTATACGGCCCCTCCTAAACCGAAGGACTGTGGACCCTCATAAGTGCACCTCTCCTGGTTCACTAACACTATTATGAGGCAGAGAAATCGTATTGAATTATGTCTTAAGCTCAAATGGATAGTCTACCTGGACAACTTTAAATCTGGTTTCCGACTGCATCACAGATAATGAATGATATTCACCTAAAAATTCAAAATGTTCATGTTACTTTTATATCCTATTATATATCACATCATATTTATATCATATACAAATTCTATCAAATTATACTGTATAATTGAATTGGATTTGTAGGCATTTGTGATATAAATGACAGCATAACATTTACATAGCCTACTCGTTTGTGCATTTCAAATTGCCTGTATCCAGGACAACATATTTTACTCGACTTCACAGATTTCAGTCTGACAGCAGTAGCCCAACAGGTAAATTATGTACATGCTATTCTAAAAATAACATGGTGACTGATGTAAACACAATAAGAGACTTACTCGACAATGAAATCATCCGCTGGATTCCAGTAGGGAATAAAACCCTAACCCGACCACAACTCTCTATCCCTCCATCCCATTAGACGTCCAGAGAGGTGGAGGATCGCACTGAGCACCACAGTCTCGCTCTTCTTCTGAGGAAAGACTAGTATACTGTACTACTCTAACTACGTTGACTGGCAGAGCAGAAATAGTAACATCCTCCTGTGGATGAAGCATTATAATCTTTACTGTTATTACCTTGTCAGTTCATAATAAAAGAGCCATGTTTGCAGTTGTGCCACCCAGACATCTGAGAAGTTGAGAACACAAATTGCTGGACAAAAGTTTTTCAGTTATCTCAACTTTAAAACTACTGATATTTATTTTTTTTTTAAAAATGTGTTTATATGAAAGGTTTCAGATATAAATGATGCCATAGTAGGCCTACTTTTTAAATGACAAATGAAGTCATCATTTTCTTAGTCTGTGCATTTATTCGGACAGTTGCACCACCTGACATTTTGGGGGTTTAAGATAACAAAACATAATAATACTTATTATTTAAATGTTCTAAAAATGCATTCAAACTAAATAGGTTTTATTGAATAAAGTGATGTCATGATTTTATCAAATTATTTAAAAAGGAAATAATGCAGTTGCACACAAAAAATATGCACGTCATGTCATTGACCCATACACTCACCTAAAGGATTATTAGGAACACCTGTTCAATTTCTCATTCATGCAATTATCTAATCAACCAATCACATGGCAGTTGCTTCAATGCATTTAGGGGTGTAGTCCTGGTCAAGACAATCTCCTGAACTCCAAACTGAATGTCAGAATGGGAAAGAAAGGTGATTTAAGCAATTTTGAGCGTGGCATGGTTGTTGGTGCCAGACAGGCCGGTCTGAGTATTTCACAATCTGCTCAGTTACTGGGATTTTCACGCACAACCATTTCTAGGGTTTACAAAGAATGGTGTGAAAAGGGAAAAACATCCAGTATGCGGCAGTCCTGTGGGCGAAAATGCCTTGTTGATGCTAGAGGTCAGAGGAGAATGGGCCGACTGATTCAAGCTGATAGAAGAGCAACTTTGACTGAAATAACCACTCGTTACAACCGAGGTATGCAGCAAAGCATTTGTGAAGCCACAACACGCACAACCTTGAGGCGGATGGGCTACAACAGCAGAAGACCCCACCGGGTACCACTCATCTCCACTACAAATAGGAAAAAGAGGCTACAATTTGCACAAGCTCACCAAAATTGGACAGTTGAAGACTGGAAAAATGTTGCCTGGTCTGATGAGTCTCGATTTCTGTTGAGACATTCAGATGGTAGAGTCAGAATTTGGCGTAAACAGAATGAGAACATGGATCCATCATGCCTTGTTACCACTGTGCAGGCTGGTGGTGGTGGTGTAATGGTGTGGGGGATGTTTTCTTGGCACACTTTAGGCCCCTTAGTGCCAATTGGGCATCGTTTAAATGCCACAGCCTACCTGAGCATTGTTTCTGACCATGTCCATCCCTTTATGACCACCATGTACCCATCCTCTGATGGCTACTTCCAGCAGGATAATGCACCATGTCACAAAGCTCGAATCATTTCAAATTGGTTTCTTGAACATGACAATGAGTTCACTGTACTAAAATGGCCCCCACAGTCACCAGATCTCAACCCAATAGAGCAGTGATCTCAAACTCAATTCCTGGAGGGCCACAGCTCTGCACAGTTTTGCTCCAACCCTAATCAAACACACCTGATCCAGCTAATCAAGGTCTTCAGGATTACTAGAAACTTCCTTGCATTCCTTGAGTTGGAGCTGGTTGGAGCTAAACTGTGCAGAGCTGTGGCCCTCCAGGTATTGAGTTTGAGATCACTGCAATAGAGCATCTTTGGGATGTGGTGGAACGGGAGCTTCGTGCCCTGGATGTGCATCCCACAAATCTCCATCAACTGCAAGATGCTATCCTATCAATATGGGCCAACATTTCTAAAGAATGCTTTCAGCACCTTGTTGAATCAATGCCACGTAGAATTAAGGCAGTTCTGAAGGCGAAAGGGGGTCAAACACAGTATTAGTATGGTGTTCCTAATAATCCTTTAGGTGAGTGTATGTTGTACATTTATCGTCTTAGCAACTAAGAATAACGAAGCGAGACGTTGCTTCGATTTAGACGTTTAATGAAAAAAAAAAAAAAAGTAAATACAGCGTGTGAACAAATCCTTCACAAGATGGCTGTTACCAAAATCACCGGAACATCAACAAACCTTCACATGAAACACGTGACCTTCACCATTGCTCAATGCATCTTGGGTAATGAAGTCAATTCACAAATCATAATGACACATAGTTTGTTTTTAACCACATATGTATCTGAAACATAAACTGTTAATCTTAGTGTTGTGTATTAACTGTCTGTATTAATGTTAACTTATTCATTTTAACTTATTAATCTTAACTTTCGTAACTATTCTTTTTAAATAGTCTTGTAACAAATAAATTCTCAACATCCTCCCCCCCATAAACTACAGTTTATATGATTTCCAAAGGATACAAAAGCTGGGTCTCCGCAGAACAGTCCCTGAACTCGTGCAAACTGCACATGACCTAACAAGGCCATCGCGACCTGGAAACAGTTCCTCAATTCTTCCTAGCCTCCAGCTCTGTCTTGGGGTGTTATCTTCTCCGATGAGTGCAACATCTCCGACTTTCAGCAGAGAAGGCTGTGGGGTGTCGCAGCGATGAGTCGACTTCAAATCCAGCAAATATTCTCTCCGCCATCGGTTCCAGATGTTAGTCATAAGTCTTTGTCTGTAGCGCCACCTCCTGTTCATCTCCTCCTTGTTCGCTGTTGGATGGTTAGTCTCAGCTGGAAATGGCTTAGGAGGCAAGCAGGTCAGTCTCTGACCCACCAAGAAGTGAGCAGGTGTTAGTGGCTCTGGCTCATCCACATCATTGTGCACATAAGTGAGCGGCCTCGAGTTTATTATGGCTTCAGCTTCAGTCAGAATGGTGCACGTTTCTTCAAAGTTGAGTTTAGCTCTGCCAAGCACTTTTCTGAGAATAATTTTGACTGACCTTACCAGGCGCTCCCAGAATCCGCCCCACCAGGCTGCTCTTTCAGCGATGAACCGCCAGGTGATGCCCTTCTCTGAGAAGAACTCCCGTAGCTGTGGATCTTTAATGCCTTTCCAGAGCTCCTTCAAATCTTGATCAGCTCTCTTGAACGTCTTGGCGTTATCTGAATAGATCACTTTGCATAATCCTCTTCTTGAGATGAATCTTTTCAACGCTAGCAGGAAATTCTCTGTAGACACATCTGAGACCAGCTCTAAGTGCACTGCTCTGGTTACAGCGCAAGTGAACAGTGCTATATACGCCTTTGTCATAACGTTCTGTGTCTTCACATAGAGTGGCCCTGCGAAGTCCACGCCAGTGGTCTCAAATGGCGGTGACTCTCTGTTATTCTGTCTCTTGGCAGTGGCACGGTAGTCTGCTGTCCAGCCTTTGCATTAAATTTCTTGCAGAGTACACATCTGGACACAACCTTCTTCACTACCTGTCGTGCCCTCAAAATCCAATATTTCTCTCTTGTCTGCACTAAAGTGTCTCGTACACCCGCATGCATTATCTTCTCATGTTCATACTGCACCAACATATGTATCGGTGGTTGTTGGGCAAAATCCATGGGTGCTTTTCTCTGTAAGAGAGATCCGAATGTTGGAGCCTTCCTCCCACACTGAGCAGCTCATCTTCATCCAGAAATGGTTTTAGCTCTCGGATTCTGGAGTCAGTGTTGGGACATTTCCCTGCTTTCAGCAGATCGATTTCAGAGCTGAAACTCTGATTCTGAATCACCTTTATCCAGTGTTTTCCTGCTTCACTCAGCTCTTCTGCCGTCAGTTCACCACTGATTTTTGTGCTTGAGCGGGTGTTGGTGATAAACTTTTGACAGCTTTATCCAGGCTGTCACCCGGAGCCCTTTTTTTAGTTTGCTGTACTTCTCCAGACATAAAACAGGGCTTAAGAAGTCTTGGTCTTGCTTAACAAGCTGTACAGCAATCTGGTATTTGGATCTGAGTTCAGACTTTACCTCATCTTCCTGAACATCTTCCTGAGTGCTCTCTGACTGATCAGGTGACATCAGAACACAAGGACCATTCCACCACAATGTGCTCTGCTTCAGGTCCTGCACAGTTAGGCCTCTGGTGGGGAGGTCAGCTGGATTCATTTTCCCTTTGCAGTGAGACCATGACTGTGGGTCAGTTAGAGACTGGATTTCTGTGACTCTATTTGCTACAAACTGTTTTCACTTATGAGCAGAACCACAAATCCAATGCAGCACTATCATTGAGTCTGTCCATAGTCTGAGTTGTGTCTTGTCTAGCTGCAGTGCTTTCATGAGGGTGTTCCCCAGCCTGGCTGCTATTACAGCACCCATTAGCTCCAGGCGTGGCAGTGTCATCCTTTTGAGTGGGGCCACTCTGGACTTGGATGCAACCAGGCTTATGGTCACTTCTCCTTCCTTTGTTCCTCCTTGAAGATAAGCAACTGCACTATAAGCCCTTTCACTCGAGTCACAGAACACATGTAGCTTTACCTCTTGACAGTCCTGATGTGGCATGTGTGTTTGGTACCATCGTGGGATTGATACTTGATGCAGTTGAGGGAGCTCTGAACACCACTGTTGCCATTTCTTCGTCAGATCAGGTGGCAGTTCCTCGTCCCACTTGAGCCCTCTCTCCCACATCTCTTGGAACAAGCACTTAATCCTGATGGTGAAGGGAGTCAGGAATCCTAGAGGGTCAAAAATACGAGCAGAAGACTGCAGAACACTTCGTTTTGTGTTTTCTCTTTCTTTCAGAATATCAAGCAGCCCCTTGAGGTCGAACACAAAATCATCAGTGCCGGTCTCCACACCATACCCAGCACCTTCAGCACAGACCCGTGTTGTTCTGGTTGCACAGCACAATCCATCAAGCTTTTCTGCCATTTTTCTTTGAGCTCAGGAGAGTTTGTCATCCATTTACATAGCTCCATGCCTGCAGCAGACATAATGTTCCTGGCTGTTGTCGTCACTGTATGTGCCTCTGTCACCTCACTTGCACTTGAAATAAAATCAGCGACATAGAGTGAGGAGCTGAGGACTTCTACCACTTGTGGGTGTTCTAGCTCATACTGTCTTAAATGCTTCCTAATGGTGGCTGCGAGTAAGAATGGGCTTGATGAAGCTCCAAACACCACTCTCGTCATTCTGAGCACGCGCAGTGTCACGTCCTTCTCCTCTGTTGGTGGTCCTATGAACCACAGAAATCTTACAGCGTCCCGATCTCTTTCTGAGAGTGAAATCTGCAAAAATGCTTTCTTGATATCTGCCATATATGCGATTTCATGCAGTCTAAATTTGATCAAAATACTCATCAGATCTGGATTCAGATTGGGACCTGTTAAGAGACAGTCATTTAGTGAGGGACTTCTATCTTCGTGGGATGACGCATCAAACACAACCCGCAGTTTCGTTGTCGCCTTATCCTCTCTCAATACAGCGTGATGAGGTAAGTGATATGTCTGACTGCCTGGTGGTGATGCATGCTCCCTTGGCACATCCTCAGCCATTCCTTGTTTTAAGTAGTCCTCCACAACTTCATTGTATCTACTGTAGAGTGTGACATCCTTGCTTAGTTTCCTTTTCAAACTCTCAAGTCTCTTTTTTTGCGATGCGGTAATTGTCTTGAAGTGGAGGATGATGTTGTCGCCAAGGCAACTCCACTTGGTAACGTCCATCCTTGAAGATGGAGGTTTCCTCGAACCGCTGCAACACTTCTACATCCTCTGGGCTCTCAGACTTCTCACTTGTGATGCCCAGGGACTCAAGCTCCCAGAATGCATGCAGCTGTTTATCAATCTGTGCATCCTCACTAAGCTGAATATGCATGCAGGTTGTCTCTGTCATGCTGGACACTGCTACTGGGCCTTGCTCTGCCCATCCGAAGGTGCTCTCCAGTGCCACTAGGCTCTTTGTCAGTCTCTCTACTCTGCCTGATACTATCTGCCAGTAATAATCAGAGCCAATTAGCACAGAAAGTTCAGGTTTATCATCTCCAGCACAGTCTGCTAGTTGAAGACCTCTGCTTTTCATTTCCATTTGTATATGTTCACCAGGCACTTTCATCAGCGCTGTGCACACTTTGGGGGTGACAACTGCCTCGATTTCAATTCCCTGCTGTTTATCCCATACATTCTCCAAGCTGAGCTTCACTATGTTGCGACTCATCGTTGTTGGAGCAGAGGAGCCAAATGTGTGAAGAGTAAGTGTCCCTTGTCTAGTAACAGGTAGCTGAAGCGCCTTCACCACATTCTCATGCACAAAACTCCCCTGACTGCCTCCATCTAGCAAGCAGCGGACCATCTTCCTGCTTGTGGGTCCTACGACCCATGCCTTGACAGTTTGTAGCAGCACAGTGTTCTCAATGTCAGGTTTGCCATTCTCTGCTTGGGGAATTACTGAGGAAATGACAGTGTCAATGTTGGCAGCCGCAGCAGGTGGGGATGCCTCATTTTTCTCACAAATGGCTGCATGATGCCTGCCTCCACATGTGGCACATGTCATGCCCTTTGACCTGCAAAACCTGGCGATGTGTTTGGACCCCAGACACACAAAGCACCTGCCAAGCTTCTTCAGTTTTTCCCTGCGTGCTGACACCGGGTGGTCTGGACATTTTTCAGATTTGTGTTCAGTGCTATCACAGAACAGGCAGTTTTGCATTTTCTGGTCAGCAATGTGTAGTGCAGCTGCAGATGTCATGCTTGGTTTCTTTAATTTCACATCACTGGCTGAATATGATTTGCGGCACGTTTTGTTAGCAGACTGGTTTTCTCTCTGGTTGTATGATTTCATCATTTGTAAAGTTCTCTCTCGGCTCTGAACCTCTTTCTGCAGGAACTTCAACACATTAGGCACATTCCACTCATCATCATCCCCTCTTTGACGGCTGTATTCAAGAGCCATGTCGTCTGGCATCATCTGGAGTAATATTGGGCACAACATACCGCCATAGGTGTCTGATACCACTCCCAATGACTCTAGGCTTCTGATTTGAATTTCACAGTCATCATATAACTGCCTTAATGCACTGACATCAGATGATTTTTTTACAGGAGTGAGATTCAGAAGCTTTGACATGTGAGCATTTACAATGAGATCTTTCCTTCCAAATCTGCTTTGGAGAATATCAACTGCAGCATCATAGTTACTGTCTGTCAGTGTGAGTCCTGCTACTGCCTTTGCAGCCGTTCCAGTAAGGTAAGTTTTCAGGTAGGTAAACTTTTCTTTTTTGCAAAGTGCATTGTTGCTATGAATAGCAGTATCATACTGGCTCCAAAATTCCTGCCATACACTAACATCTCCGCTAAACTTCTCAATTTGTAGCTTGGGCAGTCTCACTGTCGGTTTGTTTGCGCTACAATCACTTGACTGAGCAGGGCGTGGGTTACTCACAGTCTCATGTTCTCGGATCACTCGGTGCGCCCGCGCCTTCATCTCGATGACGCGGTCTCTGTATTCCTCTGCGAGTTCAATCTCCGCCTCCACGTCCTCCAGCGAAGTGTGTTCCTCCACTATGCTGTCCAGCTCGCGCAAACTGTCCTCCTTTGCTGACAACACGGCTAACATGTCCCGCACACGGTCGATATCCTTGTCTTCCTTTACTAATTCAACGTCAATCTGGTTCAGCAGTCTCGTTGTGGAACTCCGTATCGTCCGACGCTTTCTTTTGGACCTTTCAAGTTGTTCCACACCGGCCGGTCGCTCTTCGTTATCTTCGTCACTCATAGTCTTCTGCTTCCCGGGTTTCGGCACCAAAAATGTTGTACATTTATCGTCTTAGCAACTAAGAATAACGAAGCGAGACGTTGCTTCGATTTAGACGTTTAATGAAAAAAAAACCAAAGTAAATACAGCGTGTGAACAAATCCTTCACAAGATGGCTGTTACCAAAATCACCGGAATATCAACAAACCTTCACGTGAAACACATGACCTTCACCATTGCTCAATGCATCTTGGGTAATGAAGTCAATTCACAAATCATAATGACACATAGTTTGTTTTTAACCACATATGTATCTGAAACATGAACTGTTAATCTTAGTGTTGTGTATTAACTGTCTGTATTAATGTTAACTTATTCATTTTAACTTGTTAATCTTAACTTTCTTAACTATTCTTTTTAAATAGTCTTCTAACAAATAAATTCTCAACAGTGTATATATGTATACCAAGATTTGAATTGTTCTAGAAAAACAGTCCTAGAAAATTCCTGTCACAGTCACTTCCCTAGTCCATTGCCATATACACATGGACTACATTTCCCAGAAGTCACATCCCGGACTCATCATCTCTGATTGCTGTCAGTTGTGTATTATTAACCTAATTACCTCTGATATAAGCCCTGTTTAATCAGTCATTCATTGCAAAGTTGTGTACTGTATGTGTCACAACTGCATTTCTGAGCGCATGGTTTTTTCCATGATTTTAACCTGGATTTGCCCTGTTTGCCTGGGTTCATGTCCTGGTATCTGTTTGTATTGCTTGCCTGTGTTTTGATCTTTTGTCTCTTTTGGATTATATCTTTGGATTACCCTAATGAATTTGGATCTCCAAATTTGCGTCTCCAAAGCAGTTTGTAACAATTCCAGAAAGTCCTAGAAAGGTTTAGGAAGTGCTAGCAGTAATGTTTGTTATATGGGGGGTGACCTTTTTTTTTAGGGTGTCTCATCTGTTTTTAAGCAAAAGTTAATTTATCTTTTATATGAAAAATTGTCAAAATTGCATCTCATTTCTCCAACATCTCAATTCTCCAACTGCACCACGAGGAGGTGAGGAATGAGAAGCAAGGAAGCTTCCTGAGGAGGCATGAGGATACACAGGTGATCCTTCCCTCGCGTCTCAGCTCCACCCCCTTAGGATGCGAGTGAAGGAAACGAGGATGCACCAATAAGACATGAGAAGCACTCAAGCTCTGTCTCATTTTGAAGGATCCATCCTACCTCATTGATGCTGCTTCATTTCAGTAAACTGACCACTACATTCCAAATTCATTAAGAAATTACATCAATTTATGCATCACTAGAAGTAGGACTAATTAACAACAAAGGAATATAATAATGACAGACAACTCAGCCAAACAGGAACAAGGAAAACACCACCAAAACACAAAGAAACTAAAACTAAACAACTAAACTAAACATACACCTGACATTAAGGCTCCCCCCCTCCCCAAGAAGGCATCTCCTCGCGCCTTAAATAAACTGAGGGGGTCCAACCGAGGGAGGGTGGGGACTCTGCAGGAGGACGAGGAGCTGGTGAATGACAGGGAACAGGAAATGCCGGCAAGAGAAACCAGGGAGGCGATGACAAAGGGAGGAGCCAGGAGCTGGAGGAGCCAGACGTGGACCCAGACCGCAGCCAGGACGAAGGCCCACGGCAGAGTCGAAGGAGGGAGGAGCCATGATGGAGACGTGGTAGGTTTAACCGGGGGGGCGACAGACAGAGATGATGGAGGTGGAGACCCAGGCAGAGCTGAAGAGCCTATGAGACAGATGGATCAGGATACCATGCGTAGCCGGAGGGACGAGGGAGCCCTCTGGAGCCGTAAGGACGATGGTCCCAAGTGGAGCCGAGGGAGGGAGAAGCCATGGTGGAGCTGACAAGTCAACTAGCTGAGGTGGAGTGATGGGCTCGGCAGCTGGAGGTGTAACCAGGGAATCTTCATGACAAGGCAGTACTGGAGAACAGAAGACCCGAGGCAGATCCACACAGCAGAGTGGAGTCAGACGAGGAGCAGAGGGACTGAAGGGAAACAGTAGAGGTGGAACAGAGGAACTGTCTGTTATAGGAAGAGGAGGTGGGAAAGGGAGGCTGGGTGGGATCACTGGAGATGCAGGAGACGCAGGAGACTTGGAACTGGGCAAAACCAGCGGAGACACAGGATACTGTGAAAATCAAGAAACAGGAAAATATCATCATCCATTTCCTCATATAATGCAGATGCCAGCTGCAGCTCACCCTCAGCGAAGGGAGTGTGGGCTTGGCTCTACTCCATGCATTTAAACTCCACAAGGACACCCACAGTGATGGTTGGTGTAGCCGGCTCACGCACCTGGTCACACATTCCGTTGGGCTGGTCTGACATTCAGGAGACATAGGAAAATATAATCTTCAAATTCCTCATATAATGCGTAGGCCAGCTGCAGCTCACGAGCATGGCTGTGGCTCCACTCCATGCCTTCAAACTCCACCTGATCTGGTCAGACATTCAGGAGACAAAAACTCCACCTGATCTGGTCAGACATTCAGGAGACACAAACTGCACCTGATCTGGTCAGACAACCAGGAGAAACAAACTCCACCTGATCTTGTCAGACATTCAGGAGACACAAACTGCACCAGGTCTGGTCAGACATTCAGGAGACACAAACTGCACCTGATCTGGTCAGACAACCAGGAGAAACAAACTCCACCTGATCTTGTCAGACATTCAGGAGACACAAACTGCACCAGGTCTGGTCTGATACTCAGGAGACACAAACTCCACCTGATCTGGTCAGACACTCAGGAGACACAAACTCCACCTGGTCTGGTCTGACACTCAGGAGACACAAACTCCACCTGATCTGGTCAGACATTCAGGAGACACAAACTGCACCTGGTCTGGTCAGACATTCAGAAGACACCAACTGCACCTGGTCTGGTCAGACATTCAGGAGACACAAACTGCACCTGGTCTGGTCAGAGATTCAGGAGACACAAACTGCACCTGGTCTGGTCAGACATTCAGGAGGCACAAACTGCACCTGGTCTGGTCAGAGATTCAGGAGACACAAACTCCACCTGGTCTGGTCAGACATTCAGGAGACACAAACTGCACCTGGTCTGGTCAGACATTCAGGAGACACAAACTGCACCTGGTCTGGTCAGAGATTCAGGAGACACAAACTGCACCTGGTCTGCTCAAACATTCAGGAGACACAAACTGCACCTGATCTGGTCAGAGATTCAGGAGACACAAACTGCACCTGGTCTGCTCAAACATTCAGGAGACACAAACTGCACCTGGTCTGCTCAAACATTCAGGAGACACAAACTGCACCTGATCTGGTCAGAGATTCAGGAGACACAAACTGCACCTGTTCTGGTCAGACATTCAGGAGACACAAACTGCACCTGGTCTGGTCAGACATTCAGGAGAGACAAACTGCACCTGGTCTGGTCAGACATTCAGGAGACACAAACTGCACCTGGTCTGCTCAAACATTCAGGAGACACAAACTGCACCTGATCTGGTCAGACATTCAGGAGACACAAACTGCACCTGGGCTGGTCAGACATTCAGGAGACACAAACTGCACCTGGCCTGCTCAGACATTCAGGAGACACAATCTGCACCTGGTCTGGTCAGACATTCAGGAGACACAAACTCCACCTGGTCTGGTCAGACATTCAGGAGACACAAACTCCACCTGGTCTGGTCAGACATTCAGGAGACACAAACTGCTCCTGGTCTGGTCAGATATTCAGGAGACACAAACTGCACCTGGTCTGCTCAAACATTCAGGAGACACAATCTGCACCTGGTCTGGTCAGACATTCAGGAGACACAAACTGCACCTGTTCTGGTCAGACACTCAGGAGACACAAACTCCACCTGGTCTGGTCAGACATTCAGGAGACACAAACTGCACCTGGTCTGCTCAAACATTCAGGAGACACAATCTTCACCTGGTCTGGTCAGACATTCAGGAGACACAAACTCCACCTGGTCTGGTCAGACATTCAGGAGACACAAACTGCACCTGGTCTGGTCAGACATTCAGGAGACACAAACTGCACCTGGTCTGGTCAGAAATTCAGGAGACACAAACTGCACCTGGTCTGCTCAAACATTCAGGAGACACAAACTGCACCTGATCTGGTCAGACATTCAGGAGACACAAACTGCACCTGGGCTGGTCAGACATTCAGGAGACACAAACTGCACCTGGCCTGCTCAGACATTCAGGAGACACAATCTGCACCTGGTCTGGTCAGACATTCAGGAGACACAAACTCCACCTGGTCTGGTCAGACATTCAGGAGACACAAACTCCACCTGGTCTGGTGAGACATTCAGGAGACACAAACTGCTCCTGGTCTGGTCAGACATTCAGGAGACACAAACTGCACCTGGTCTGCTCAAACATTCAGGAGACACAATCTGCACCTGGTCTGGTCAGACATTCAGGAGACACAATCTGCACCTGGTCTGGTCAGACATTCAGGAGACACAAACTCCACCTGGTCTGGTCAGACATTCAGGAGACACAAACTCCACCTGGTCTGGTGAGACATTCAGGAGACACAAACTGCTCCTGGTCTGGTCAGACATTCAGGAGACACAAACTGCACCTGGTCTGCTCAAACATTCAGGAGACACAATCTGCACCTGGTCTGCTCAAACATTCAGGAGACACAATCTGCACCTGGTCTGCTCAGACATTCAGGAGACACAAACTCCACCTGATCTGGTCAGACATTCAGGAGACACAAACTGCACCTGGTCTGGTCAGACATTCAGGAGACACAAACTGCACCTGGTCTGGTCAGACATTCAGGAGACACAAACTGCACCTGTTCTGGTCAGACATTCAGGAGACACAAACTGCACCTGGTCTGGTCAGACATTCAGGAGAGACAAACTGCACCTGGTCTGGTCAGACATTCAGGAGACACAAACTGCACCTGGTCTGCTCAAACATTCAGGAGACACAAACTGCACCTGGTCTGGTCAGATATTCAGGAGACACAAACTGCACCTGGTCTGCTCAAACATTCAGGAGACACAAACTCCACCTGGTCTGGTCAGACATTCAGGAGACACAAACTGCACCTGGGCTGGTCAGACATTCAGGAGACACAAACTGCACCTGGCCTGCTCAGACATTCAGGAGACACAAACTGCACCTGGCCTGCTCAGACATTCAGGAGACACAATCTGCACCTGGTCTGCTCAAACATTCAGGAGACACAAACTGCACCTGATCTGGTCAGACATTCAGGAGACACAAACTGCACCTGGGCTGGTCAGACATTCAGGAGACACAAACTGCACCTGGCCTGCTCAGACATTCAGGAGACACAATCTGCACCTGGTCTGGTCAGACATTCAGGAGACACAAACTCCACCTGGTCTGGTCAGACATTCAGGAGACACAAACTCCACCTGGTCTGGTCAGACATTCAGGAGACACAAACTGCTCCTGGTCTGGTCAGACATTCAGGAGACACAAACTGCACCTGGTCTGCTCAAACATTCAGGAGACACAATCTGCACCTGGTCTGGTCAGACATTCAGGAGACACAATCTGCACCTGGTCTGGTCAGACATTCAGGAGACACAAACTCCACCTGGTCTGGTCAGACATTCAGGAGACACAAACTCCACCTGGTCTGGTGAGACATTCAGGAGACACAAACTGCTCCTGGTCTGGTCAGACATTCAGGAGACACAAACTGCACCTGGTCTGCTCAAACATTCAGGAGACACAATCTGCACCTGGTCTGGTCAGACATTCAGGAGACACAAACTGCACCTGTTCTGGTCAGACACTCAGGAGACACAAACTCCACCTGGTCTGGTCAGACATTCAGAAGACACAAACTGCACCTGGTCTGCTCAAACATTCAGGAGACACAAACTGCACCTGGTCTGGTCAGACATTCAGGAGACACAAACTCCACCTGGTCTGGTCAGACATTCAGGAGACACAAACTGCACCTGGTCTGGTCAGACATTCAGAAGACACAAACTGCACCTGGTCTGGTCAGACATTCAGGAGACACAAACTGCACCTGATCTGGTCAGACATTCAGGAGACACAAACTCCACCTGGTCTGGTCAGACATTCAGGAGACACAAACTCCACCTGGTCTGGTCAGACATTCAGGAGACACAAACTGCACCTGGTCTGGTCAGACATTCAGGAGGCACAAACTGCACCTGGTCTGGTCAGACATTCAGGAGACACAAACTGCACCTGGTCTGGTCAGACATTCAGGAGACACAAACTGCACCTGGTCTGGTCAGACATTCAGGAGACACAAACTGCACCTGGTCTGGTCAGACATTCAGGAGACACAAACTCCACCTGATCTGGTCAGACATTCAGGAGACACAAACTCCACCTGGTCTGGTCAGACATTCAGGAGACACAAACTCCACCTGATCTGGTCAGACATTCAGGAGACACAAACTCCACCTGGTCTGGTCAGACATTCAGGAGACACAAACTCCACCTGGTCTGGTCAGACATTCAGGAGACACAAACTGCACCTGGTCTGGTCAGACATTCAGGAGACACAAACTGCACCTGGTCTGGTCAGACATTCAGGAGACACAAACTGCACCTGGTCTGGTCAGACATTCAGGAGACACAAACTCCACCTGGTCTGGTGAGACATTCAGGAGACACAAACTGCACCTGGTCTGGTCAGACATTCAGGAGACACAAACTGCACCTGGTCTGGTCAGACATTCAGGAGACACAAACTGCACCTGGTCTGCTCAAACATTCAGGAGACACAATCTGCACCTGGTCTGGTCAGACATTCAGGAGACACAAACTGCACCTGGTCTGCTCAAACATTCAGGAGACACAATCTGCACCTGGTCTGGTCAGACATTCAGGAGACACAAACTCCACCTGGTCTGGTCAGACATTCAGGAGACACAAACTGCACCTGGTCTGGTCAGACATTCAGGAGACACAAACTCCACCTGGTCTGGTCAGACATTCAGGAGACACAAACTCCACCTGGTCTGGTCAGACATTCAGGAGACACAAACTGCACCTGGTCTGGTCAGACATTCAGGAGACACAAACTGCACCTGGTCTGGTCAGACATTCAGGAGACACAAACTGCACCTGGTCTGGTCAGACATTCAGGAGACACAAACTGCACCTGGTCTGCTCAAACATTCAGGAGACACAATCTGCACCTGGTCTGGTCAGACATTCAGGAGACACAAACTGCACCTGGTCTGCTCAAACATTCAGGAGACACAATCTGCACCTGGTCTGGTCAGAGATTCAGGAGACACAAACTGCACCTGATCTGGTCAGACATTCAGGAGACACAAACTGCACCTGATCTGGTCAGACATTCAGGAGACACAAACTCCACCTGACAAAAACTGCAGACATTGGTCTGGTCAGACCTTCAGGAGACACAGGGAAATACCATCTTCCAGTTCCTCATACAATGTAGAGGCCAGGTGCAGCTCACGAGCGTGGACGTGGCTCTACTCCATGCCTTCAAACTCTATAATGACACCTGCAGTGACGGATGGTGTAACCGGCTCACGCACCTGGTCAGACATTCCCTTGGGCTCGAGCTCCGGGGTGATGATTGGCTCAGTCTTAATTCCTACTGGCGCTGACATCGCAGCAGGCTCGGCCTCCGTGTCTGTGGTGGGCTCTGCCGGATGCTCCTTGCATGGTTTGAGAGGTGGCTGGCTGGGCTCTGGGTCCGGAGTGGGGCTGGTGATGTCCTCCCCAGCGGGACAGAAGGTGAATGCCAAACTGTTGTCCAGCAGAACCCATTCCACAAATGCAGCAAAATTTCCCCAAGGGCCATCACCAGTCAGGCGTGCCTTTGTGTGCTCGTTCAGGCTGGTCCTGAAAAACATGTGCAGAGTCTACAAAATCCTTGGTGTGGTCCTCAAGGATTCTTTGCTCCTGCTCCAGCCAGAGTATAAAGACTCACACAAACAAAGAATTAAATAAAATGGCAATTTATTAAACAATGGAGAAAACTCTAGGAGATTGATTTAGCTTTATGCATGAACATAAACAACACAGAAGGACATAGAAAACCAAGGAAACTAATAATGACAGAACTCAGGCAAACAAAAACAGGAAAAACATCACCATAACACAAATAAACTAAACAGAACTAAACATACACCTGACAAAGGTACAATTTAAAAAAAATCACAGGTTTTTACTGTGGCATTTTAAAATCTTTTTTCTGTTAAAAGTACAAAAATGTTTTACAGTGTATGTCTAGCTAGTGTGCTTATAGTGCTGTGATATTCATAACTACCTGGCTCATTATGACAGGCTTATAACCCTTATTAAAGCAAAGAAAACCTGTTCAGTCGAGATAAGGCACCTTGCCTCTAATCAATATCTGTTTCCTCGTTCTGATTAGGCCATTCGTTGCAAAGATAATTCAGTGAGCATTAAGGTTTAGAGGGTACTTTCAGTGAAAAACATGCAAGGCTTTAGTTGCCTACTTCCTGAACCAATGAGAGCCAAATTGTTACATCAGTTACACTGACTTATTTAGTAACATCATCACACATGCTGTCACTTTGCTTTCATTTCATTGCTTTGATCACGGTACAGGAACAACTGAAGCAGATAATATAGTGCATTTACATAGTTAAAGATATGTATACCATAATTACAAAATAATAATGTAGGAGCAAAGGCAGGATAAACAAACAAGCAAACAAATAAAAACAGAAAATACTTAGAAGGTACAATATTTTTTAAACAACAAGTAATGAATAAATTATGTGTAGAACAAATCTTACTGCTTTTTTTTTTGTTATCAGTGATTCTGGTGTTCATATTTTTAATTTCTTTTGATCCTGCTGTTGTATTAATATTGAATGCTAGACACACAGCAAGACAGGGTTTAAAATAACTAAATAATTAAATAATATAAAGACAGTATTTTCAAAGTTTTACTTTTTACCTTTAACTCTTTATCAAAAACAGTTGTATATATAGATTTTTTTGTTATCAATAAATTTAAGAGTCAATAAACAAAGAATTCAATCTTAAAGTCCCCATGAAATCAAAATTGAATTTAAGTTTTTTGGCTTTTAGTGTGAATATGTTAGCGTTATGTTTCCTACTGTGCTCAGAAACAATGACAAAATTTGCATTTAGAAGATATAAGCATCCAAAACTTACAGTCTCTCAATATGGATCAATGATTTTGATGACATCACTCTGCACTTCAGCTTCTCATCAGATTTCCTGTCCAATCAAATGCTCTCTAGAATCTGAAGCTCCGCCCCCAAATAGACGCTGCGGCTGAAATCGGTCACTTGTTCACACATTACTATTTTCTCCATGGTGAATGGCACATAGTGCACTATATAGGGGATAGGGAGTGATTCAGACAGTGTTTATGTTTTCCATTGAGATGAATGAAGTCTGGTTTCAGGTTAGAGTCACGCGAACCGCCGCTAAAACATATCGGACCAGTTTGAATTCTGCACATAATGCTGTATTTTAAAGCGATATGGAGGAGATTAGGAGGAGAAAGAGGAAACAGCGGCTTTACCGAGCTCAATGGCTCTGTCCAAGCTGTGATATAAACTAAACGCTATTGGTTATTTTAGAAAAGGGGAGGAGCTGTTCGATATGTCCCGCCCTGTCTTCCTGTTTCAGTGGAAATTACGTCAGCACATTGAACAATGCTGCGCGTTTCAAGGCTCTTCAGTGGGTCTTTAAAACATGTGCTGAACCCGAGATCACATACTTCCCTACTATACAGGCGAAAAACAGTATGTGACAAAAGAAGTATGTATGTCTGAATTCACAGTAGGCTACTCATATAAGAGTAGGCAAAAGTGGTCGTGAAGTCATTACTTAAGAGAGTATGCAATTTCGGACGCAGCCATTATTGCTTCTTCTGCTTTCATGGAATTTACTAAATACAATCATAAGATTCACCATAGATGCATTTTTTTAACTCAAAATATATATAAAAAACATATTTGCAAGTTATATCAACATGATGTCCAGATTTATGCTGAAAAATTATGAATCCTTCTAAAAAAAATTTTTTTTAAATGTAGCATTATATTTTCTGTCACCTATATAGCCTACAAAATGAGCGACTTTCATCGATATCGAAATATGTTGCTGAAATGTAGGCTATTACAGACAAATATGCGTATGAAGAATTTTTTTAATGTAATTCTCGAATTTTGTTCGATACACAAAAACGCAAATTTTCCCCCATGTAATCTGAGAGAAACAAGCATCCCGACGGATCTTTCCTTATATAACACACGGTTCCGCGGGAGCTCGCCGCGGCCGGGTGACGTCACAGCCCGGGGTTTCTCTCTCTCTGTGCTCGAGCGCGTCATGGCGGAGAGAGACCGGCTGGTGTAGGATTTACAGCTGAAGTATGCCTGCTATCCCGTCTGTTTCCCGGCACATGGAATACACCGAAACTGTTTAGCAGTTGATCCCAAGGCACTCCTGACCGTGGAGGGGGAACTCAGCAACTCATCTCTCAGAGTAAAGTGTGTAAGAGTGTTTTTGTGGAGTTCTCGAGCGACAGCGGCGATCACCAGCAAGAGTCCGCGAGCAGCGCGCACACAGGCGGGCAGGTAACGCATCAAAACACCTTCAATATGACCGCTCTTGTGCGCAGAACGTGATGGACGTAGACGAGAAACCGGTCGCGGTCGCTTATTCCCCGGTATATGTCCGTATACTGCTCGGGATGCTGTGTTTGGGTGTTTTAAGGGCTAATGAAAACAAACCGAGCGGCGGATCTACAGAAACGCAGTGCGGGAATCAACAACAGCATGATGATCAGACAATATTACGCCGAAAACACCCGTATTTCAGTGCGTACGCCTGATCGTTAGACAAAACCCACGAGTTCAGCACCGCAACTGCTTGTTTTAAGGGCTTAAGACAAGCCAGCTGATTTTATAAGCAGAGTGTCCCATAAAATCAAACTCAAGTTGAACGAGGCTGCTCGTTTAGCTTAGCACGCGTAAGAATAGCTGGCTAAACAAACAAATCATGTTTAACTGAAAAAGATGCGATCTAAAGATTGTGGTCTGAAGATTGTTATATTGTTGTTCTTGTGAATAGTATGTGTACACTGTACTCCAATAGCTTGACTGTGTTAGCGACCGGTAGCCAAACAGCTAACACGCGCTTCTCGTTTAGCTTTAGCTTTAGCATGCTAAGCTAAGTTAGCATTGCTACAACAGAAAGAGACTGATGAAAGATTTGAAATGTAGCGCCAATCCAAGGCGACAAGTGGGGCAAACGATCAAAACACAGTCCCAAATTATGGATTTGTGATGTGAAACTTATTATTAAGACTGGATAAACTTCATGACAACTGATATTTGTAAATGGCCTTGAACATAAAGGTGACCCGACAGTATTGCGCGCCTGTGCCCGAGCACGGCGCTGCTTCAGCGGGCCGTACAGCGCAGGAGAGTCCGCGGCGTTCTAGGCCTGAACCTTGGAGGCCTCTGCGGTCAACATCACACTCAGCACTTTCATTCATTAGGCAGTGCTTAAGATTTTGCTTTACATAAAAGAGAAACTTCTGGACGATTCGTCTGTGGATTTTGCGTGCGGTTTGTCACTAAAGTACGCATATGAACGATAAAAACAAAGTTAAGTGTGTACACTGTTTAACGTTTCTAAAAACTAGCTGTTAAATAGTTTCAGCAGCAGTGTTTTGTTCATCTCAGATTCTCAGACTGCTTCAGACTTGTCAGTAATGTGTACTGTCAAACACAAGTTAAGTCACTTTGACATGAACCTGTCATTTGTGTGAGCTTCTGTCCTAATCACAACTGTACTTTGTGTTCAGGTGAGCTGCTCTGTAGTGGCGCACGCAGACTGTAGGATCTCATCAGGGATTCATCTTTAATATTTGATTGAGATGGATGCACGCAGTGAGGATGAAAGTGTCAGCAACAGCAGTGGAGAGTCCAGGTAATCGCAATGCATGCCGTTTCCCTGTTAAAGGAATATTAAAGGAATAGTTTGCCTGTAAAATGAAATGGTCATTTGCTCGCATTCCCATTTTATTTTCTGCAGTTAAAGAGAAGCTTTTAGGTAGAATATTTGAGCGCTTTTTTATCCGTACTGTGAAACTGGATGTTTATTCATACTGTCCAGCTTCAGAAAAGACGGACTCTTGCAGTGAAGACCGCTTCATTGATTGTTATTTGAGCCATTTACGTTTGATGTGCCGCTAGCATCTGTTGTAGACACTGTTTAACAGCAGACTTTCACATCAGAGCATTTCAACATCCTACTTGCTCAAACTGTTTGGTCACACATAGCTTCAAAATGAACCATTACATGTAACTGATCTCAAAAAGTACCAGGAGTTGATTGGCATGCCAGACTACTTCAGTTATGTTACGCTTATGTTCCTCCACTCTTTCTCAGTTAATAAACACAACACCTGTTTCTCCAGACTTGTGCTTGTTGTAACATCAACATGACAGAAATTTCAGTATAGCTTTTGTAAAAAATATTTCTGAAAGTGTTTACAAAAGCAGCAACATTTACCCAATTAGTCGACTAGTATTTCCAGTACCTAGTCCTGATTTCACCAGTAAACTATGTAAACCTGTTTTATTTTGCTGGATAAGTAAACATATTAATACTATTAATAATGTAGATCTTATTGACATGTCGATATGTTTAATCGTACAAAAACCTTAAGTTTGGAACGTGAGGAGGAATAAATTAGACATTTCTAAGTTTGGGTTATGAATCCTAGGAATATGTTTCATGCTAATCATATTGTCTAATCATAAAAAATGTTATCACTTAATCTGCTCACAGTTATTTATGGATAAAAGTAATTCATTTCATAGTTTAGAATCATGCAAAGCATATTGAAGGAATGAACTCAAGTACACGTGTGTTTGTGTCTCAGTAATTCAGACGATGAGTCTGGGTCAGGATCGGGTTCTGGCTCGGGCTCGAGTTCAAGCAGTAGCAGTTCTAGCAGCAGCCAATCAGGGAGCAGTGACTCAGGAAGTGGCTCGGATTCTGGAAGCCAATCAGACTCGGACTCCGAGAAATCCAAGGAAAAGAATGATCAAGACAACAAAATCGATGGAGCAGCGGTAAGCTTCATAAAGCTTGTGTGAAGTTGTCAATGCTGATCAGATGCTTTAAAGTCCATGCAAAATCAAAATACTAGGGCAGGTTAAAAATCTAGATTTCTTGATTTTATTCAATTCTCATTTTGAATTGAGATTTCTTTCCTCATGAAAGTTTGCCATGCACCGCACCTGATAGGCCCTAATCAACTGATATACAATTCAATCAAATTTAAATCTAATTGAATTGCAAGCTTGTGAATCAAAATTGAATCATGAAGTTTGTGTCAATGCCCAGCCGTACAGAATTGAGCACATTTATTCCACAATGCCCAATGTTGTCCTCCAGACGGTGCAAATTGACACAGATGTGAAATGTATGACGGCTTTGCTATAAATTAGATGTTAACTGATTGGAGGAAGTCTTTTCTACAGGAACAAACATTAACTCCTCTGAATATAGTAGCATGTTACTGTCATTTCTGTATCCTGTTAAAATAAGAGACTTATTACATTTATATAAAATTACTTTTGTGGTAGTTTTATAGTCATGATGTTTCATCAAGTCTGATGTTTCCATTTCTGCCTGTAGGATTGTTCTGCCATTTTCAAATGTTTACGCCACTGTAAAGTGATGGAGCTGGCAAAGATTGTCCGCGCGCTACACACAAACCTGAATAATTTATGTCATTTATTGTCTTGTTATTTTCATTAGATTATAGATTTGGTCAGTTAGTCGTTAAAGCCCTAATTCCCGTTCTCGCACAAATAACGTTTCTCTCGCAAAGTACACAGACTCCCCTCATGACTGATTTCAGTGAAGTTTGTTGATCACATGATTTGCTGTAGTCCAGTTATCATAATACACAGTCAAACCAACGTTTATTCAGACACCTTCAACATTTCTCACATTTTCACAGTTATCCGCTATAGTTTAGAAAATGGTAATAAAATATGATGAACTTAGTTGATATTTCACTGGTTTTGTCCGTCCTTCTGTTAGACTGTCTCACACATGAAATATGTTGATTATCTGTCAGCTGTTAAATGTAACTACACAATTAGATAATACCAGTTTAGCTCAACCGATTACCAAGCGATGCTTCATTTTGTTCAGTCTGTGTGTAAAAAGGTCGCATTAGCAATTAAAGACAAAACACTTCAGCAAAACATGGTCTGGTCAAAGTGTCTCAGTAATTTTTGGTCCCAAATTTGTATAAATGTTACTGGTAGTCACTGTATGAAGAATATTTGGGTGTAATATGTCACAGTTTACTTTATTTTGCAATCTTCACTTACATAAATGAACTATACACTAGTAAATTATATCAAAAATTATATCTGGTGTCTGAATAATTTTTGGTTTGACTGTACATTTTTGCGATCTACCTAAGTGTACTTTAAAATGAACATTTCTCAATATTGTACTCATAATCATTCACAGCGTTTGCATTTAGAGCATGTGTGATTCTTTAAAATGTAGACACTGTACAGGGTTTTAGAACAGAACCTTCCAGATGTTTGACACTATCCCTGTTGTTTCACCTTGCTGTAGTTCTGGAAGTCCAACCCCAGTATCCTGACAGTGCAACGGTCCGCCATGATCAGGAAGCAGCAGCTCCAGCAACAGCAGCAGATCCAGCCGCAGAGCTCCTCAAACACCGGCTCAGACGAGGTACTGCATGCTGACCCCCTCACACTCATCACCACTCTCCAATCCCTCTCGTTTCTCACTCGTTCTTCTCTATTCCTGCAGGACTCTTCCAGTAGTGATGATTCAGATGATGACTCCAAGAGCAGGAGTAAAGGGTGAGTCGAGGGAAGCCGTCTGCGCTAGTAAACATGAGGTCACAGCCTCACTCTGCATTTGGCTAACATTTACACTGGTGTTGTGTGTGTGTGTGTAGGTCTGGATCTGACTCGGGATCGGGTTCAGGAAGTGGCTCGTCGGACTCTTCAGCGGAGGAGGAAGGGCACAGTGACGAGTCAGTGTCTGACTATGAGCCCAGTCACAAAGTCAAGAGCAGAAAACCTTCAAACAAGTACAGTTTTCACCTTGATCTTGGTTTACTTTTGCTGTTTTATGTAGTGGGAAATCCTGTTTTCTGTGAATGCGTGAGCAAAACTTCAACATTTGTTGCGCACCTGCCATCCAATAATCAAGCTTTGTTATTTTCAAATGAAACGGTCTCAACTTTCAAATTCTGTTGCCGATGTACGGTAATACGATGTTACAAATAATGAACATGCACAGTATTGTTATCGGGGGCACTTCAATTAAAAAAAAAAAATTTGAAATGAGAAATTCCTTTTAGTGCAACACTAAAATTCATTAAATTAACTCTAATATTAATACAATTATACAAAAAAAAACCAGGTGCATTCTGAATTTTTGGTTGCGGCCCAGAATGTTCATTTTGGTGCAGCACTAATTTTATCTGATGTGTTTTATTTAGAAGTCATCCACTGTTTGGTGTCTTTTAAAGTTTCATGAAATCAAAATTAAAAAATAATTATAGGCCAAATTTACTTTTGTTGATGCAAGAGGGCACTATAACAATAAAAAGAAAGGTTGCCATCAGAATACATGTATCCAAAACTTCCACGGGATCCATGTTTCCAACCTTCATTGTTTTGATCATGTTCTTTTCACATATGCTTGGATCGTAGTCATTGGTGCTGATGGCTATTTTATTGTTTAATTCTCTTTTAAGCAAACACTCCTTAACTGAACAGATCTCTGTTCATCTCTCAGGGCCACTGCCAGGAATGGGAGAAATAACAAAGCTCCGAAGAAGAAGCCCTCGCGCTCCTCCTCAGATGAAGACGACGATTATAAGAAAGCCCTAGCGGGGCCTCGGCGGCAGGCCACGGTCAACGTGAGCTACAAAGAAGATGAGGAACTGAAGACTGATTCCGATGACCTGGTGGAGGTGTGTGGAGAGGACGTCCCGCCACCAGAGGAGGACGAGTTTGAGACACTGGAGAGAGTCATGGAAATGAGGATAGGTCGGAAAGGAGGTGAGAAGAGAACAATGGTGCTGAAAATTGAAATGCTGTACTAGGGCTGTGTGATATAGCTAAAAAAATGATCACGATATAATATTTCAGACAACAACATACAACAAATTATATTAGTTTTAGCAGTCAAAAACCAAAATAAAATGTAAACAAAAATATATTCTTTGTCTCATATTAAGATAAAGTGAGTTAAAGTAATTTAAAGTAAGTGTTAAAGAAACCCTTGAACTTAAATAAAATGTGATCTAATGTTGCTGATCTGTGGACTTCAAGCCTATAACTAGTTCATTCAGGCACAATATTTCCCCTGGTTTCCACGTCAGCGCTGTTCCATTAATAACGGAGAAATTTGAATGCTTCTCACTAGATCTCGCAGCGATGTTATTACTTCTGTGGCAAATTCAAATGCTCAAATGCTTTTTTTTACTGGATCTCTTAGTGCTGAACCTTTTTGATCCACTTCAATTGTTGACTACTGTATATCTAGTCTGACAGAGAACAAGCATATTCGTCTGAAATAAATCAGTATTTTCAGCTTCAGAATCATGAATATTGTTATTCTGGCGTCTCTATTGTCCTGAGCTTTGGGTTTCAGCACCAAGTCCAAGCCTGTTCATTTACACACTCAATGTTACACCAAATTTAGCATTTTGATCAACAGTACATTTTTTTGTGAACCTTTTATCATATGTCTTGGCGTATCACAATAATATCGTATCGTGAGTTCAGTATCGTGATCGAATCGTGACATGAGGGTCTCGTTACACCCCTAACGACAACACAATCAGCTCGGGAGGAAAGTTTAGAAGGAACTTTTTATAGTGACACCAATTCTTTTGTTAAAATGTTGTCTTGTTCCTTAACAGCAACGGGTGCCGTAACCACAGTGTATGCCGTAGAGGCAGATGGAGACCCCAACGCCAACTTCGACCCCAACAGACAGCCAGGAGAGGTGCAATACTTGATGAAATGGAAGAACTGGTCCCACATTCACAACACCTGGGAGACGGAGGAGACGCTCAAGCAACAGAACGTCAAGGGCATGAAGAAACTGGACAACTTCAAGAAAAAAGAGCAGGAGAAGAAGAAATGGTACGAATGCTTACAGAAACCTCTTTTCCTGTAGGTAACGAGGCTTTAGATGTTCATTCTGTTCTTGCACTGCCGTCCACAGGCTCAAAGCGGCCTCGCCTGAAGATGTGGAGTACTTAAACTGCCAGCAGGAACTCATGGATGACTTGCATTCTCAGTATCAAATCGTGGAAAGAATCATTGGTGAGAGGACGCTGTCCCCATTTTCATTGTTTTGATTGATTGTTCTGACTCACGAGTCAAGTCGCCTTTATTTATACAGTGTTTTTTACAATACAGTGATTACAGGAAAATAATGCAAAAAAGTTCTCATTGAATGTCATTTTCCAGTTCAGTTCTCATATTATGGTGTCAATGCAGGAGATCAATAATATTGTTGAATATTAAATGTCTCCAACTAAGCAAGCCAAAAGCCAAAGGCGACTGTGGCAAGGAACCAAAACTCCATCAGGTGACAGAATGGAGAAAAGTAATGAGTGTTTATTTACTTTCATTGTCGCTTGAATCTTGCAGGACATTCGAATCAGAAGTCTGCCGCAGGTTTTCCCGATTACCTGTGTAAATGGCAGGGGCTGCCGTACTCGGAGTGCAGTTGGGAAGACGGTGCTCTTATTTCTAGAAAGTTTCAAAAGTGCATCGATGAATACATGAGCCGAAACCAGAGCAAAACCATCCCCTTCAGAGACTGCAAGGTAACCGCAGTCAACACTGTGAATGCTCATCTGAGAAGGTCAATGAAACCAGGAGCTCTCGAAACAATTGCTTGTTTGGTTTCTTTCAGGTTTTAAAACAGAGACCGCGGTTCGTGCCCATGAAGAAGCAGCCTCCCTACATCGGTGGAGACGGCCTAGAGCTGCGGGACTATCAGCTGGACAGTCTGAACTGGATGGCCCATTCTTGGTGCAAGTATGCTAGTTTTGTTCATTCCTTGTAGACATAACCCCAGTTTCAATGAGTCATGACTGCATGAGTTTCTTCATCCCCTCCACTCTTCTGCTTTCCCAGAGGAAACAGTTGTATCCTGGCAGATGAGATGGGTCTGGGAAAAACCATCCAGACCATCAGCTTCCTCAATTACATGTTCAACGACCACCAGCTTTACGGGCCCTTTCTTCTGGTGGTGCCTCTGTCGACCCTCACGTCCTGGCAGAGGGAGATCCAGCTCTGGGCTCCTCAGATGAATGTTGTGGTGTACCTGGGAGACATCAACAGCAGAAACATGGTATAATGTTAAGCAGATCCCAGATTTCTTGCACACAAGAAGTGTAACTCAAAGCTGAAGATTATTCTGTGTGTTCTTTAGATCCGGACACATGAATGGATGCATCCGCAGACCAAGCGACTGAAGTTAAACATTCTGCTTACTACATATGAAATTCTGCTGAAGGATAAGGTACAGCTCGAGTAAAAAGACTCATTTACACTTTCACTATTAAATATATATTTTGCATAAGCTGTTAGACTAGTCTAAAACTAAGAAACTCTCAGAAAACATTGTGGATGTGCAATTCATTCGAAATACCCGATCTGTTGTTCCAATAGTCACGTGATCCGGTACTAAATGATGCTGAGAAATAGGGCTTATATTTGTGACGTACTTGTAAAACAAAATATAGGAATATTTATTGAAAACGGTTGAACAAGTGTGTAATACAGTACTTTCACTGTTCTCAATTAAAAAAAAAAAAACATTTCATTACATTTATGCTTTGCCTGAAATTTAAAGGCTTTATTTTTTTCCCCGATATAGATATGTTAAACGTTCACACAGAGATACTGTGCTAGGAAGCTTACCAATATATAAATATAAATACCTAGTTCTATTCTTTAATGCATATGATATTTGTTACCTGTGTAAATGAAAAGTATTGTGCAGACCAGTGTGCTCATTGTTATTTTCTTTTGCAGTCATTTTTAGGAAATGTCAGCTGGGCGTTCATTGGTGTCGACGAGGCCCATCGGCTGAAGAACGATGACTCTCTCCTCTACAAGACTATGATGGAGTTCAAGTCCAACCACAGGCTCCTGATCACTGGCACACCCCTCCAGAACTCACTCAAAGAGCTCTGGTCTCTGCTACACTTTATTATGCCTGACAAGTAGGTGTGCTCTTGTTCTATCAGTCTGCTGTTTTTGTTCAGTTCAGTGTGACTTCACTGGAGCAGTGTTACTGTATGCAGCTGAGCTTTCATGTGGTATTTTTGGCGGCTCTTGTAACTCTTTGTGGTTTATTCTTAAAGGCTGTTACCTTAGAGAGACGAGCTGACCACATTCTTGTATTGGTTTAGTCAGACGTCACTGATATAAGCTTGTATGTTGGTAGATTTCACTCGTGGGAGATGTTTGAAGAGGAGCATGGGAAGGGCAGAGACTCGGGCTATACCAGCCTTCATAAAGAGCTGGAGCCCTTCTTGCTGCGCAGAGTGAAAAAAGATGTGGAGAAATCTTTGCCTGCCAAGGTGGAGCAGATCCTCAGGGTAGAGATGAGCGCCGTTCAGAAACAATACTACAAGTAAGAGAACCAGTGCACTGATGCACGAACATGAGCTTTTAAAAGATGGCATGGAATCAAATTGGGACCATATTTTACTGTGAACATAGTCTTGTTCATGATTCATTGTTGCATGTCATTCTATATATTATATACTCTTTCACCCTTTGCTATAGATTTATCGCTTATACCCAAATATCCAAGAGATAAAATTGATAAATCGATTAAATTGTTTGTTTAGGTGGATATTGACGCGGAACTATAAAGCCCTGAGTAAAGGAACTAAAGGAAGCACGTCAGGCTTCCTCAACGTCATGATGGAGCTGAAGAAATGCTGTAACCACTGCTACCTCATTAAACCCCCCGACGAGAACGAGTTCTACAACAGACAAGAAGGCCTGCAGGTGTGTTTCATCTCACAGAGGGGAAGCACTCATGCATTAGTTGGACTGTACTTCAAAATGTCCAATACATTGTCCACAGTTATAAAAATGTTTACTTACAAAAACTTTAACAAGTTTAGTTACTTACAAAACCCCCAAAGTGACATTTGCAGAGAAAAATATTTTTTTTGTGCTGAAACCAGAATGAGTAGGCTGATGTCTTAATGCTGTATGTGTTTCCTGTACACGTAAACTTGCTTTGTGTATTTGAAAATAGGGGTGTGGTATGCAAAATAGTGAATAGTCAGATCATAATCATATATTTGCCATATCGTCCACCCCTATTGAAAGAACGCCGCAACAGGGCAGTGGTTCCTCACTTCAGCAGTGACGTCACACAGACTAAACTGATATATATTTTCTGCAGCACCTTATTCGCAGCAGTGGGAAGCTGATTCTTCTGGATAAACTGCTGGTCCGGCTGAAGGAACGAGGGCACCGTGTGCTCATCTTCTCCCAGATGGTTCGGATGCTGGACATCCTAGCGGAGTACCTGAAGTACCGGCAGTTCTTGTTCCAGGTGATGGCACGGCTCACTCACTCACTCGCTCGCTCACTCACTCACTCACTCACTCGCTCGCTCACTCACTGCAGGTCATTTGGATGTAACCGCAGTGTTTGTGGCTCAGTGTGATTTATGAAAGCGTTTGTGTTTGCAGCGACTGGATGGTTCTATAAAGGGTGAGATGAGGAAGCAGGCGTTGGATCACTTTAATGCGGAGGGCTCTGAGGTATGTGTGAAATCACTGGTTATTAACTGTGTAAATATTTGTACTGGCATTGATTTACTTAAATACATTATGATTGCGATGTGTCGTGAAGTCACAAAAATTGGGTCATGATTTGATTTCATCCAATTCTGGAACAATAATATATTAGGCATTACACTCAGTCTTCATAATACATTTTTTAGCTCTATAAAAAATGTATAGTTGTTTTAAAAGTTGACCATGAATTTATGTCTTTATGCCTTTACATGTCTTTGCGTGACCTCGTCTCTATGACTTTGCAGGATTTCTGCTTCTTGTTGTCGACGCGAGCGGGTGGTCTGGGCATTAATCTGGCCTCTGCGGATACGGTGGTCATCTTTGACTCCGACTGGAACCCCCAGAATGACCTGCAGGCCCAGGCCAGAGCGCACAGGATTGGGCAGAAAAGACAGGTCAACATTTCCTCCACTTGTTACATTACATGCTGTACATCAGTGTAGTCGTATGCTGGGTTTTTATTGTATTCATGTTGATTAGGGCAGCAAAAAGAGCATCAAATCGAAAGGGTTATTCAACAGGCTATGCTGTAACCGTTGTAGCTTTGCAGAGTTTACAGCTTATGTCTGAAAATAGAAAAATTCTGTGGTAAAACATTTAAACTTTATATTGCTGCTGGTTGTCAAATTGCAGTTTAAAGGGCAATATATGGTAATTTTGTCAATTGTGGAGGCCTAATAGTGATAAAGTTTCAGTGGAATTAGGATTTTTGTGTGTATTAGCACTGATTAGTCTATACTAGTGAACATGCACAGTATTGTTATCATGGACACTTTGAAATGCAGTAAATAATTCTAGATACCTTGTTACGAATTTACTTTATGTATGCTACTTAAAACAAAATGTGTAAAAATCATTGTTATATGATAAAAGTAATATCAGTGCCATGATATTAACATTATAAAACCTTAAACAATTATTGTGAAATAAAAAATTTGGTACAATCACATGCCTAGTATAGGTTTATTCTTTATGACTTGGTCTAGTCCCTTTCTGTAATGTCTTCTATTAAATCTCTTCCAGGTGAATATATACCGTCTGGTGACGAAGGGCTCAGTTGAGGAGGAGATTATCGAGAGAGCCAAGAAGAAAATGGTGTTGGACCACCTGGTGATTCAGAGGATGGACACCACGGGGAAGACGGTCCTCCATACGGGTGCTGCTCCTTCCAGGTACTGCTACAAATATATAACTTGACTAAATTGCTAATCAATATCCTATCAGATATCAGATCCTAATCAACGGCTATCAATCAAAGGAAATCATTATCAACAAAATCCATCTTTTCACTGCAGAGGAAACACAGAAGCTGAAGTGACGTTTAGATGCGTTTACACAGACCGCTAATGAAGCTCAGAGGAAGCATGAATGCATTTACACTGCAAAATTACAACGGCACAAATAATGTTATGAGATTAGTCTTTTAAATCATTGTTTGGAAATGTTGGAAAAATAAGAAACTGAACTGCCAGTAGGTGGTGGCGTATTAATGAGTGATTCAGAGTCATTCATGAATTGAGCGAGTGACTGGCTGCGTCTGAAATCACACACTTCCCTACTATATAGTAGGTCAAAAACAGTGTGTGACAAGAAGTATGTCTGAATTCACAGTACTCATAAAAGAGTAGGAGAAAGTCCCCGGATGACCTTTTACTTCCGGCGAGATTCTGGTTCTGCATATGATGGACACTTTACTATACCATGAGGCCACGGGAGAGGAGTTGTGAATGACATTGAAGTGACACAACTGATGCTGTTAGGGCACATAATGACAACATGGTGAATTTAGTACATCCATATTACATGCTATATATATATTTTTTTTTTTTAGCAGAAGAGACTTCTTTTAAGAACATTAAAAAAATCGTACGGATCCTAAACTTTTGAACGGGGGTGTTTATTCTTAGTGTAATTTCTGGTGTGTGTGTGTGTATAGATTAATGGCATTATTATTATTGTCTGATTCCTCTGCAGTTCCACTCCATTCAACAAGGAGGAGCTGTCAGCCATCCTGAAGTTTGGTGCGGAAGAGCTTTTCAAAGAGCAGGAAGGAGAGGAGCAGGAGCCTCAGGTCTGTAGCGCAGAGATGCCCTTCAGCATGTGCACTAGGGATCATGGGAGAAAAATATCTATTGTGATGTTTTTAACCGCAGAAAGCGGCTGTGTGAGCGGTTAAATGCATGTGCATCTCAAAATTATTTTATGATGTGGAATTAATCTAAACACAGGCAGTTATGTCTTAAGGGATTAAAGAGAACGGGCAAAACATCTGATTTGTCAAAATAGGTGTGTGCATTTGTGTGAATGCAGCCTATTAATCTCCCGCTGTCAGTGATGATCAAACCGCTGAGGAGAAACATCACTGCTCTTCACTGGAAAACATGCAGATACTTGAAGCGCTTTTAGCAACTGAAGCACTCTTTGTTCGTCTTTATAACTTACTATTTGCTTGTTTGTTTTGAAGTTCTCTTTAGTTAGTTGACAATTTAAAAAAAACGCACAAATAAATTTCACATTTAAAGTCTGTAAATTAATTATAAAGAAGGAAATAGATCCAGAATTGTTTTGTAATGGGATCGTGAGGTGCCTAAAGATTCCCATTCCTAGCATGAACGTGGGCTTCTGTACAGAAGCTGATGCTTGATGTGGTTTGATCCCGTAGGAGATGGACATTGATGAAATCCTGAAGAGAGCAGAGACCCGAGAGAACGATCCTGGACCCTCGACTGTCGGAGAAGAGCTCCTCTCACAATTCAAGGTGTGCCATTTATTCATTCTTCAGCTCGTGTGCTGGACCTTCTCAGTCACAACATTAACACGCTATTAAACACGGCTGGCTCCGTCTCGCAGGTGGCAAATTTCTCCATGATGGAGGAGGAGGAGATTGACATGGACACGGAGAGGAATGTTAAGAACTGGGATGACATTATCCCAGAGGAGCAGCGGAGGAGACTTGAGGAAGAGGAGAGACAAAAAGAGCTCGCTGAGATCTATTTACTGCCCCGCATGAGGAAATGTGCTAAACAGGTTAGCCAAGCGAACTCGGTTTAACGCTGGCAGAACACAAACGTCTGTGTGTTTGATGACTATACATAAAATGAGCAGTGTTGATGAAGGATAAAAGAAAAATGACATGTCTAGCAACATACGCCTGCAGTTCTTCGTTCTTTCTCTTTATGTCCTTGTTTGCTTTGCAATGACAGGCCAACTTTAATGGAAACGAGGGCAGACGCAGCCGGAACAGACGATACTCTGGTTCAGACAGCGACTCGGTCTCAGACAGAAAGAGGCCCAAGAAACGAGGAAGACCTCGAACTATTCCAAGAGAGAACATTAAAGGTTTCACTGATGCTGAGATACGCAGGTAAAGCCGCTGATCCGTTTATCAAATTCAGTCCTATATAAGCAGTTTGATTTCTCGCTGATGATAGTGTATATTACAATATAGAGAATCTTTGGTGGAATCAGTGAAAAAAAAGATTTTTGTATTAATCTTGTGGATATATGTATTATTGGATAATGCAGTGAGAGTTTGCTGTGAGGTTTTTCTTTTTTTTTCTTTACAAAGAAAATGACAAACAAACTGAAAATGATAGTTATAATTTTACTCCTGAAATTCAAGCATATTAAATTATAATAGTTTTATTAATCCAAAAATTAGCCGTTATCAAATTCAGCACTGGGGTGGGCGGTATAAGCAGTTTGATATTGTGCTAATGAATTCTTTGAAATCAGTGAAAAAAAAGGTTTTTGTATTAAATAATCTTGTGGGAATGCGTATTTTTGGATAATCCAGTGGGAATTTGCTGTAAAGTTTAATTGTTTTTCTTCACAAAGAAAATTACAATCAAGCTGGAAATGAAAGTTATAATTTAACTCCTGAAATTCAAGCATATTCAATTATAATTATTTTATTAATCTAATAATTTAGTTTGAAATTACTTAATTTTATGTGACTGATGTTTTTTGTTTCCCACACAGATTTATCAAAAGTTACAAAAAATTTGGTGGGCCTTTAGAAAGGTAAGTACTTTTTTTCCGCCCATCGCTTCATATGTTAGCGGTTGGGCCTCTCTCATTGATGTGTATCACAGGCTGGACGCTATCGCTCGTGATGCGGAGTTGGTGGATAAATCTGAGAATGATCTGCGGCGGCTGGCAGAGACCGTACACAACGGCTGTATGAGAACGCTACGGGAGAACCCCTGTGGACCTGAACGAACCTCAGGCAAGAGCATCAGAAAACCACCTTCACTGATCACTGTCTGTGTAAACCATGAAATTCTGCCATTTCAGTCAATCCAAAAAACCCTGCTGTCATAATGTGAGAAATTCATGCCTCTGGGTTCTTTGTCACCTTTTTCACACCTGATGAGTTTGCATTGGGGAGAGTTAGTTAACATTTTGGATGTTGTGAAAGAGTAAGACGGTAGTCAATAAATCTGCCCCATATGTGCTGGCTCATATCAGGAGGCAGGCGAGGGAAGGTGAAGGGACCCACCTTCAGGATCTCAGGGGTTCAAGTCAATGCTAAGCTGGTGATCTCTCATGAGGAGGAGCTGGCGCCATTACACAAGGCCATTCCTTCTGACCCGGAGGAGAGGAAGAGGTAAGAGCAAAACTGTGTCACAACCAGGCTAGGGTTCATGTTAATGTCATACCATTTTTGAGTCCGCTCAGTGAAAAAACCCCTCAGAAAACCTGCTGATTACCGCAGTTATCATGAAGTGTGTCACTATATTCATCATGGTTGGCTTGACTAGAGTTCAGCAGCCAGCGTTGTGTTTTGAATATGACATGTCATGAAAGGTGCAGTAAACGATTTGATATTTGAAAACGACACCCAAACAAACACACCCCTCCCTTCATTGCTCCGCCCACAAGATAACAAACACGCTATGCAACAGATGACGAGTAACAGCTGGTGTATCAGGCAGCTCACACAAGTATGGTTGAACCAGCTGTGGTTCAACAACAGCACATCTTGGCTCTGTGTAACGGCAAAAAAACCCTTGTGTATCTGGTAGAAACAAAGCAATCTCAGCATCCGTGTTCAGACCCTCCCACTTTCTAATGTCTCTCCAGCACTGGAAAGTTTTTCCGAAATGAACGCGGGTCCTTGCCTAATCGTAACCCATTTTTTCCAAATTATATTCCTCTGAAATGTTCCTCTTTGGTAATATCTAAGCCATCTCTCTTTCTAGTCTTTCTACAAATGTTCACTCTCTTGCTCACTCGCTCTCCTCCCCCATCATGAGCGGACACGCCCCCTACTGCTGATTGGCTAAGAGTGTTCTGGTCAAGTTCTTCTATTCACACAACCAAGACTATGTACAAACACAATGTTTTTCACCAAATTGTTTTAATTTTTCTACAGCATTTCTCAGAATTCGTTAAGGTAAATGTTTAAAAGTAGTTGTTTATAAGAGACCCTGCACTCCGTTCGTTTGGGTGCTTGCTTTGTGAGGGCAGAAAAATGATTTGTTAGACAATATGCTAATCTTTTTTCCTAATATGTAGGTATATAATCCCATGCCACTCAAAGGCAGCTCATTTTGACATTGAGTGGGGTAAAGAGGACGACTCCAGTCTGCTTATTGGGATCTATGAGTACGGATATGGCAGCTGGGAGATGATCAAGATGGACCCAGACCTCAACCTCACACATAAGGTACAGAAACACCGTGTTTGACCAACATGCCTTGTTATATTGTTGTGTTCTTGTTGTTTTAGTGACTATGTATGACACATTCAAATGATAACTTGTTACAAAACTTGTTGCAGCTCCTTCCAGATGATCCTGACAAGAAGCCACAGGCCAAACAGCTGCAGACACGAGCTGACTACCTCATCAAATTACTGAGCAAAGACCTCGCCAAGAAGGAAGCACAGAAACAGGCCGGCACTGTGAGTCACGCAGATTTAGCACAATCCACACATACTACAAAATATCATTCGGTTCATTTTTTTGTGGTCTCACAAGCACAGTTAATCATTCAGAATAGTTGTAACCAACTCTGTTTATTGCAATTGTTCCCAAACTTTTTGAAACCAATGGCACCCCTTTTAGCTAAAGCATAAGCTTTTCTTGTAAAAAAAATAAATGTGCAATAACATAGTTGGTGAACAGCTCATACACTCCTTCATTTCCGCTTCGGTGCTTTATTACAGACACTGATGTTTATTCTGCTCTATAGGCAAATTCACGCAAGAGAAAACCACGGGGCAAGAAGAATAAAGCTGTAAAACCGAAGATAGATGATGTGACGAACAGTCTATCCTCTGCGCCGCCATCGGATAAGAGCTCTGAAGAAGAGGATGAGAAAGAGGAAGAGGAGAAGGTTTGTGTTGAGCTGGTATACCATGTGAGGGTTGATGTTGTTTTGACCTGCTGTGCCATGATGCACGTCTGATAGAACAGGCTGTCATTGTGTATGGGTGCAGAGCACATTATGCAAATCTGCTTGTTTGTGGTTTTACTGTCAACAGTGTGCATCTGTGCGTACAGTAAAACAGCCCATTGAAGTCAGCCTGAACGTATATCTCTAATCCACTAGCATCACTAAAGATGGTTATGCTAATAACTGTAAGCTTTCGAGTTTCTACCAACTAGATTTTTTGAAACTCCTACCATCTCAGACTCATTGCAAACTCTTCTCAACCAGGGGGCCACAAGTGAAGTGGCTTAAAACTATTTTTATGGGGAACGGCCATGAGTCAGGATTCAGATTCTGGTCGCCCGAAGCACAATTGCTCTACATTTCCAAGCGCTGCCCATGAGGCCATTAACTCCAAACAAGACAAAAGTGTTTAAATGAGCTAAAACGGTTGAAGCTAGCAAGCTATATCAGCTATTGAGATGCGTTTCTGTTTAGGTACCAGGATTCTGTCTCGGAAAACCTGGATAGATTATGTAATTTTGGAAAAAGTGAGATTTCTAGACCTGGAAAAGTCATAGACATTAATAAAATCGTAAACTCATGGAAATTTCTATAATACTCATTTTAATTGTATTTAATTGAGAAATTGTGTTTGTGACTTAATTGTAAAAGCCTTATCCCATAATCACAAACAAGTTGGAAAGTCTTAAATTGAAGAGCATTCAGTTCTTGAATCTTCTGAAACTATAGAATGTCATTATTTTGTAAAATTACGTTTCATTTATTGTAATATATTGACAAAAAATGTGAAAACAAGCAACTTTGTCTTGAAAAATGGAAGTTAAATGCATTACCAGTACTGATGTGTGTTCTGTCGTCTTACAGGAAACTGCTCCAGTGAAGCCGCCCAACAGAAGAGCACGCGTGTCAGAGCGGGCGGTAAAGGAGGAGGAAGAGGAGGAGGAGGAGGAAGAAGAGGAGGAGGAGGAGGAAGAGTCCGAGGACGAGTTTGAGGATAAAGAGCCAGTTGAGAAGGACGTAACCGAGAAAGTGGTTAAAAAAGAGATTAAGAAGGAGAAGAAAGAGGAGGGCCGTGACAGCAAAGAGAGGGAACCAAAGGAGAAGGAGATAAAGCCTGAACCTGTGCACAGAGAGGAAGAGACTCCTGCAGAGAAGGTCACAACTCCAACACACCTCTTAACTACGGCCTTGTTTTTGAACTTAGCGAGCTGCCTACCTTGAACATTTTTGGAAGTCAAAGGCCCATTCAAAGTCCAGTTATAGCACATTTTTATTTATTTATTTTGATGGCATGTCCTTTTTATACACTCTCACTCGTTCAAACGCACGTGGTCTCTTATTAGTTGCTCATCCCAGTGTTATTCTGTGACAGTTCTGGTTTATAATCATGTCTCTGTAAATGTTTTATAGACAGGGATATTTATAATCTTTTCCTGTCAATTAGTGAGGAGACTTGAGTCTGACCGTTGACAGATTTGACTCCGCTATTGGTCCTTGAGCAGCCACATGCCTGTGATCTCCAAAAACGCTGTTTTCATGCAGCTCGCTAAGTTTTAAGACATCCATGTGTCATTTTTACCTTTGTACCCAATTAGTATTGGTCCAACATGTGCATGAGTTACTCAGAGCGGTTGACTGTGTTCTCAGGCTGTAGAGGTGAAGGCAGAAGTGCGGGAGAAGAAGGGCGACACCCCCGTGCACACGCCCTCAGGAGGAGATGCCATTCATCTGTCTGAGGAGTCTGAAGAGCTGGACCAGAAAACCTTCAGTGTGGTGAGCCATGCATCTGTTTGTTTGGCAAGTCGGCGAAACTCTAGGTTTAGAACAGAAGCTGATGTCCCGTTATGTGAGTGATTCTGATGTGGATGATTGTACTGTACTGAATCGTGTGTGTGTGTGTTTGTCAGTGTAAGGAGCGCATGAGGCCCGTGAAGGCAGCACTGAAGCAGCTGGACCGTCCAGAGAAGGGTCTGTCGGAGCGAGAGCAGCTGGAACACACGCGACAATGCCTGATCAAAATCGGAGATCACATCACCGAGTGTCTGAGAGAATACACCAACCCCGAGCAGATCAAGCAGTGGAGGAAGTACGGTCATTTATCATGAGCCTAGTAGAGCTGTGCGATTAACCGTTAGAAGATGACGAACTCGTTTCAAACAACCACTCGATCTTATTCCTAAATGAGAACGATTCGGCTCTATTAAACCTTTGACTAGTGCGATTGCGCTGAGCAAGAGAGCTGTCGGTCATGTACAGTATAGGTATGAAACCGCTTCAGTCTTTTCAACACACAGCATCATTAGTTCTTAAAAATATTCATATCACAGAAGTACTGGAGGAAAAGTTTATAGTTGAGTTATAAACACTGTCTACTGTAGTGATAAAAATAGAGTAAATCACCTTTTGAACTTAACTTGGGCTTCAATAAATATTGTATTACAGCTTTACACCAGTAGATGGCGACGAGACTGTTGAAAAATGTATTTGTCATTGAATCATTCAAATCATTTAAGAGATTCATTCAAAAACACTGATTGAATCATTTATTGAAACACATATATAAAGTGTTTGAATAAATATTCAATCAGTGTTCATAAATAAATAAATACATAAATAATCTTTTAAATAGACTGCAGCAATTAACATTTTTCCAGAACCTCTAGTAAATTACACATTATTTTGTTTAGTTGTTTATTCAGAATCGTGGGAGAATCGTGATCTATTTTAAACTAACAAAAAAAAAAAAAGTGATTCTTAATTGATCCAGAATCATGCAGCTCTAATTCACAGTATATAAATGAAGATCATTTTGAGTTTATCAATATGTTCATTGTTCCCATATTCCAGAAATCTGTGGATATTTGTTTCGAAATTCACTGAATTTGATGCCAGGAAACTGCATAAACTGTATAAGCACGCCATTAAGAAAAGACAGGAAAATGCTCAGGTATGAACACAGCACGCTCTTCAAATCTTTGAAAACACACTTATGTCTGAATGTTTTTTTGCTGAATTTGTGTCGTCATGCTGTAATGCTTTAATGATGTAATTATGCTTGTTTAATTTCAGGCAGTGGAACAGAACACTAGCACTGTAAATACACAAAGCTTTAAACATGCAGGTATGTCTCCTCTCTGGTGCGTCTATTTACTTGACAATTAATATGGACAGTCTTTTAAACGGGATGTGTCGGTACTTCAGTTCATCACATTTCTGTGCATGCGTGTGACATTGTGTTGTAGATGTGGAGCGGATAAAGGAGTCGCAGCAGGACGACAGCAGCAGAGACAGCTACAGCTCTGACAGACATCACTCGTCTCGCTACCATGAGCACAGCAAAGAGCGCCACCCTGCAGACCTGTACCGCAAGAGCTCGGACTCCCGCAAGAGGCCCTACTCCGCCTTCAGCAACGGCAAAGACCACCGCGAGCGCGAGAGGGAGCGAGACCGAGACCAGTACGGCGACAGAGGAGAGCGGCAGGACAGGTCAGGAAACAGCGCTCTTCTGCGTACTCTTACAGTCATTGTGTGAACGGAGGGATTTATAAGAGCCCTGTACATGACACGCATATCATGGCACAACTGAAGATCCCATGACTTAATCATTTTAGGTACATCTTAAAATGAGCTCAAATTAAAAGGATGGAACTAATTAGTTGAATGTGGCCATGATTTGCTTAAAGGGTGCATAACACACACAGTTTCTGCCAGTGCTGGCTTCTGTGGGAAGCTGAACAAGGTTATCTTTCCCTCACAACCAACAACTCACTGATTGTGTGTTGTAAAGACAAGATGACAGCGCTGCCGACGGCTTCCGTAACCCGAACGAAGCACATTGATGGGCGTAGCTCTTCCGGGAGAAGTGCCCATACAAGGAATTCCTCCCTTTATGACGTCATACAGGGCACTACTCGAAAAACTTTCCGAAACTTAAACGAATCCTGAAAGAGTGCATCTGGCACAGAAATACTCCAATACTCCAAACTTGTTTTTTGAAACTTTGTTGAGTTGGATTCTCATGCTGAACATGTAAGGGTTAATGCCCGACGAGGTGTCCATTATCAGGTATTAATGGATGACGGCGAGGCGTGAACCGTCCGACGCTCAGCGCCGAAGTCCATTAATACCTGATAATGGACACCTCGAAGGGCATTAAACCCGCTTATACCATGGTCACTTACGAAATAAATAAATATTAAATCAATTAATAATACTTTAATGTGTTTTAGAGTAAAAATCGTGAGGGTTTTTGTTTATTAAGTCGAGCGCACTATTTAATATCTCCCGTATACAGGCGTTGCCAAGCAACGTGGCCACAGCGACCCGACCGCAGCAGTTGATCAGTGAGTTTGAGCCAGCGCAATCATTTAGAGCTGTCATCAGGCAAACTGACGGGACGCCTTTCCTAGGTGTACATTATCACTTTTTAATGGACACCCTGCAGCCAATCAGAATCGAGTATTCACCCAGACCATGGTATAAGGACAGTGTAAATCAGTCAGAATGCATGACATCGCATGAGACATCCCCTCAAATGTTTGAGTTGACAGTGAGGAGGCCTTGAGGTGAAACAGCCTCTGTTGTAGAAGGTCGACCGATATATCGCCGACGCCTAAACTTGGCTCTTTTTTTCATTATCGGCATCAGGCGATTGGTTTTTCTGTTTTATTTTGACAGTGCTTTTACAGATTTTTTTCATATTCATTTTCAAATTATTTCAGCAATTATGTGTTTTTAATATCTTTAAATTGGTGTGAGAATTTCTGGTTGTTTTGTGGTATCAGTAAAAGGTCTTGGTTGTGTCATCATCATGCTGATATGGTTGTGTGTGTGTGTGTGTGTGTGTGTGTGTGGTTGTGCAGATACTACAGCGACAGCAAGCACCGGAAGCTGGACGAGCACCGCTCCAGCCGAGAGCACCGATCCGAGAGCAACTCCAAGGACCGAACGCACTCCGACCACCGCTTCCACTCTGAGCACCGGCCCGGCTCCGACTACACGCATCACAAATCCTCCCGGGAATACCGCTACCACTCGGACTGGCAGACGGAGCACCGGAGCGGCCCGCGCTCGCCCCGGGACCAGCGCTCGCCCTTCGAGTACTCGTCCGACCACAAGAGCACACCCGAACAGGTCTGGAGCGGCCGCAAGACATAGCGCAGCGTCATCCACACAACGTTCCTGATCAGCCATAGAGACACACACACACACACACACACAAACACAAACACAAACACACACACACACACACAGGAAATGCCTTAGGGGACTGTTGGCCGCTGGGACTCTGGGAGTGCCGCCCTTTCCTACTCACCTCGGAGGAAACACAGATTTACACTTATTTTTGTATTTAAGAGTTGGCTGCATTCTTTCGTAGGTGCTGCAGAGTAATTTTTTTTAATTATTATTTTTATAAATTGACTACTTTCCTTTTGTTTTTGTTTGTTTTTACTTTGAAACAGACGAATCCATGTTTCACTCGCGCGTGCGACACTGGATCCCGACACACACCCGTGAACGCAGCTTATTTAAGAAGTGTTGAGTGAAAGGACGCTATGTCGGCGTGTCGTCTTTATCAAGGGTTTCTGTTCTGAAGGACTGGGGTTCACCTTCCAAAGTACCTCGTTTACAGTGTTTTGTGACCATTTTGCCAATTTTTATCTGTAATTTTTCTTTCCATCATGCTTGAATTATTTAAATCTGTCTCGGCTGTAAAATAATCTGGACTATTTTTAGTGCGCATCAGAAAATGTCACTTTTTCACATTGTACTACTGTAAATTATTGTATAAAGTAAATCAAATGGGCTTTTCTCAGGCTGGTATTTTTTTAACTATTTCCCCATCGACTCAGGCTATTTTCTCTCCTCCTTTGTTTTTAAATCTCAGTAGTTTGAATCATGAAATGGGGTAAATATTCCATGTGTATTCATTCTGTAGGAACGTTTTGTTTGTTGATCTCTTTAGTTTATCTCTATTTGTAAGTGAATTAGCCTCACTTTATAATGGCATCATGTCATAAAATACAAACTGTGTGATAAAAAAAGGACATGAAAGGGTCGATTATAGCTAGAGGCACTTATGAGCTCTCGTTAGAACATTTCCATGATAATCTTTCCTCTTGTTTTCTATAAATGTTGGCAATAATGTACTCTTTTCTATGCAGCCCGAGTGTTTTTCTGCTGACTGGCCCGAGTAAGTCAGAATGCTGTTACAGGACATACTGATGTATATAGATCTCCTTCTATATTTCAAATCCAAATTTACACTGAAAATGCATGGATTTTTAAAGTAATTGTTTTATATAATTGTTTATAAAGTCATTAAACTCAAATCACTGTTTTCACCTGTAATCTGGCTTTAATGTAATTTAGTGTGATTTCTAGGAGTTCTCATGCAGTCATATTTCAGTAGTTTTGGGAAGACACGAGGTTGAATCGTTCTTCGGAAGCGTTTGACGGTGAGGTGGACTGGGATTGGTCTATGCCAACCAATACAGACTGTTTAAAATGGGTTGGTTTTTGGATAAACTCTTTGGCCTGGGGCCGGTTGCATAAACGGCTAAGACTAATTTTTTATCTTATTTTTTTTAAAGACTGTTCATAACTTTTGAAGTCAGTTACATAACACAGTTTGTCTACTTTAATACCGAAAAGTAAGACTGATTACCCCTAACTAACTGCTTGTTGGTTTATTCAAACATAATAGCTATATTTATGCAACTGGCCCCTGGTTTCACAGACAGGGTTTTGATTAAGCCTTAGTTCAGTTAGGACATTTAAGTATCTTTTATAAACGTGCCACATCACTGATGTGCTTCTTGAGAAAACAATAGCACTGTCATTTTAAGACATCTTTAGTTAAGACAGCTCAAACATTGATTTTAGTCTGAGACTGGCTTAAGCCTTGTCTGTGAAACCGGGGGTGAATGTTTATATCTGTGAGGTTTGGCATCAGCAGCAACTGGAGTAAACTGATGTGTTGCTCGTCACCTCAACATGATGCATGTGTAATTCCAGGAAACTGAGCAGAAGCCATCCAATCAGATTAGAGTTGGGCTGCGCCTGAACTCACTCTCGAGGAGGTTCTTATTTAGAATGAATAGTTTGAGAGTGCTAAAAAATATGTTCCATATAGTATGAATGTAATCTGGATGCACTGCACTCACCATATGACCTACCAGAGTCAGTTGTGTCATTCACAAATCCTCTCCTGTGGCCTCGCCAGAAGTAGGTGATCTACCCTACTCTTTTATGAGTACTGTGAATTCAGACGCAGCCGTGGTTTGTCAGCGATGTATTATCATTGACTCCTTTGACCCTGAACCTGGCGTGTGACCTACAGCGAACAGCATGAAGTTGAGACATCTGCAGGTGCTCTGCTCTGACCAACTCTATACTGGCTTTCAGACTCGAGTACTCTCTCCTTCCCTGCTCACACTGGTTGCGTGCCTACAGACGGTGTGCTGTTCGTGCAGTGAAGACTCCGCTGATAACACCGACGCACACAAACCAAAACCACAGCATGATGCTAAAGGAAGAGGAAATGAAGCAGCACACACGTCACAATCAATTGTGGATTTCAATGGTTTAATTGATGTCAAATGCATGATTCATATGTTTACAGTTCCACTGATATCCTCAGAATAGACATTTTCTACAAACAAAAAATCTCATCACATAAATACATCTTAGAATGAATATGTTAAATAAGATGCAAGATAAACCATTTGATGACCTATTAATAGAAGCCATGGATGTCTACGGGAAAGATAAGGATGTTTACTGAGACTGAAGCGTTGCGGGGCGGCGGGGGGGGGGGGGGGGGGAGCGTCACTCGGTTTCTCTAACATGATTTATGATAAATGCCTTACCTGCTTAAACATGACCATCTTAACTCTGGGCTGTCTGATGTCATCTAACATGGCTACCACAGTATAAAGACAGTAACAATCATCCCACTTCCAGTTTTCAAAAATTAAAAATAAGAGCATATAAAGGCAACATTTACTCAGACAGGCGTCGTCCTGCAGGATAAGAAGCAGTTGAAATGGCTGTGGCTTTTAGTAGTTCTTTTTCTCCTCAAAAATAAGGTTGGCAGTGGCTTTCTTGGCTGTGTGACAAAGAGAAGAAGATCGGATTACCAATCAGTGCGTAACTGCTTTAACAGGTCATAAAGGAAACTAATGACACAAGCTAGTCATTCTGGAAAACATGCAGAGTTTGGACATGCTATATCAATCAAACCATTGATGAAACATGCATTAGGGAAGATCCTTCATGAGGATTTATCTGCTATTCCTCAAATCAGAATCAAACTTTTACTGGCAAAAGACATGAAGTGCATGTGGTTTTCACCTTCTTCTTTAATCTTGTCCGCAGCCTCTGATGCTTTATCCTTGACGTCTTTCATCACATTGTCAATCCTGCCTTCGTTCTTTAAGAAGAAGGGGCGAATGATTCTTGTGTAGAGCAGAACGGAGCCGTTGGATGGAGTGGGAGCCATGCACCAAACCAAGAAGACACACTAGAGAGACCCGAACAAACACATCACATTATACTCTCCACGTCAGAAGACTTGTGTGTCCACTTCAGTCCACTCACACAGATGTTTTTCTACCTGAATACTGTATTTTGATGATATAAGTGTTCTTTCAGGGATCAAGCACACAGCTAAACACGTTTGGACTGTATCACCGTGCCTTATATCATTGAAACTGGAGTCAAAACTGATTAAAATCAGGTTGAATTGTTATTCAGCTGGTCATGACTAGCTGTTAGGGGTGTAACGATACCCTCATGTCACGATTCGATACAGATCACGAGACTGAACTCAGAATACCATATTATTGCGATACGCCAAGACATATGATAAAAGGTTCATAAAAAATGTACTGTTGATTAAAATGCTAAATTTGATATTACATTGTAAATGTAAGTGTGTAAATGAACAGGCTTGGACTTGGTGCTGAAACCCAAAGCTCAGGACAATAGAGACACCAGAATAACAATATTCATGATTCTGGAGCTGAAAATACAGAATTATTTTAAGTCAAGTCAAGTCATCTTCATTTATATAGCGCTTTTAACAATGTAGATTGTTTCAAACAGCTTTACAGAGATAAGCATATAATTTAAGGTAAGATTGTTTTGGCTTTATAGCGGTTCTTTAATAAAGTTATTTTCCAGCTAAAGTTAGTTTTGATTGATTCGCTTCCGTCGCAACGATCATTTGTTATTAAGTTAGGGGCCGCTAAGACGACACCATTCTCTCTACACAGACTTTAAACGCGAACCTGTGAGAAACGCTGATGGCGGTCACATGCGCATTAAGAACGGGTTCTATAGTTATAGTTATTTTAGATGAATATACTTGAACTCTTTCACTGACTTGATATATTTATAATAATGTAGGACACTTTTAACTGGTAACATCAGACATTTGTCATTATCAGACCCACAAATATTCCCCTATTGCATTATTATCATTATATTCAACATTATATATAGTAGTTTATTGTAGTACTGACACTAAAACTCTGAAAACTTGAATTTTTCCTTACAGACATTTTCCTTTTGCGTGAACTACACAAAATACATATTATTCCATTTTTGTATTGCGATACGATATATCAGTGGTTCTCAACTCCAGTCCTCGGGACCCGCTGCTCTGCACATTTTGTATGTCTCTCTTATCTGACACACTCAGTTCAGTTCATGGAGTCTCTCTTAACGAGCTGATGATCTGATTCAGGTGTGTTAAATAAGGGAGACATACAAAATGTGCAGAGCAGCGGGTCCCGAGGACTGGAGTTGAGAACCACTGCGATATATTGTCACACCCCTACTACCTAATGTGATATTTTCAGTACATCTAAATGTTTCAATCTGAAGACGTACAGCAAGTTTGACCATAACAATCAGAAGCATAAAAAACATGCCAAAGCAATAATGCCACTGATGATCAAAAACTAAGCCAACTTTCCCAGGACTATTATTAGTCAGTCTCATCAAATATAGGGACAGGAAAAGATATAAAATAGGTTAATAGGAAGATTCTGGCAGATGTATTGGGGTGGAGCTGAACAGTGATGTAAAGTCACACCGTCTGACACCAAACACCAGTTCAAACACTTCCTCTTATAACTTCATGATGATGTATTCTCTCATTATAACTTCTAGAACCTTTGCACCATTTGGTTTAGAAACAAAAATCCTAGATTTTTTTAATCTTCAGTGTACTTTTTAATTAGTTAGGCTAAAATTTGACCAATAAAAACTCCATCTTGCTGTTTGATGTGCAGGAGCGTGTCCTGTGTGATCGGCAGCGTGAGCTTGTGTTCAGTGTCCTCTCAGCGTCTCTTCATACTCACAACTACTCCACTGGTCTTCTGTTCATGAGACTTAAGAAAAACGCCACATGAAAGTCACTTTTTTGTGTACTAGGACCCCCCTAAAAAAACGAGATGATGCGTCTCAAGGGGTTTATCCAAAAGAATCAAATTTGTTACAAATTCAACGCCTAGAAAACCCAAAACTGCATCCGCTTACTTTCTTCATTGAGTCGAATATCACCAATATTCACCCTAAAGAAGAAGAAACAGGGGTTGTATGTCATGTCGAGCTCTTCTTAGTCTTGATTTCTCACAACTTGTGTTTTTCTGTGTGAGACGGAGTGAACTGTGGCGCTTAAAGAGTCTCATGAACACACAAAAGCCCAACGGCCAAGGTCAGGAATTTTCATCTCAGTCTGTTTTCCACCAAACCCTATCGTAAACCCCAGAATGCTTGGCATGGCATCGGATCACTCTGAGATACTTTAGTGTCTTCTTTAAAGCTTGATGCGGGTCACGATTCACCGCCGCAGGGTTCGGAGTCGGACAGACACCGTCAAATGAAATTCCAGGACTTTCCAAGCGCTACTCTTTTGGTTTCCAAGCACAACAATCAGAGATCTCACTCACCGAAAGCTGTATCATATACTTGAATAATTATATGAGCAACATCACGCTCATTGCCATGTGAAATGGCTCTATATCAATATCAGATGGGTCTAAAAATATTGTGTTATTAATCAATTTAAACACTATTTTCTAATACAGCCTATAGACCTTATGTAGCTCCGCCCCTTTTCAGCGCTGCGCTCGATGTCTTTGGTCTCCCGGTCTGTTTTTTCACAGCGATCTTGAGTATTTATGAATGAATGGCTCGTTTTAAAATCTTCCCGGTCTACTGACATCTGTTAAGACATCTGCTTTAAACATCACAGTCCTCATGATAACTTTCGTTAACTTTACATTAAGTAAATCCACTTCAAGAGCTAATTACTCCTGGACAGCGATGCCATAGAGATATACAGAGCGACCGCAAAACCGGAAGTTCAAAGACGATATTCTAGAGATGGCGGCGCCGGCATTACGGCATTAGAACAACACCAGGGTGAGTAAATGATGACTTTGTAGGGTGAACAATCCCTTAAGTAATAATAATAAATAGGTGAAATATAGTCAAATGTGTTTGTAGAAATATGGCTCAAGTACCAATTAAGCTAATTTTTAATTAATTGTAAACATCTGCGGTAAGCTTACTGTAATCAGGAAATTAAAGTTGTCAAGAAATCAAATATGGCAACTAATCCCTGTACAAAAGCTCTACAGACACCTGTGATAAATCTAAATCAGCAACTCATGTGACATGACTACAACATGTACTCATTAACTGAACTGTAGCGAACAACATCATCATGTGCTGTCCAATACCTTTCCCAAAAAGTAGAAGGGGAACCAGGAGAAGAAGATGTCGGCGAAGAACTCGGCGACGCTGAACACCCCGTACACCACCCAGTAGGTCAGCCATTTGGTGTCGTCCTCTTTAGTGGCGCTCTCGATGGCTTTGATTCTGCGGACACATCCACAGTCACACACACACAATCAGACTTTTCTTTTACTGATAACAGGCAGAAGAGAGGGATCTGATCATTCACGGCATCAGACGCCCGCTGGTAAGACCAGTGAAACTCAGAACTGGTGTGTTAACCCTGTAAAGCCTGACATATGAAATTATAGTCTGTTTTTATTTTTTATTGAACCTTTAGACAAAGAATAACTCAGTTTATCATCAAATTTGACACATCAGGCATTTACGGCTCATATAGTAAGATAACGTGAGAATATGGAGTTCGAGGAAGAAGAAAATATTCAGAGGAACAAACTGAGCAAAATTATGCAGTTTAGTGCAGATGGTGATATCTATATGCTCAGAAAGATGAAATTCTGATGCTTGTAATGTGATGTGATCTTAATAACAGTATAGAATACTGACATAAGCGCATATAAATATCAATCCCTCTATATCTGCCAATTATGTCTTAGTAAGATGATATTTCTGATGATACCTTCCTCAAAAGCCTGATGATCATATTTGAGACTCATGATTTCACTATAAAATGATAATCAAGTAAACTGAAGTTGCTTCAGTCCAGTAAATGTTAATTTTGAAATATTACTTACAATTTAAACGTTATTATTGCGTTTGTTTGATAAGATTAGGTCAGATTTGACGGCAGAAAGACGTGTGAAGCACGAGCTGAAGGAGGACGTTTGTACAGTTATACTGTAAGACTTTTACCAGCTGAAAGAGTCTAAACTGCCAATCAGACGACAGGAGGAATGTGGTAGATGGAGAAAAACAGGCTTTTCAGCACAGCTTTGATCATCAGGAGATGTGCGTGTGGAATATGTTACAGAGGCTTCATTGAGGTTAGGAGATGAAGAACTGAGACGGGAGTCACGAGGTCTTCTGTGGTCGAGCGTGCCCAACCTGAACTGCTTATCGGCACCATGATCAAACAAGATTCTCAATTCATACTCATTTTCATAATCCTGTTTAGAAACGCATTCATAACTTTGTGTTTAATGGACTGAAATTTCTAATCTTTGAAATGTGTACTGTCTTGAATCTGCACTGAATGCTACTGTGTTTAAGTGTGCCCTGAAAAGCACTTTGTATTGGGCCCCATAAAATCACTCTTATTTTTTCTCAGATTCAGTTTTATTTTCTTCCAAAAAAATTCTTTCCAATTGAATTTTCTGGACTCCATTTTAATGGTTTGATTACATTTGAGTAATCAAAAAGCATGTCTAATTAATTTAAATCATGAAACTTGTACAATATAACAATTTATTAAAAGTAAAGCAAAAATGACATGTTTAGGCCCCTATGAAATGTGTTTCTCAAAAATTCAGTTTTATTTTATTTTATACCAAATTCTGTGTTTTCTGTTTTAAGTTTTCTGGATTCCATTTGAATGGTTTAATGCAATTTTAGTTTGTCTAATTAAATGATTTAATTTATAGAATTTTTTTTAACTTTTATTTTTCATTTCTATTATTTGTTTTATTTGTCTGGCAATCAAATGAAGGCATAAAACATTCATTTAATTTTAATCATCTGAAATAATACAAACCTTTTTGTCAAACAAAAGTGCTGCACAGTAGAGCTTTACAACATTAAAACATGGAATAAAAATTTAGATTATTACTTATCAAGTTTTAACAGAGGTGGACGACTTCCTTACTTGAGTGAAAGTATAGATACTACTGGTCAAATATTACTCCGTTACAAGTAAAAGTTGTAAAGACCTATTTTTACTTAAGTAAAAGTACAGAAGTACTCGTTTTTAAAAATACTTAAGTATCAAAAGTAAAAAGTAAATGTTAATGCATTGTTTTATTATTGTTGCATTGTTGTATGTAATACTTACAGTACCGTAATCCAGTGGGATTGAATGTGAGATTGAATAAGTCACTCAATAACGTCCACAATGGTTTCGGACACCCAAATGGCTGTTCCCTAAAATATTGCCCTTTTTAAAGTTTTTTGGCTTTTAGTGTGAATATGTAAGCCTTACTGTTATCTATAATCTAGTGTGCTCCAAAAAAAGTGACAAAATTCGCATTTAGAAAACCAAACCCAACGTTGATGAAAATCAGGTTGATGTCAGAATCCAATGCCGGATTGACGTTGATCTCCAACATTGTACAGACGTTGTATTGTGGTTGAAAATGAAAATAGGGTTGACGTCAGAAACCAACATCAGTCTGGTTCTGACGTCAACCCGACTTTTATTTTCAATCAATATCCAACGTCAATCTGACGTCGGGTTCTGATGTCAATCAGATGCAGGGCTCTGACGTCAACCCGACTTTCATTTCCAACCAAAATGCAACCAGAATCATCCACTGACTGATGTTACTCTCTACTCAAGGACCATGACAGAATTGTAGTGGAGTAAAAAGTACGATATTTGTCTTTCAAATGTAGTGAAGTTAAAGTAAAAAGTTTCCAGAAAAAATAATACTCAAGTAAAGTACAGATACTCAAAAAGTGCACTTAAGTACAGTACTCAAGTAAATTTACTCTGTTACTGTCCACCTCTGAGTTTTAATAATAATAATATTATTAAATTACTACACAGCTAAATTCTACTGTACAGCAGTAATATATTTCTGTGATATAATTCAGTAATATATATCACAAACGGCAGCCATTGACTTCCACAGTAGAGAAAAGTCAATGGGGTCCATCAACTGTTTGTTCATTCTTCAAAATATCTTCTTTTGTGTTCAGTAGAAGAAAGAAATGTATACAGGATTGGAACAACATGAGGGTGAATAAACGATGATACAATTTTCCTTTTTAGGTGAACTATCCCTTTAACATAGAATTTGACATCATGAGAAGCGTAGGCCTGATAGGCGATCTCTTCTGCCTACTCCTTCTCGGCCACTGTAAGATGTCTGTTTAAATGATTTGATTATTTAACCATGACTACAGATGTACCTAAAGATAGATCACAGTTGTAATCAGATATCCGCCGATAAACATAAGGTTTTGAAGGAAGGGTGCATGTTCTGCCGTGTACACTTCCTGCTGCGTACTGCGTGCGCGCCGCTGCGATGATGACGTCAGCGAGCCGTAACGCGACGTCGATGACGCAACCACCCGCGGCGTGACGCCACAATGAACAAACAGAAAGATAGATTACAGTTTTAACTCACGATATATACGCAGGATAGACGAATCCAATGAGATTACACAGAAGAGAAGCGCCGTATCCGATCACCAGATACACAGCGAGGAGCGCGAGGACAGCTGCAAGACAAAAGACAACATCAGCCGACCATCATCTCTCTGGCACATCACGCACAACACTGTTCTCGGCTAAACAGCACTGAAGCCTCAGAGTAGCCCGTAGAAGCGGTTGTTCTGACGTGTCCGACATGACACATGTGTTCCTGTTTAACGCGCTCACCATAGGCGATGTAGGACCTGTTCACGCCAGTGCGCGCCTCGATCTTCGCCAGCACGTCCGTCATCACATTCTTCTCCCTCAGGAACTTCTCGAAACGCTCTTTTAGCGCGAACGCCATGATTTGTCTGGATTGGCGATTGTTTAGTAGTAGTGCGAACAGCAGCTCAACTCCTGCTGTTCTCAGTTCAGTGTGTGTGACTTGCACGCCGAGGGTGTGACGTCACGACGCCACTTCCGCGACCACACCCTTCATATAACGGTGTAAAATGACAGTTGTGCGGAAGAAAGCCTTGTAAATGTAGAATTAAATGAGTATTACACTGGAAATATGTGTAGAGATATATTCATAATGGCGTTGACTGCACTAAATGTGAGGTCGAATACATAAAAGATATCCTTTTCACAATTTAGCGAGGTGTTTAACTACATTTACAGCGTAGTATGATCGCTGTAATAGCATCTTCATCACATACAAACTGCCAGCGCCAATCTCTATGAACTTCTCCGTGATTGGCTTCTTGGTGATGTCAATCATGTAGAAGGGTGACTGTGATTGGTCGGGAGTTTCCGTTTACGCGCTTTCTGATCCCTCCTCCTTCTGAACGCAAGAGTTGTTCATGAATTCGTATTTTTAGCTAGTTAGCATGTTAGCATCAGTGTCGTCGTTATAAATTCACAGCAGTTCTTGCCCTTTTATGGATAGTGTTTGAATAGTACAGAACCATGTTATTTAGCCACATATTATAAATGTGAAGCACGCAAGTGTAGTGCCTTTGCGCTGTTTTTAAACGCACTAGTTTTGCTTGTTCGGGATGTTTTTACCCTTAACATGGAGACAAAAAGATGGGAGATTCCTAACGGCTTACTGGATGACCTTTGCAGGTAAACCGAGAGCTTATATTCACACCATACCGTGTGTTTTAAAGTACCTGTACGTTTAATATGGACTTATATCAGTTTGAGCGGTCGAATAGCCGTCTTTGTTACGCGGTCATCTAAAGGACTCAGCTAAGTTAATTGATTGTATTATAAAGGCTGTGTTGCAAAAGCTATTAAACTCCTGTGGTAAGCAGTGTTCGGGGTGTCGTAGGCACCCCCGTCCCGAGTGCAGTTTTGTCCGTCGAGTGTGTGTGTGTGTGTGTGTGTGTGAGTCTCAGCGCATATTTGTGTTTCGCGTGCGCGCTCCAGTCAGCTTTGTGCGCGTGCCAGGTCAGCGGTGTTTGGACTCCAAATGCGAGTAACAACAACAGTTTCTAAAGTCTGATCAAGAGCTAATAGTTATTGTTGCTGATATTTTGAACTAAATGGTCAATTGACTGACTACGTAGAACTACTTCCGGTAACGACATTCAAAATGTATTATTTTTTGTTATGATTATTATTGATATTGTTAATTGTGTAGTCTCACTGAATGAGGGGAAATCAGCTTTTCCCTCTGGTTTGACCTTAATTGATCACATGCTAGTGAAAGGTAGATCATGATGAGAGTGCAGATTATTATTACTTTTTAAAGTCGGCATGAAACGGAGGTTGCGATTGTCCCTATATCGTGACGTATTTCCGTCTTGAACAGGAACAAATGTAGGGCGGGGCTTGTGGGTAATTGATTGGATGTTTGTGGTTTGCTGTTGGTGGATCTCATGTGATACCAGTAAACCCAGTGAACACATCATCAGAGAAGAGAAGTGGTGTTGCTGCAGGAGGGAAGAGAATTCTCCAGGAATTGAGTTTGAGGCCACTGATCTAGATAGTCGTCTTGCTGCTGACCATTGTGGAATTTTTGTCAAATACAGCCTGTTTTCACTGTACAAAATGCTTCAAAATTTGAAGTGAAAAATAGCCTGTATTTGACCACCTCAATAATCATTTGAAGATCAAATGATTATTCTTGTGTAAACATGACAGTTTGTGGCCCGTCCAACACGAAAACTGAAGTATCAGCACTATCCCAGAGCTTCCCATTGGTAAATACGACTTAAGAGGGCGTTCGTGTCCAAGTTTTAACTAGGAAACTCATATGTATAAGATTCAGCATATGATTCAAGATGAGCATATGAGTAAAAAAAGCTGTGCATAATAAATGCTACAATATTCCATAAAAAAAGGTCGATTTCAATGTCATAGTGACGTTTAAGGTTATCTTAGCTTTAGATCTGTTAGTTCTTCAGAAAAGTATCATGCCATATTATTTAAAACTGGAAGTATGTCACAAAGCTCAGTGCGAGACAAGTAGTCCACTGTATTGAACATAATTCATCATTAAATGTGCTGTTGACTCACGATGTGGGCTTCATGTTGTCAGTATGTTCGGTGCGTGTGATGATTTTGTTTTGTGTCTTGTAGTCGCTTCATTCTTCACATCCCCAGCGAGGAGAGGGACAATGCCATCAGAGTCTGCTTCCAGATCGAGCTTGCCCATTGGTTTTACCTGGACTTCTGCATGCAGAATTCACCAGGATTACCTCAGTGTGGGATAAGAGACTTTGCCAAGGCTGATATCCTAAAGAGATCTTTGTATAATGTTCCTAATGAAAGCATACTAGGGGCAGAGAGAGTACTGAGTTTGTGTTTTGAGTCTTAGGCCAGGTTTTGGGCGCTGCAGGAAGACTCTGTGAACATTCATTAACACACAGACTAAAGGCCTGTTCACAACAAGGACGATAACTGCATAATAATTGTTCTAATACCATGAGAATAGGGAAGTCCACAGCACAGCTATAACCATAACCACAGAGAGGAGCGATATCAGTTAAATAATTCTCAGAATGATTAAAAAAAAAACATTGACAGCCAATCAGAATCCACTTCCAAAACCCAGTCAATCGGCTCATTTAAAGTGTCAGATGACAAAACTGCGGTGCGCTCTTAGAATAAACGCATCTTTTTTCATGCGTTGGTGTGGATGCAAATATATTTATTGTTATCGTTCTTTATAGTAATCGTTCTTAGTGTGATTAGGACTTAAACACACAATTTTAACTGAGGTGCAGGTGCCTTCTTGATCAAAGGTAAAGTATTATTATCAGGCATCAGAAAAACTTGAAACATGCTGAGTATTAATGATAAATGGTGATGAATTGTTGTTTGATCAAACTTGTGTTATGAAATATTTGCTCACACCAAACCGCACGAGCTGATTGAACACAGAGTGGCTTATTACACGTTTGTTTGAGCAGAATATCACACTGGAGATCCCAACACACACATACATGTGTAGCTCATGTAAAAGCAGCAGAAGTTGACCCAGAGTGCTTCTCAATGATCTTGCAGGTCGTCTCAGTCCCTGACCAGGTCAAGTTGCAGGAGTTTTTAATATAATTTAGGATCCTCTGATCTGTGGTGCTTATAAGAGACTGTATATGCGAGAAATGAGTCCTGGATTCACATCCAGCTGTGCCTCGATGGGAGGGAGTAGGTGATGCCGGAAAAGACTTAAAGAGTTCTGAATGATTCACGACAAGGAACAAAAAGTGTCATTATAAAAATTCCCTGCACCTCTAATGCCAAAAAAGCAGTGTCTGAATAGGACAACAATTAGAGACAGTTAGAAGAGTTAGAGAAGACTAATTCTGTGGACTAAATAGTGGTGAAAGCTAAAATATTAAATGTTATGGATGAATATTTGTAGAGGAGGATCAAAAGACAATTTCACCTGAGATTTGGAGCCAAATTACAGGGGTGTAAAATGACTTCAGAGAGATGGCAGCATCATTATTTTTTACATGGAGATTGGTAGTTAAATGTTTAGTTTAGCAATCTTTGTAGCCTTGTATGCCAACATTGACCGTTTAAAAATACGTTTAAAAATGTATGTTATATACATGTATTTTGATAGAGGGAAACAAGATACGTTTCTAGTTTCAACATTAGTTCTTTAAAGGAAAAAAAGTGTCAGCTGTATGCAAAGTGACCCACGTTTGGTTTTTGACCCCTGATAATGTGCACAATTGACCAGTTTCCTCATGGAGCCGCATTAATATCTCTATCTCTGGGACTGAACTATATTGGGCCTTTAAAATGAAGATGCTTAAAGATAAGTTTACCAAAACAAAAGAATCTGAAAGGATATTAAGATATCTGACAAGTTACAGACATGCAAACTTCAGGCAAAAAAAAAACACAACAAGTGCTTTTTCCCATTTTTAAACTGTCACCGTTGGCATATAATGAAACAAAGCTTGCTCAAGTCAACAGATTTAACTAACAGACCTACCAATCTCTGTGTAAAAATAAATAATGATGCTGCCATCTTTTATAAAGTCATTTTTACACCCCTGTATTTGTCTCCAAATCTCCGATTCCAGAATTTAATAATCGATTATGATGACTGTAATAATACCCAGTGTTTTGCAGAGGCCGTCTCAAAACACACACACACTCGCAGCAGAGACGCATCATTTACTCATTCTCATGACGTGGTGGTACTGCTACTACCTCTCATGACATTATAAACCCGTGTGAGTTTCTGTCTTATGAGAAACATAAAAGAAAATATTTTGAAGAATGTTTTAACTGTTTTGGTCTATAAGTGATGCAATACTTTTTAGAGAAGAGTAATTAGTACATTGACAGCCAATCAGAATCCACGGTTACACTTTATTTTAAGGTGTCATTGTTACAGTGTAATTACATATTTAAGTACTGAGTAATATTAAGCAACTACATGTACTTACTATAGGATTTGAGTAGGATTAGGGTTTGGTTGAGGGTTAGTTGCATGTAATTATGCATAATTTACTGTTATTACTATAGTAAGTACATGTGACATATAGATCACACATGTGATACAAGGACACTGTAAAATAAAGTGTTACCGAATCCTCTTCCAGAACCCAGTGAATGGACTCATTTAAAGTGTCAGACAATGAAAGTCATAGGCGTCTAAAAGCAGTCACTTTCAGGCAAGTCCTTTCACTTGGCGGCCATCTTTGAAATGCCTCTCGGACAGCTGTTTCAGTCATGCAACTCTCATCTCTCTCAATGGGGAAACATCAGGTTCTCCAAAGCTGTTTATCAAGCTTATGATTAAGTTTCATATTTGAAATCACCAATGAAATCTGACAACAACTGTATTATGAATATGCTCAAATCATGAAGATGAAGTGCAACGAGCAATATGGCGGATCAAGTCCCTTCTTCTAAATAAAAGAGACAATCTGCCCCTTTTTCAGCGGCGCTGATATATATATATATTCTCATGCATATAAAGTGTTTTTGTGGTTTGTTTCTCTCCGTGTGTCTCCTTAACATTATGATCACTTTTTAATCACTGTCCATTCCTGCTGCCCCACGGAGAGGATGTTCAGAAGGTTTTAGAGCAGTGGAAGGAGTACAAGATGGGTGTGCCGACATTTGGTGCCATTATTCTTGATGAAACGCTTGACCATGTAAGTACACAGCTTCTAGAAGCATCATCATCTATGCTATGCGATTGAAAGAGGGTTGCGACGCTTATTGAAGCTTTATTTGTACCTGAAGGTGTTAATGGTCCAGGGTTATCTGGCCAAGTCTGGCTGGGGTTTTCCTAAAGGGAAAGTCAATGAAGACGAGGCTTTCCATGACTGCGCTGTGAGAGAAGTATGTCTTATTCTCGGCTGTGAAAATACAGATGTTGGTCTGATACATTTAGAGGTCAGATGTCATCGTTGTTCTGTTTTCTCTGCAGGTTTTAGAGGAGACGGGCTTTGATATCCGAGATCGTATATGCAAAAAGACATATATCGAGCAGAGAATTTTAGATCAGTTGGCCCGATTGTACATTATCCCGGGAGTTCCTAAAGACACCAAGTTTAACCCCAAGACCAGAAAAGAAATAAGGGTGTATATACATTTGGATGCTTTTGTTTTGCCAGCACATACAAGCACATGTGTTTGATTGTACAACTCATCCATTGAATTTCTCTGCTCTTCTGATTTCTGATAGAACATTGAATGGTTCCCGGTGGATAAACTGCCTTGCCACAGGAACGATATGACTCCTAAATCTAAGCTTGGACTGGCTCCTAACAAGTTTTTTATGGCTATTCCATTTATGAGGTACATCTTCTCCTTTTGCATCATTAATGAGCATCTAAAGTGGACCGGGGGGTGCTGTTGTAGGATTGAAGGTGTAACTGAGGTGTGATATGCTGATTTGCAGGCAGCTCAGAGAGTGGATTGCCAAACACAAAGGGGAGTCGACGAGCAGCGATGAGGATTTTGCGTCCAACGGCAGCACGCCATGCAAACCATTCCGGTGCGATGATTCTTGCTATAGAAGGCTTTCGCCATCATGATTTCATGCCTGCAAAGATTTTATATTTTGCATAAAGAGCCAATAGTGCAGTTTAATATTTTAGTGGCTGTGCATTTAAAGAGGGACACAATCGTCAAATAAGAGACATAAATACAGTACCAGTCAAAAGTTTGGAAACATTACTATTTTTAATGTTTTTGAAAGAAGTCTCTTATGCTCATCAAGCCTGCAGTTAGAAAAACACAAAACAAAATAAAACAGTAATATTATGAAATATTATTACAATTTAAAATAATGGTTCTCTTTTTTAATATACTTTAAAATGTAATTTATTTTTGTGATGCAAAGCTGAATTTTCATCAGCAAGTACTCCAGTCTTTGGTGACTTATGATCCTTCAGAAATCATTCTAATATGATGATTTGATACTCAGTTATTATCAATGATGGAAACAGTTGTGCTGTTTAATATATATTTTTTGGAATACTTTTTTCAGGATTCATTGAGTAAAACGTTAACAGCATTTATTCATAAAAACAGCATTTATTCAAAATAAAAACATTTCTAACAATAAAAATTGTTACCATCACCTTTTATCAATTTAACGCATCCTTGTTGAATTAAAGTACTAATTTCTTAAAAAAAAAAATAGTTATTGTTCCCAAACTTTTGAACGGTAGTGTATATTGTTACAAAAGATTTCTATTCTAAATAAATACAGTTCTTTTTAACTTTTTATTCATCAAATAATCCTGAAAAAAGTATCTCAGGTTATAAAAAAAATATTAAGCAGCACAACTGTTTCCAACACTGATCATAAATCAGCATATTAGAATGATTTCTGAAGGATCATAAGACACCAAAGACTGGAGTACTTGCTGATGAAAATTCAGCTTTGCATCACAAAAATAAATTACATTTTAAAGTATATTAAAAAAGAGAACCATTATTTTAAATTGTAATAATATTTCATAATATTACTGTTTTTGTTTTTTTTTTGTTTTTTTTAACTGCAGGCTTGATGAGCATAAGAGACTTCTTTCAAAAACATTAAAAATAGTAATGTTTCCAAACTTTTGACTGGTACTGTAAGTGAAATAACTTTGTCAAATATCTGTTAGATAACCTACTGACGGCTGCGCTCATTATCTGGGGTGCCTTAAGACTGAATAGTTGATCAGAAAGCCCACTGACCTCATATGAAAATAATCAACTATGAAATATTAATTATCAATGTTGGGTGTAATTACTGCACTTTCATTACCTGTCCCTTGAAAAAGTAAAGTAAGAGATTACTCTTAATTTTTCTGTAGCTATTTCTAATGTAATTGCATTAAATATAGATTATAGAACAATTCTATATAGAACAATATTAACGTCTAATGTTAAAATGTATGTTATTAATATAAACTTCTGTCTTTAAATACTTTAGTCAGTTCAAGAATAATTTATGCAATTTTATATATTTTTTTTATATTTATTTGCAAAAATTAAGTGAGCCATTTCATGTCTATCCTTGTATTGTTCAACTGCTCGGGGTTGAAATGGGATTTAGAAAGTGATTAGTAATAAGCAATGCAATACTTTTTATAGAGAGTAATTAGAAACAGTCTCTATTCAATAAAGCTCTGTGGAAATAAAGGTGGCTTGACTTATGTTACCGCGTGCTGTTGAATGCGCAGTCAGATGACTGTTGAAATGATGACATGCACTAATGTTTGTTGTCGCTCCTCTGCTCAGCTCAAAGCCCAGAAAATCTCAGATGTTGGTGGAAGCATCTCCAGTATCGGGTGACAGCTGGGCAAAGCAGAAACAACAGAAAACTGTTGGACAACCCTCCCAGAGTGAGCTTGTAGACATGCTTAAACCCAAGGTAGGTGTTCACATCATAAAATAATTCATGTACATAAATAAAGATGCTATTATGGGTAGGTGTGAACAGTATAACCAACTTGTATAGCACAGAGAAATAAAGCTTATATAGATAGTCACATGTCAGTTTGCAAGGGCAAAATTCTGATCTTATTACAGTTTATTACACTTTTAATGACCTTTTTTATATCAAGCACATCACGCTCTTTATTTTCTCGTTCATCCATGTTTTTTTATCCCTCAGATTGTAACTTTAAGCATTTCTGCCCACTGAAAGCTGCACAAATATATTTACATACCGTGATATAGCAAACAATCCTGCAAAATGAGTGCATTAGCGCCCGTCCACTTTTTCAGCGGGGCCTGTTCCAGAATAATTTTTTCCATTCATTTTTCCCGTAAGGATTTAAAAAAGCTTTCGTTAAAGCATTATAAGCCATGAACCAAGCCAACCAGCTACGAGCTGAATCAAAACACTGCAAACTTTGATTTGAAAGCATTTGAAAGGTGACTTGAAGCAAAAAAGTTCATAAGAAAAACAGTTTGAGCTGCACATGTTTTATTAACTGTATTTTTCTTTGAAGTGATTCCAACTATATTTCTAGCAACATCATGGCAAACAGTTGCGCATCTGATGTGTCCCAGCTGAAGAAAACAATACATTATTATATCGGCCGATACCGATATGATGGCGATATGATGGTGCATCCCTAAGTTATCGTTCAAAATCCCAATGGAGAAAATAAATGGTGGTTTTGCTTCTGGGACCTGACTGTTGCACTCTATTGACTGACACTTTATTTTGTTGTGGCGAAATGTATTGTATCTCATGGGCCTATGCAGTTTATAGCAATATTCATTTGTTTGGAAGACATTTTCTGTATAAATATGTTTACAGCTCAGATAAACTGCTCTATTCCACAGTTTGTGTACTATATGTTCTGTGTCAGACTCAGATGCTGACAGCAGCACAGACAGAGTCATCATCAGTTTGTTTATTATTGCTGATTCAGTAATCGGTTCTGGTATTTCATTGCAGAATAATGTGAAAAGCAATGGCAAGAAACACCAAGAGTCTCCAACCCTGAAGAAACGAGCTAATGGTGTCAGTCAGCAGCAGGTGCGTTCCTCCATGTTGCTACGCATACTATTTCTGAACATTAATCTTTATCTGTTTTGTGTAACAATATATTGTCTTGTAGAAAGATGACAAGAAACTTCAGCCAAGACGACTGCAGGATAACTTTGACACAGGTATTTAAATAAGCCTTTTAAAACAGTGATGCAATAGGGATTAGAATTTGGGTGTTGTTATATTGCTAAATCAAATGAATTGTATTTCATCACAAGCAAAATCCTCACACATATCCAATATGTGATTAGAACTTACAAATGTTTGAAGATTTTGTAATACATGAGAGTAAAGGTGCGGCCACGTTTACCATCGGTGGGTGAAATCCAGGCGTTTCAGTAGAAAGATTTCACAAAGGGTTGTAGTTGATCACTCAGATTCACCTTGTTGACCGCAGAAAGATGCTTGGTTTGAAAGTGAGCTGGCTCTCTTACATCACTACACTAATGACAGTGGTCTTGACCGAGGACTAGAAACTTTGCTAATGTGATGCACCTTTAGTTCATTCATCAAATAGTATATTTACTGCATGAATTAAAAAAGTTGTGTTAATCTGACTGGAACGTCTACATTTGTTTTCCCAGACGCAGCTGCTGATGTCTATGGCTATAATGGACAGGCAGACTTGTGTTGTGAAGAACATGAATACATCCTCTCCTCACGCTCCTTTCTCAGCTTCAAATTCGACAGGGAGGCCATCATGAAATCCTGCTATCCTGAGTCCTGAAGTTCTGTCTCTGGTTTTTAAAAGAGTTGATGCAGAAGATTTTTCTTTGGATCTTCTGCCCTGTGAAACCTGTGTGTTGGACCAAGATTAAAGATATATCAAAATATTCCTTTTTACACTCACTAATGTCAGTTCCTAATAATCTGGATCTGGAATGCTGTTAGCTTGAGTTCTTTGTAGACTTAATATTTTATGCTAAAACTTGTGCCCAATCATGAGGGCATCAAACATTTTGTCCCTAAAGAAGTTGTTCTTGGTAAACTTGCTCTTAGTGATCTGTTATGAAACTGGTTTGTCTAAAACACACTTATCAATAATTTGGTTCAGAGCCCCTGAAGTACATATAGTACTCTTGTTTCATTGCGAACAAATGTTACAATAATAATCAGTCCAGCTGGGTGTTGAATTTCTATGGCTGAAGTCGTCTCTGTATTCATTGTTTGCTGTGTTTTTCTTACAACCTTGCAATTATAAGTTGTTGTTCAGAAAGCATGCTTTTAGAACGTCACATGACTGGTACTGTACTGATTGGGTTGACGTTTCTCCTTGTGCAAAAGCAGTAAAAACCATTAAAGCACTATATACTTTATCAAGTCCAGTCAGCAAATGTCTGCTTGGCTTGACATTGATTTTGCTTTTTGATAAATCACATTTCATCCATGTTTCCCATGTTTTCTTCTGTAGTTTAGTCTTCTGTGCCATGGAGCCTTTTTCTGTTCTTGTATATTTTTATTATGCTTCACCTTTTTCCCAGTTTCCCCGCCCTTCATGTTTACGATACAATATTAACATTTTCTCTATGAAATGGCACTGAAATTTGTAGTAAGTCACTTTACAATTATGCAACATGATTTGCTTAACCACATTATTCATGGTTGATGTTTTTTTTTTCTTCTCATTTTTTGGTAAATAAAGACACTTTCTTAAAGAGTGATGGTCTGTTTTGTCTTTTACACATTCAGAAAAATATTTTTCAGAGTGAAGCAAGGATTATTTTATCAGGAATATTATTTCTGTCTAAATATGTCTTTGCTCAAAATATTTTTTTCATAAAAAGGTGAGTATAGTGCAGTATTGTGCACTTAGTGTACTGTTTATAGTTCATGAGATATTACAAGTTATCAAATATGTACACCTTGTATCATAGATTTATTTTTTTTTGTCCACCGGGAAGCTCAAACGTGGTGTTTGGTGTTTTATGCCCCCAACAGCGCCTTCCAGGCAGCGAGGGGATGGGTAGGTTTAAGGTTGAGGGTAGGGTTAGCTGCCTCTAAGGAGCCATTGGGGGCTTAAAACACCATCGAGCCTCAAACGTGCTGCGTGACACGAGAATGAACCTCATTGGTTCTTGCAGAAGCTCAAACGAGCTGCGTAACACGAGAATGAACCTCATTGGTTCTTGCAGAAGCTCAAACGTGCTGCGTAAGACGAGAACGAACCTCATTGGTTTCTTGCAGAAGCTCAAACGAGTTGCGTAAGACGAGAACGAACCTCATTGGTTCTTGCAGAAGCTCAAACGTGCAGCGTAAGACGAGAACGAACCTCATTGGTTTCTTGCAGAAGCTCAAACGAGTTGCGTAAGACGAGAACGAACCTCATTGGTTTCTTGCAGAAGCTCAAACGAGTTGCGTAAGACGAGAACGAACCTCATTGGTTTCTTGCAGAAGCTCAAACGAGTTGCGTAACACGAGAATGAACCTCATTGGCTCTTGCTGAAGCTCAAACGTGCAGCGTAAGACGAGAATGGACCTCATTGGTTCTTGCAGAAGCTCAAACGTGCTGCGTAACACAAGAAAGAACCTCATTGGTTCTTGCAGAAGCTCAAACGTGCAGCGTAAGACGAGAATGAACCTCATTGACTCTTGCAGAAGCTCAAACGTGCTGCGTAACACAAGAATGAACCTCATTGGTTCTTGCAGAAGCTCAAACGTGCAGCGTAAGACGAGAATGAACCTCATTGACTCTTGCAGAAGCTCAAACGAGTTGCGTAAGACGAGAATGAACCTCATTGGTTCTTGCAGAAGCTCAAACGTGCAGCGTAAGACGAGAATGAACCTCATTGACTCTTGCAGAAGCTCAAACGTGCTGCGTAACACAAGAATGAACCTCATTGGTTCTTGCAGAAGCTCAAACGTGCTGCGTAACACAAGAATGAACCTCATTGACTCTTGCAGAAGCTCAAACGTGCTGCGTAACACAAGAATGAACCTCATTGGTTCTTGCAGAAGCTCAAACGTGCTGCGTAACACAAGAATGAACCTCATTGGTTCTTGCAGAAGCTCAAACGTGCTGCGTAACACGAGAATGAACCTCATTTGTTCTTACAGAAGCTCAAACGTGCTGCGTAACACGAGAATGAACCTCATTGGTTCTTGCAGAAGCTCAAACGTGCTGCGTAAGACGAGAATGAACCTCATTGGTTCTTGCAGAAGCTCAAACGTGCTGCTTAAGACGAGAATGAACCTCATTGGTTCTTGCAGAAGCTCAAACGTGCTTCTGCACGAGACACGAGAATAACACGAGAATGAACCTCATTGGCTCTTGCTGAAGCTCAAACGTGCAGCGTAAGACGAGAATGGACCTCATTGGTTCTTGCAGAAGCTCAAATGTGCTGCGTAAGATGAGAATGAACCTCATTGGTTCTTGCAGAAGCTCAAACATGCTGCGTAACACGAGAATGAACCTCATTGGTTCTTGCTGAAGCTCAAACATGCTGCGTAAGAAGAGAATAGACCTCATTGGTTCTTGCAGAAGCTCAAACGTGCAGCGTAAGACGAGAATGAACCTCATTGGTTCTTGCAGAAGCTCAAACATGCTGCGTAAGACGAGAATGAACCTCATTGGTTCTTGCAGAAGCTCAAACTTGCTGCGTAAGACGAGAATGAACCTCATTGGTTCTTGCAGAAGCTCAAACATGCAGCGTAAGACGAGAATGAACCTCATTGGTTCTTGCAGAAGCTCAAACGTGCTGCGTAAGACGAGAATGAACCTCATTGGTTCTTGCAGAAGCTCAAACATGCTGCGTAAGACGAGAATGAACCTCATTGGTTCTTGCTGAAGCTCAAACTTGCTGCGTAAAACGAGAATGAACCTCACTGGTTCTTGCTGAAGCTCAAACGTGCTGCGTAAGAAGAGAATGGACCTCATTGGTTCTTGCAGAAGCTCAAACATGCTGCGTAAGACGAGAATGGACCTCATTGGTTCTTGCTGAAGCTCAAACGAGCTGCGTAACATGAGAATGAACTTCATTGGTTCTTGCAGAAGCTCAAACGTGCAGCGTAAGACGAGAACGAACCTCATTGGTTCTTGCAGAAGCTCAAACGTGCAGCGTAAGACGAGAATGAACCTCATTGGTTCATGCAGAAGCTCAAACGTGCTGCGTAAGACGAGAATGAACCTCATTGGTTCTTGCAGAAGCTCGAACATGCTGCGTAAGACGAGAATGAACCTCATTGGTTCTTGCAGAAGCTCAAACGTGCAGCGTAAGACGAGAACGAACCTCATTGGTTCTTGCAGAAGCTCAAACGTGCAGCGTAAGACGAGAATGAACCTCATTGGTTCTTGCAGAAGCTCAAACATGCTGCGTAAGACGAGAATGAACCTCATTGGTTCTTGCAGAAGCTCAAACGTGCTGCGTAAGACGAGAATGGACCTCATTGGTTCTTGCAGAAGCTCAAACGTGCTGCGTAAGATGAGAATGAACCTCATTGGTTCTTACAGAAGCTCAAACGTGCAGCGTAAGACGAGAACGAACCTCATTGGTTCTTGCAGAAGCTCAAACGTGCAGCGTAAGACGAGAATGAACCTCATTGGTTCTTGCAGAAGCTCAAACGTGCTGCGTAACACGAGAATGAACCGCATTGGTTCTTGCAGAAGCTCAAACGTGCTGCGTAACACGAGAATGAACCTCATTGGTTCTTGCAGAAGCTCAAACGTGCAGCGTAAGACGAGAATGAACCTCATTGGTTCTTGCAGAAGCTCAAACGTGCTGCGTAACACGAGAATGAACCTCATTGGTTCTTGCAGAAGCTCAAACGTGCTGCGTAACACGAGAATGAACCTCATTGGTTCTTGCAGAAGCTCAAACGTGCAGCGTAAGACGAGAATGAACCTCATTGACTCTTGCAGAAGCTCAAACGTGCAGCGTAAGACGAGAATGAACCTCATTGGTTCTTGCAGAAGCTCAAACGTGCTGCGTAACACGAGAATGAACCTCATTGGTTCTTGCAGAAGCTCAAACGTGCTGCGTAACACGAGAATGAACCTCATTGGTTCTTGCAGAAGCTCAAACGTGCAGCGTAAGACGAGAATGAACCTCATTGACTCTTGCAGAAGCTCAAACGTGCTGCGTAAGACGAGAATGAACCTCTTTGGCTCTTGCTGAAGCTCAAACGTGCTGCGTAACACGAGAATGGACCTCATTGGTTCTTGCAGAAGCTCAAACGTGCTGCGTAAGATGAGAATGAACCTCATTGGTTCTTACAGAAGCTCAAACGTGCTGCGTAACACGAGAATGAACCTCATTGGTTCTTGCAGAAGCTCAAACGTGCTGCGTGACACGAGAATGGACCTCACTGGTTCTTGCAGAAGCTCAAACGTGCAGCGTAACATGAGAATGAACCTCACTGGTTCTTGCAGAAGCTCAAACGTGCTGCGTAAGACGAGAATGAACCTCATTGGTTCTTACAGAAGCTCAAACGTGCTGCGTAAGACGAGAATGAACCTCAATGGTTCTTGCAGAAGCTCAACTGTGCTGCGTAAGACGAGAATGAACCTCATTGGTTCTTACAGAAGCTCAAACGTGCTGCGTAAGACGAGAATGAACCTCATTGGTTCTTACAGAAGCTCAAACGTGCTGCGTAACACGAGAATGAACCTCATTGGTTCTTGCAGAAGCTCAAACGTGCTGCGTAAGACGAGAATGAACCTCATTGGTTCTTGCTGAAGCTCAAACTTGCTGCGTAAGACGAGAATGAACCTCATTGGTTCTTGCTGAAGCTCAAACGTGCTGCGTAAGAAGAGAATGGACCTCATTGGTTCTTGCAGAAGCTCGAACGTGCTGCGTAACACGAGAATTAACCTCATTGGTTCTTGCAGAAGCTCGAACATGCTGCGTAAGACGAGAATGAACCTCATTGGTTCTTGCAGAAGCTCAAACGTGCAGCGTAAGACGAGAACGAACCTCATTGGTTCTTGCAGAAGCTCAAACGTGCAGCGTAAGACGAGAATGAACCTCATTGGTTCTTGCAGAAGCTCAAACGTGCTGCGTAACACGAGAATGAACCTCATTGGTTCTTGCAGAAGCTCGAACGTGCAGCGTAACACGAGAATGGACCTCATTGGTTCTTGCAGAAGCTCAAACGCGCTGCGTAACACGAGAATGAACCTCATTGGTTCTCGCAGAAGCTCAAACGAGCTGCGTAACACGAGAATGAACCTCATTGGTTCTTGCAGAAGCTCAAACGTGCTGCGTAAGACGAGAACGAACCTCATTGGTTCTTGCAGAAGCTGAAACGTGCTGCGTAACACGAGAATGAACCTCATTGGTTCTTGCAGAAGCTCGAACGTGCAGCGTAACACGAGAATGGACCTCATTGGTTCTTGCAGAAGCTCAAACGCGCTGCGTAACACGAGAATGAACCTCATTGGTTCTTGCAGAAGCTCAAACGAGTTGCGTAACACGAGAATGAACCTCATTGGTTCTTGCAGAAGCTCAAACGTGCTGCGTAAGACGAGAATGAACCTCATTGGTTCTTGCAGAAGCTCAAACGTGCTGCGTAAGACGAGAATGAACCTCATTGGTTCTTGCAGAAGCTCAAACGTGCTGCTTAAGACGAGAATGAACTTCATTGGTTCTTGCAGAAGCTCAAACGAGCTGCGTAACACGAGAATGAACCTCATTGGTTCTTGCAGATGCTCAAACGTGCTGCGTAACACGAGAATGAACCTCATTGGTTCTTGCAGAAGCTCAAACGTGCTGCATAAGACAAGAATGAACCTCATTGGTTCTTGCAGAAGCTCAAACGTGCTGCGTAAGACGAGAATGAACCTCATTGGTTCTTGCAGAAGCTCAAACGTGCTGCGTAAGACGAGAATGAACCTCATTGGCTCTTGCAGAAGCTCAAACGTGCTGCTTAAGACGAGAATGAACCTCATTGGTTCTTGCTGAAGCTCAAACGTGCAGCGTAAGACGAGAATGAACCTCATTGGTTCTTGCAGAAGCTCAAACGTGCAGCGTAAGACGAGAATGAACCTCATTGGTTCTTGCAGAAGCTCAAACGCGCTGCGTAACACGAGAATGAACCTCATTGGTTCTTGCAGAAGCTCAAACGCGCTGCGTAACACGAGAATGAACCTCATTGGTTCTTGCAGAAGCTCAAACGAGCTGCGTAACACGAGAATGAACCTCATTGGTTCTTGCAGAAGCTCAAACGTGCTGCGTAACACGAGAATGAACCTCATTGGTTCTTGCAGAAGCTCAAACGTGCTGCATAAGACGAGAATGAACCTCATTGGTTCTTGCAGAAGCTCAAACGTGCTGCGTAAGACGAGAATGGACCTCATTGGTTCTTGCAGAAGCTCAAACGTGCTGCTTAAGACGAGAATGAACCTCATTGGTTCTTGCTGAAGCTCAAACGTGCAGCGTAAGACGAGAATGAACCTCATTGGTTCTTGCAGAAGCTCAAACGTGCTGCGTAAGACGAGAATGAACCTCATTGGCTCTTGCTGAAGCTCAAACGTGCTGCGTAACACGAGAATGAACCTCATTGGTTCTTGCTGAAGCTCAAACGTGCTGCGAAAAGAAGAGAATAGACCTTATTGGTTCTTGCAGAAGCTCAAACATGCTGCGTAAGACGAGAATGAACCTCACTGGTTCTTGCAGAAGCTCAAACGTGCAGCGTAACACGAGAATGAACCTCATTGGCTCTTGCTGAAGCTCAAACGTGCAGCGTAAGACGAGAATGAACCTCATTGGTTCTTGCAGAAGCTCAAACGTGCAGCGTAAGACGAGAATGAACCTCAATGGCTCTTGCAGAAGCTCAAACGTGCTGCGTAAGACGAGAATGAACCTCATTGGTTCTTGCTGAAGCTCAAACGTGCAGCGTAAGACGAGAATGAACCTCATTGGTTCTTGCAGAAGCTCAAACGTGCTGCGTAAGACGAGAATGAACCTCATTGGCTCTTGCTGAAGCTCAAACGTGCTGCGTAACACGAGAATGAACCTCATTGGTTCTTGCTGAAGCTCAAACGTGCTGCGAAAAGAAGAGAATAGACCTTATTGGTTCTTGCAGAAGCTCAAACATGCTGCGTAAGACGAGAATGAACCTCACTGGTTCTTGCAGAAGCTCAAACGTGCAGCGTAACACGAGAATGAACCTCATTGGCTCTTGCAGAAGCTCAAACGTGCAGCGTAAGACGAGAATGGACCTCATTGGTTCTTGCAGAAGCTCAAACGTGCTGCGTAAGATGAGAATGAACCTCATTGGTTCTTGCAGAAGCTCAAACGTGCAGCGTAAGACGAGAATGGACCTCATTGGTTCTTGCAGAAGCTCAAACGTGCAGCGTAAGACGAGAATGGACCTCATTGGTTCTTGCAGAAGCTCAAACGTGCAGCGTAAGACGAGAATGGACCTCATTGGTTCTTGCAGAAGCTCAAACGTGGTGCGTAAGAAGAGAATGAACCTCATTGGTTCTTGCAGAAGCTCAAACGTGCTGCGTAAGACGAGAATGAACCTCATTGGTTCTTGCTGAAGTTCAAACGTGCTTCTGCACGAGACACGAGAATAACACGAGAATGAACCTCATTGGTTCTTGCTGAAGCTCAAACGTGCTGCGTAAGACGAGAATGAACCTCATTGGTTCTTGCAGAAGCTCAAACGTGCAGCGTAACATGAGAATGGACCTCATTGGTTCTTGCAGAAGCTCAAACGTGCTGCGTAAGACGAGAATGAACCTCATTGGTTCTTGCAGAAGCTCAAACGTGCTGCGTAAGACGAGAATGAACCTCATTGGTTCTTGCAGAAGCTCAAACGTGTTGCGTAAGACGAGAATGAACCTCATTGGTTCTTGCAGAAGCTCAAACGTGTTGCGTAAGATGAGAATGAACCTCATTGGTTCTTGCTGAAGCTCAAACGTGCAGCGTAAGACGAGAATTGACATCATTGTTTCTTGCAGAAGCTCAAACGTGCTGCGTAAGACGAGAATGAACCTCATTGGTTCTTGCAGAAGCTCAAACGTGCTGCGTAAGACGAGAATGAACCTCATTGGTTCTTGCAGAAGCTCAAACGTGTTGCGTAAGACGAGAATGAACCTCATTGGTTCTTGCAGAAGCTCAAACGTGTTGCGTAAGACGAGAATGAACCTCATTGGTTCTTGCAGAAGCTCAAACGTGTTGCGTAAGATGAGAATGAACCTCATTGGTTCTTGCTGAAGCTCAAACGTGCAGCGTAACACGAGAATGGACCTCATTGGTTCTTGCAGAAGCTCAAACGTGCTGCGTAAGACGAGAATGAACCTCATTGGTTCTTGCAGAAGCTCAAACGTGCTGCGTAAGACGAGAATGAACCTCATTGGTTCTTGCAGAAGCTCAAACGTGTTGCGTAAGACGAGAATGAACCTCATTGGTTCTTGCAGAAGCTCAAACGTGTTGCGTAAGACGAGAATGAACCTCATTGGTTCTTGCAGAAGTTCAAACGTGCAGCGTAACACGAGAATGGACCTCATTGGTTCTTGCAGAAGCTCAAACGTGCTTCTGCACGAGACACGAGAATAACACGAGAATGAACCTCATTGGTTCTTGCTGAAGCTCAAACGTGCTGCGTAACACGAGAATGGACCTCATTGGTTCTTGCAGAAGCTCAAACGTGCTGCGTAAGACGAGAATGAACCTCATTGGTTCTTGCAGAAGCTCAAACGTGTTGCGTAAGACGAGAATGAACCTCATTGGTTCTTGCAGAAGCTCAAACGTGTTGCGTAAGATGAGAATGAACCTCATTGGTTCTTGCAGAAGCTCAAACGTGCTGCGTAAGACGAGAATGAACCTCATTGGTTCTTGCAGAAGCTCAAACGTGTTGCGTAAGACGAGAATGAACCTCATTGGTTCTTGCAGAAGCTCAAACGTGTTGCGTAAGACGAGAATGAACCTCATTGGTTCTTGCAGAAGCTCAAACGTGCAGCGTAAGACGAGAATTGACATCATTGTTTCTTGCAGAAGCTCAAACGTGCTGCGTAAGACGAGAATGGACCTCATTGTTTCTTGCGGAAGCTAAAACGTGCCGCGTAAGACGAGAATGAACCTCATTGGTTCTTGCAGAAGCTCAAACGTGTTGCGTAAGATGAGAATGAACCTCATTGGTTCTCGCAGAAGCTCAAACGAGCTGCGTAACACGAGAATGAACCTCATTGGTTCTTGCAGAAGCTCAAACGTGCTGCGTAAGACGAGAACGAACCTCATTGGTTCTTGCAGAAGCTGAAACGTGCTGCGTAACACGAGAATGAACCTCATTGGTTCTTGCAGAAGCTCGAACGTGCAGCGTAACACGAGAATGGACCTCATTGGTTCTTGCAGAAGCTCAAACGCGCTGCGTAACACGAGAATGAACCTCATTGGTTCTTGCAGAAGCTCAAACGAGTTGCGTAACACGAGAATGAACCTCATTTGTTCTTGCAGAAGCTCAAACGTGCTGCGTAAGACGAGAATGAACCTCATTGGTTCTTGCAGAAGCTCAAACGTGCTGCGTAAGACGAGAATGAACCTCATTGGTTCTTGCAGAAGCTCAAACGTGCTGCTTAAGACGAGAATGAACTTCATTGGTTCTTGCAGAAGCTCAAACGAGCTGCGTAACACGAGAATGAACCTCATTGGTTCTTGCAGATGCTCAAACGTGCTGCGTAACACGAGAATGAACCTCATTGGTTCTTGCAGAAGCTCAAACGTGCTGCATAAGACAAGAATGAACCTCATTGGTTCTTGCAGAAGCTCAAACGTGCTGCGTAAGACGAGAATGAACCTCATTGGTTCTTGCAGAAGCTCAAACGTGCTGCGTAAGACGAGAATGAACCTCATTGGCTCTTGCAGAAGCTCAAACGTGCTGCTTAAGACGAGAATGAACCTCATTGGTTCTTGCTGAAGCTCAAACGTGCAGCGTAAGACGAGAATGAACCTCATTGGTTCTTGCAGAAGCTCAAACGTGCAGCGTAAGACGAGAATGAACCTCATTGGTTCTTGCAGAAGCTCAAACGCGCTGCGTAACACGAGAATGAACCTCATTGGTTCTTGCAGAAGCTCAAACGCGCTGCGTAACACGAGAATGAACCTCATTGGTTCTTGCAGAAGCTCAAACGAGCTGCGTAACACGAGAATGAACCTCATTGGTTCTTGCAGAAGCTCAAACGTGCTGCGTAACACGAGAATGAACCTCATTGGTTCTTGCAGAAGCTCAAACGTGCTGCATAAGACGAGAATGAACCTCATTGGTTCTTGCAGAAGCTCAAACGTGCTGCGTAAGACGAGAATGGACCTCATTGGTTCTTGCAGAAGCTCAAACGTGCTGCTTAAGACGAGAATGAACCTCATTGGTTCTTGCTGAAGCTCAAACGTGCAGCGTAAGACGAGAATGAACCTCATTGGTTCTTGCAGAAGCTCAAACGTGCTGCGTAAGACGAGAATGAACCTCATTGGCTCTTGCTGAAGCTCAAACGTGCTGCGTAACACGAGAATGAACCTCATTGGTTCTTGCTGAAGCTCAAACGTGCTGCGAAAAGAAGAGAATAGACCTTATTGGTTCTTGCAGAAGCTCAAACATGCTGCGTAAGACGAGAATGAACCTCACTGGTTCTTGCAGAAGCTCAAACGTGCAGCGTAACACGAGAATGAACCTCATTGGCTCTTGCTGAAGCTCAAACGTGCAGCGTAAGACGAGAATGAACCTCATTGGTTCTTGCAGAAGCTCAAACGTGCAGCGTAAGACGAGAATGAACCTCAATGGCTCTTGCAGAAGCTCAAACGTGCTGCGTAAGACGAGAATGAACCTCATTGGTTCTTGCTGAAGCTCAAACGTGCAGCGTAAGACGAGAATGAACCTCATTGGTTCTTGCAGAAGCTCAAACGTGCTGCGTAAGACGAGAATGAACCTCATTGGCTCTTGCTGAAGCTCAAACGTGCTGCGTAACACGAGAATGAACCTCATTGGTTCTTGCTGAAGCTCAAACGTGCTGCGAAAAGAAGAGAATAGACCTTATTGGTTCTTGCAGAAGCTCAAACATGCTGCGTAAGACGAGAATGAACCTCACTGGTTCTTGCAGAAGCTCAAACGTGCAGCGTAAGACGAGAATGGACCTCATTGGTTCTTGCAGAAGCTCAAACGTGCTGCGAAAAGAAGAGAATAGACCTTATTGGTTCTTGCAGAAGCTCAAACATGCTGCGTAAGACGAGAATGAACCTCACTGGTTCTTGCAGAAGCTCAAACGTGCAGCGTAAGACGAGAATGGACCTCATTGGTTCTTGCAGAAGCTCAAACGTGCAGCGTAAGACGAGAATGGACCTCATTGGTTCTTGCAGAAGCTCAAACGTGGTGCGTAAGAAGAGAATGAACCTCATTGGTTCTTGCAGAAGCTCAAACGTGCTGCGTAAGACGAGAATGAACCTCATTGGTTCTTGCTGAAGTTCAAACGTGCTTCTGCACGAGACACGAGAATAACACGAGAATGAACCTCATTGGTTCTTGCTGAAGCTCAAACGTGCTGCGTAAGACGAGAATGAACCTCATTGGTTCTTGCAGAAGTTCAAACGTGCAGCGTAACACGAGAATGGACCTCATTGGTTCTTGCAGAAGCTCAAACGTGCTTCTGCACGAGACACGAGAATAACACGAGAATGAACCTCATTGGTTCTTGCTGAAGCTCAAACGTGCAGCGTAAGACGAGAATGAACCTCATTGGTTCTTGCAGAAGCTCAAACGTGCTGCGTAAGACGAGAATGAACCTCATTGGTTCTTGCAGAAGCTCAAACGTGTTGCGTAAGACGAGAATGAACCTCATTGGTTCTTGCAGAAGCTCAAACGTGTTGCGTAAGATGAGAATGAACCTCATTGGTTCTTGCTGAAGCTCAAACGTGCAGCGTAAGACGAGAATTGACATCATTGTTTCTTGCAGAAGCTCAAACGTGCTGCGTAAGACGAGAATGAACCTCATTGGTTCTTGCAGAAGCTCAAACGTGCTGCGTAAGACGAGAATGAACCTCATTGGTTCTTGCAGAAGCTCAAACGTGTTGCGTAAGACGAGAATGAACCTCATTGGTTCTTGCAGAAGCTCAAACGTGTTGCGTAAGACGAGAATGAACCTCATTGGTTCTTGCAGAAGCTCAAACGTGTTGCGTAAGATGAGAATGAACCTCATTGGTTCTTGCTGAAGCTCAAACATGCAGCGTAACACGAGAATGGACCTCATTGGTTCTTGCAGAAGCTCAAACGTGCTGCGTAAGACGAGAATGAACCTCATTGGTTCTTGCAGAAGCTCAAACGTGCTGCGTAAGACGAGAATGAACCTCATTGGTTCTTGCAGAAGCTCAAACGTGTTGCGTAAGACGAGAATGAACCTCATTGGTTCTTGCAGAAGCTCAAACGTGTTGCGTAAGACGAGAATGAACCTCATTGGTTCTTGCAGAAGTTCAAACGTGCAGCGTAACACGAGAATGGACCTCATTGGTTCTTGCAGAAGCTCAAACGTGCTTCTGCACGAGACACGAGAATAACACGAGAATGAACCTCATTGGTTCTTGCTGAAGCTCAAACGTGCTGCGTAACACGAGAATGGACCTCATTGGTTCTTGCAGAAGCTCAAACGTGCTGCGTAAGACGAGAATGAACCTCATTGGTTCTTGCAGAAGCTCAAACGTGCTGCGTAAGACGAGAATGAACCTCATTGGTTCTTGCAGAAGCTCAAACGTGTTGCGTAAGACGAGAATGAACCTCATTGGTTCTTGCAGAAGCTCAAACGTGTTGCGTAAGATGAGAATGAACCTCATTGGTTCTTGCAGAAGCTCAAACGTGCTGCGTAAGACGAGAATGAACCTCATTGGTTCTTGCAGAAGCTCAAACGTGTTGCGTGAGACGAGAATGAACCTCATTGGTTCTTGCAGAAGCTCAAACGTGTTGCGTAAGACGAGAATGAACCTCACTGGTTCTTGCAGAAGCTCAAACGTGCAGCGTAAGACGAGAATTGACATCATTGTTTCTTGCAGAAGCTCAAACGTGCTGCGTAAGACGAGAATGGACCTCATTGTTTCTTGCGGAAGCTAAAACGTGCCGCGTAAGACGAGAATGGACCTCATTGGTTCTTGCAGAAGCTCAAACGTGCAGCGTAACATGAGAATGAACCTCATTGGTTCTTGCAGAAGTTCAAACGTGCTGCGTAAGACGAGATTGAACCTCATTGGTTCTTGCAGAAGCTCAAACATGCGGCGTAACATGAGAATGAACCTCATTGGTTCTTGCAGAAGCTCAAACGTGCAGCGTAACATGAGAATGAACCTCATTGGTTCTTGCAGAAGCTCAAACGTGCTGCGTGACAGGAGCTCAAACGTGCTTCTGCACGAGACACGAGAATAACACGAGAATGAACCTCATTGGTTCTTGCTGAAGCTCAAACGTGCAGCGTAAGACGAGAATGGACCTCATTGGTTCTTGCAGAAGCTCAAACATGCAGCGTAAGACGAGAATGGACCTCATTGGTTCTTACAGAAGCTCAAACGTGCTTCTTCACGAGACACGAGAATAACACGAGAATGAACCTCATTGGTTCTTGCAGAAGCTCAAACGTGCAGCGTAACACGAGAATGGACCTCATTGGTTCTTGCAGAAGCTCAAACGTGCTGCGTAAGACGAGAATGGACCTCATTGGTTCTTGCAGAAGCTCAAACGTGCTGCGTAAGACGAGAATGGACCTCATTGGTTCTTGCAGAAGCTCAAACGTGCTGCGTAAGACGAGAATGGACCTCATTGGTTCTTGCAGAACCTCATTGGTTCTTGCAGAAGCTCAAACGTGTTGCGTAAGACGAGAATGAACCTCATTGGTTCTTGCAGAAGCTCAAACGTGTTGCGTAAGACGAGAATGAACCTCATTGGTTCTTGCTGAAGCTCAAACGTGCAGCGTAAGACGAGAATGAACCTCACTGGTTCTTGCAGAAGCTCAAACGTGCAGCGTAAGACGAGAATTGACATTGTTTCTTGCAGAAGCTCAAACGTGCTGCGTAAGACGAGAATGGACCTCATTGTTTCTTGCAGAAGCTAAAACGTGCCGCGTAAGACGAGAATGGACCTCATTGGTTCTTGCAGAAGCTCAAACGTGCAGCGTAACATGAGAATGAACCTCATTGGTTCTTGCAGAAGCTCAAACGTGCAGCGTAACATGAGAATGAACCTCATTGGTTCTTGCAGAAGCTCAAACGTGCAGCGTAACATGAGAATGAACCTCATTGGTTCTTGCAGAAGCTCAAACGTGCTGCGTGACACGAGAATGAACCTCATTGGTTCTTGCAGAAGCTCAAACGTGCAGCGTAACATGAGAATGAACCTCATTGGTTCTTGCAGAAGCTCAAACGTGCTGCGTGACATGAGAATGAACCTCATTGGTTCTTGCAGAAGCTCAAACGTGCTGCGTAAGACGAGAATGGACCTCATTGGTTCTTGCAGAAGCTCAAAGGTGCTGCGTAAGACGAGATTGGACCTCATTGGATCTTGCTGAAGCTCAAACGTGCAGCGTAACACGAGAATGAACCTCATTGGTTCTTGCAGAAGCTCAAACGTGCCGCTTAACATGAGAATGAACCTCATTGGTTCTTGCTGAAGCTCAAACGTGCCGCGTAACACGAGAATGAACCTCACTGGTTCTTGCTGAAGCTCAAACGTGCTGCGTAAGACGAGAATGAACCTTGCAGAAGCTCAAACATGCAGCGTAACACGAGAATGGACCTCATTGGTTCTTGCAGAAGCTCAAACGTGCTGCGTAAGACGAGAATGGACCTCATTGGTTCTTGCAGAAGCTCAAACGTGCTTCTGCACGAGACACGAGAATAACACGAGAATGAACCTCATTTGTTCTTGCTGAAGCTCAAACGTACTGCGTAAGACGAGAATGAACCTCATTGGTTCTTGCAGAAGCTCAAACGTGCTGCATAAAACGAGAATGGACCTCATTGGTTCTTGCAGAAGCTCAAACGTGCAGCGTAAGACGAGAATGAACCTCACTCGTTCTTGCAGAAGCTCAAACGTGCTGCGTAAGACAAGAATGAACCTCATTGGTTCTTACAGAAGCTCAAACGTGCTGCGTGACACGAGAATGAACCTCATCGGTTCTTGCTGAAGCTCAAATGTGCAGCGTAAGAAGAGAATGAACCTCATTGGCTCTTGCAGAAGCTCAAACGTGCTGCGTAACACGAGAATGAACCTCATTGGTTCTTGCTGAAGCTCAAACGTGCTGCGTAAGACGAGAATGGACCTCATTGGATCTTGCAGAAGCTCAAACGTGCTGCGTGACATGAGAACGAACCTCATTGGTTCTTGCAGAAGCTCAAACGTGCTGCGTGACATGAGAACGAACCTCATTGGTTCTTGCAGAAGCTCAAACGTGCTGCGTAAGACGAGAATGGACCTCATTGGTTCTTGCAGAAGCTCAAACGTGCTGCGTAAGACGAGAATGGACCTCATTGGATCTTGCTGAAGCTCAAACGTGCAGCGTAACACGAGAATGAACCTCATTGGTTCTTGCAGAAGCTCAAACGTGCCGCTTAACATGAGAATGAACCTCATTGGTTCTTGCTGAAGCTCAAACGTGCTGCGTAAGACGAGAATGAACCTCACTGGTTCTTGCTGAAGCTCAAATGTGCTGCGTAACACGAGAATGGACCTCATTGGTTCTTGCAGAAGCTCAAACATGCTTCTGCACGAGACACGAGAATAACACGAGAATGAACCTCATTGGTTCTTGCTGAAGCTCAAACGTACTGCGTAAGACGAGAATGAACCTCATTGGTTCTTGCAGAAGCTCAAACGTGCTTCTGCACGAGACACGAGAATAACACGAGAATGAACCTCATTGGTTCTTGCTGAAGCTCAAACGTACTGCGTAAGACGAGAATGAACCTCATTGGTTCTTGCAGAAGCTCAAACGTGCTGCATAAAACGAGAATGGACCTCATTGGTTCTTGCAGAAGCTCAAACGTGCAGCGTAAGACGAGAATGAACCTCACTAGTTCTTGCAGAAGCTCAAACGTGCTGCGTAAGACAAGAATGAACCTCATTGGTTCTTACAGAAGCTCAAACGTGCTGCGTGACACGAGAATGAACCTCATCGGTTCTTGCTGAAGCTCAAATGTGCAGCGTAAGAAGAGAATGAACCTCATTGGCTCTTGCAGAAGCTCAAACGTGCTGCGTAACACGAGAATGAACCTCATTGGTTCTTGCTGAAGCTCAAACGTGCAGCGTAACATGAGAATGAACTTCATTGGTTCTTGCAGAAGCTCAAACGTGCTGCGTGACATGAGAATGAACCTCATTGGTTCTTGCAGAAGCTCAAACGTGCTGCGTAAGACGAGAATGGACCTCATTGGTTCTTGCAGAAGCTCAAACGTGCTGCGTAAGACGAGAATGGACCTCATTGGATCTTGCTGAAGCTCAAACGTGCAGCGTAACACAAGAATGAACCTCATTGGTTCTTACAGAAGCTCAAACGTGCTGCGTGACACGAGAATGAACCTCATCGGTTCTTGCTGAAGCTCAAATGTGCAGCGTAAGAAGAGAATGAACCTCATTGGCTCTTGCAGAAGCTCAAACGTGCTGCGTAACACGAGAATGAACCTCATTGGTTCTTGCTGAAGCTCAAACGTGCAGCGTAACATGAGAATGAACTTCATTGGTTCTTGCAGAAGCTCAAACGTGCTGCGTGACATGAGAATGAACCTCATTGGTTCTTGCAGAAGCTCAAACGTGCTGCGTAAGACGAGAATGGACCTCATTGGTTCTTGCAGAAGCTCAAACGTGCTGCGTAAGACGAGAATGGACCTCATTGGTTCTTGCAGAAGCTCAAACGTGCCGCTTAACATGAGAATGAACCTCATTGGTTCTTGCTGAAGCTCAAACGTGCCGCGTAACACGAGAATGAACCTCACTGGTTCTTGCTGAAGCTCAAACGTGCTGCGTAAGACGAGAATGAACCTTGCAGAAGCTCAAACATGCAGCGTAACACGAGAATGGACCTCATTGGTTCTTGCAGAAGCTCAAACGTGCAGCGTAAGACGAGAATGAACCTCACTGGTTCTTGCAGAAGCTCAAACATGCTGCGTAAGACAAGAATGAACCTCATTGGTTCTTACAGAAGCTCAAACGTGCTGCGTGACACGAGAATGAACCTCATGGGTTCTTGCTGAAGCTCAAATGTGCAGCGTAAGACGAGAATGAACCTCATTGGTTCTTGCAGAAGCTCAAACGTGCTGTGTAAGACGAGAATGAACCTCATTGGTTCTTGCAGAAGCTCAAACATGCTGCGTAAGACGAGAATGAACCTCATTGGTTCTTGCAGAAGCTCAAACGTGCAGCGTAACACGAGAATGGACCTCATTGGTTCTTGCAGAAGCTCAAACGTGCTGCGTAAGACGAGAATGAACCTCATTGGTTCTTGCAGAAGCTCAAACGTGCTGCGTAAGACGAGAATGAACCTCATTGGTTCTTGCAGAAGCTCAAACGTGCTGCGTAAGACGAGAATGAACCTCATTGGTTCTTGCAGAAGCTCAAACATGCAGCGTAAGACGAGAATGGACCTCATTGGTTCTTGCAGAAGCTCAAACATGCAGCGTAAGACGAGAATGAACCTCATTGGTTCTTGCAGAAGCTCAAACGTGCAGCGTAAGACTAGAATGAACCTCATTGGTTCTTGCAGAAGCTCAAACGTGCTGCGTAAGACGAGAATGAACCTCATTGGTTCTTGCAGAAGCTCAAACGTGCAGCGTAAGACGAGAATGAACCTCATTGGTTCTTGCTGAAGCTCAAACGTGCAGCGTAAGACGAGAATGAACCTCATTGGTTCTTGCAGAAGCTCAAACGTGCTGCGTAAGACGAGAATGAACCTCATTGGTTCTTGCAGAAGCTCAAACGTGCTGCGTAAGACGAGAATGAACCTCATTGGTTCTTGCAGAAGCTCAAACATGCAGCGTAAGACGAGAATGGACCTCATTGGTTCTTGCTGAAGCTCAAACATGCAGCGTAAGACGAGAATGGACCTCATTGGTTCTTGCAGAAGCTCAAACATGCAGCGTAAGACGAGAATGAACCTCATTGGTTCTTGCAGAAGCTCAAACGTGCAGCGTAAGACTAGAATGAACCTCATTGGTTCTTGCAGAAGCTCAAACGTGCTGCGTAAGACGAGAATGAACCTCATTGGTTCTTGCAGAAGCTCAAACGTGCTGCGTAAGACGAGAATGAACCTCATCGGTTCTTGCAGAAGCTCAAACGTGCAGCGTAACACGAGAATGAACCTCATTGGTTCTTGCAGAAGCTCAAACGTGCTGCGTAAGACGAGAATGAACCTCATCGGTTCTTGCAGAAGCTCAAACGTGCAGCGTAACACGAGAATGAACCTCATTGGTTCTTGCAGAAGCTCAAACGTGCTTCTGCACGAGACACGAGAATAACACGAGAATGAACCTCATTGGTTCTTGCTGAAGCTCAAACGTGCAGCGTAAGACGAGAATGGACCTCATTGGTTCTTGCAGAAGCTCAAACGTGCAGCGTAAGACGAGAATGGACCTCATTGGTTCTTGCAGAAGCTCAAACATGCAGCGTAAGACGAGAATGGACCTCATTGGTTCTTGCAGGAGCTCAAACGTGCTTCTTCACGAGACACGAGAATAACACGAGAATGAACCTCATTGGTTCTTGCAGAAGCTCAAACGTGCAGCGTAACACGAGAATGGACCTCATTGGTTCTTGCAGAAGCTCAAACGTGCTGCGTAAGACGAGAATGAACCTCATTGGTTCTTGCAGAAGCTCAAACATGCAGCGTAAGACGAGAATGGACCTCATTGGTTCTTGCAGGAGCTCAAACGTGCTTCTGCACGAGACACGAGAATAACACGAGAATGAACCTCATTGGTTCTTGCAGAAGCTCAAACGTGCAGCGTAATACGAGAATGGACCTCATTGGTTCTTGCAGAAGCTCAAACGTGCTGCGTAAGACGAGAATGAACCTCATTGGTTCTTGCAGAAGCTCAAACGTGCTGCGTAAGACGAGAATGAACCTCATTGGTTCTTGCAGAAGCTCAAACATGCTGCGTAAGACGAGAATGAACCTCATTGGTTCTTGCAGAAGCTCAAACGTGCAGCGTAACACGAGAATGGACCTCATTGGTTCTTGCAGAAGCTCAAACGTGCTGCGTAAGACGAGAATGGACCTCATTGGTTCTTGCAGGAGCTCAAACGTGCTGCGTAAGACGAGAATGAACCTCATTGGTTCTTGCAGGAGCTCAAACGTGCTTCTGCACGAGACACGAGAATAACATGAGAATGAACCTCATTGGTTCTTGCTGAAGCTCAAACGTGCTGCGTAAGACGAGAATGAACCTCATTGGTTCTTGCAGGAGCTCAAACGTGCTGCGTAAGACGAGAATGAACCTCATTGGTTCTTGCTGAAGCTCAAACGTGCTGCGTAAGACGAGAATGGACCTCATTGGTTCTTGCAGGAGCTCAAACGTGCTTCTGCACGAGACACGAGAATAACATGAGAATGAACCTCATTGGTTCTTGCTGAAGCTCAAACGTGCTGCGTAAGACGAGAATGAATCTCATTGGTTCTTGCTGAAGCTCAAACGTGCTGCGTAAGACGAGAATGAACCTCATTGGTTCTTGCAGAAGCTCAAACGTGCAGCGTAAGACGAGAATGAACCTCATTGGTTCTTGCAGAAGCTCAAACATGCAGCGTAAGACGAGAATGAACCTCATTGGTTCTTGCAGAAGCTCAAACGTGCAGCGTAAGACGAGAATGAACCTCATTGGTTCTTGCAGAAGCTCAAACGTGCAGCGTAAGACGAGAATGAACCTCATTGGTTCTTGCAGAAGCTCAAACATGCAGCGTAAGACGAGAATGGACCTCATTGGTTCTTGCAGAAGCTCAAACATGCAGCGTAAGACGAGAATGAACCTCATTGGTTCTTGCAGAAGCTCAAACGTGCTGCGTAAGACGAGAATGAACCTCATTGGTTCTTGCAGAAGCTCAAACGTGCAGCGTAACACGAGAATGGACCTCATTGGTTCTTGCAGAAGCTCAAACGTGCTGCGTAAGACGAGAATGGACCTCATTGGTTCTTGCAGGAGTTCAAACGTGCTTCTGCACGAGACACGAGAATAACACGAGAATGAACCTCATTGGTTCTTGCAGAAGCTCAAACGTGCAGCGTAACACGAGAATGGACCTCATTGGTTCTTGCAGAAGCTCAAACGTGCTGCGTAAGACGAGAATGGACCTCATTGGTTCTTGCAGAAGCTCAAACGTGCTGCGTAAGACGAGAATGAACCTCATTGGTTCTTGCAGAAGCTCAAACGTGCTGCGTAAGACGAGAATGAACCTCATTGGTTCTTGCAGAAGCTCAAACGTGCAGCGTAACACGAGAATGGACCTCATTGGTTCTTGCAGAAGCTCAAACGTGCTGCGTAAGACGAGAATGGACCTCATTGGTTCTTGCAGGAGTTCAAACGTGCTTCTGCACGAGACACGAGAATAACACGAGAATGAACCTCATTGGTTCTTGCAGAAGCTCAAACGTGCAGCGTAACACGAGAATGGACCTCATTGGTTCTTGCAGAAGCTCAAACGTGCTGCGTAAGACGAGAATGGACCTCATTGGTTCTTGCAGGAGTTCAAACGTGCTTCTGCACGAAACACGAGAATAACACGAGAATGAACCTCATTGGTTCTTGCAGAAGCTCAAACGTGCAGCGTAACACGAGAATGGACCTCATTGGTTCTTGCAGAAGCTCAAACGTGCTGCGTAAGACGAGAATGGACCTCACTGGTTCTTGCAGAAGCTCAAACGTGCTGCGTAAGACGAGAATGAACCTCATTGGTTCTTGCAGAAGCTCAAACGTGCTGCGTAAGACGAGAATGAACCTCATTGGTTCTTGCAGAAGCTCAAACGTGCTGCGTAAGACGAGAATGAACCTCATTGGTTCTTGCAGAAGCTCAAACGTGCTGCGTAAGACGAGAATGAACCTCATTGGTTCTTGCAGAAGCTCAAACGTGCTGCGTAAGACGAGAATGGACCTCGTTGGTTCTTGCAGAATCTCAAACGTGCTGCGTAACACGAGAATGAACCTCATTGGTTCTTGCAGAAGCTCAAACGTGCTGCGTAAGATGAGAACGAACCTCATTGGTTCTTGCAGAATCTCAAACGTGCTGCGTGACACGAGAATAAAAGCAAGTATACATGAGCTAACTGATGTGCGTGTTGATCAATGTTTTTAAGTGAATAAAAGCCTACATTCAATTTGTTCATTACATAAAGTGATTGTGTCTCTTCAGAAATTTTGGACAACTGCTCAATTCATATGGATTAGTTTTATTTAAGTGTCAAAGTTGTAGTTGCGCAGCTGTCAACAGATGGACAGAAAGCTCTCAGATTTCATCAAAAAGATCTTCATCTGAGTTCTGAAGATGAACGAAAGTCTTTGCTATTCGTGTCCGGTGTGAACGCACCATTACGGGTTTGGAATGACATGAGGGTGAGTAATTAATGACAGAGTTTTAATTTTTGGAAGAACTAACCCTTTTTGAAGATTTTCTGAAGTGTTGTTTTAGCTTGTATCTGAATGCTTATTGAACTTTTTAATATGTTGACATTAAATTCCTAAATGTAGAATAAACAAAAAAGGAGGTATATTAAATAACTGTATGTAATGCCATCCTTTCACTAAGTACTATCAGTGTCAGTATCATTGATACAGTCACCTTTCTGTTTAAATGAGGGCTGTCTGTTCTTTCCCCCCACTTCAAAACATATATTATGCACTCATTTTCATGATAAATATATAATAAAACTACTATCAGCACTACAAAAACTGTGAAAGCAACTAACATGCATACACACACTGTGTGTATAGTATGTGTTCAGTAATTCAAAATCAAAGAAGTAGGGGAAAGGGTGTATTTAATTCTGAACAGGTACATTTTATCAAAATGAATGCACATACAAAATTGAAAGCAATGTTTGTCCACATTTTATGTTAGTTTTTAACCCATCCCAACAATGGCATTCCTAATTTACACAGTTTAAGGGTACATTGTAGATTTTAAATTAACTTTAATTTGTAGCAAATTTCATCTGAAGGAGGCTCTCAAATATCACACAAAGAACCTGCAAATTCACTGTGAATAATAAACACTCCATTCAGGAGGGCTGTTGTCTTGCAATATTTAATCCCCTTTGCAGAATTATATTGACCCCAAAACAACTATTTTGGCTTTTTTCTGGTGGTGATGATGGTGATGATGGTGGTGATGATGGTGATGCGAGTTTTTTTCGTCTTTCTCTGTCCAGTGGAATAAGGTCTTCTATAAACCTCATCCCATTTTCCTTCAAAAAAGCCATGATTGCTGCATTCCCTTTTGCATCACTTACTATGCACAAGACAAACTGTATCATTTGCCAACTTGATCCTGTTTCCCAGTTTGTGAGTCTGTGAACATCACTCTGTGATGACTGACTGTATGATGTTTTATTAACAAAGTTCGGGAGGAGCACGTTCAGATAATTAAACCTAATTAAACACACGTGGAGCACATTCAGCACACCAAATACACATAATCTTTACTCTGTTTAATTGATGTAAGAGTGAACTCGTGGACCATGTGATGATTCCCTGCATTCGGCCCAGGGTGCTGGGATAGACTCAAGCACATGTGGTTTGGAGGATGGATGGATGGATGGAGTGCATCTTTGATATATTAGAATAAATGATAAATCATTCACATTTCAAATTGCCTTTAGACTTGCTGAATGAAAAAAAATACTTTAATGTACTGGTGTCACAATAGTGTTACGAGTCCCTGCTATTTTTCTCTTGTTTTCCCTTTCTCTTTTATTTTTGAGCACAGTCAGTTGCCAATTTAATTGATGCAGATTCTGATTACTTCTAACCCCTGAGGACTCTTCTTATTGAAGAGTTCCCATTCCTATATGCCGGCACAGGTCCCGTAGATCCCACCCCCTTTTAGACCTGAAAAACTTTAAGCACCTAATTCTTATCACTGTTCTTATTGTATTATTAACTGTTTCGCTTGTATTCAATAATGTTCAACATGATATTCTTTCACAGTCTATCTATGGACCCCCTAAAGTACCGTTGGCCACCCCATGTATAAAAGTCTAGTTCCAACACTGGATCCCGACCCAGTTTTATTTTTTGCCCTGTCCATTGCAACTTGTTTTTAATTTTTCTGTACTGCCTTTTATGTTAGTCCCTAATCTGGGTCGTAACATTAGAAAATACACTTTGTGGTGTTGAACACTTCTGGAGAACTGCAACTCAGATTTTATATATATATTAGGATCTTGGGAATAATCCTCCAGCCATTTATTCATGGCAGAACGTTCTGACACAAAGCTGTGATCCTTAAACATCTGAAACATAAAAAAATGAAGTGATAGTTTCAAATAATTTGGGTTAATGACTGTGTGAATTGTAATACCACATTCCAGCTCATTAGACTGAATTGTTTGTCGGCGTAAATCTTCGTCCTCATGGAATTTCATTTGTAATTAACATGACAGAAGTTACTCATTAAAATTTCTCTCAGAAGAGCTTTTATAAAGAGGATTACAATGCAGGTCATGCTTTGTAACAGCTTCATATCCACGTAAATGTTTTTATTTTGCTTCATATATTGCACTTAATGGCAAATGAGAATGGGTCATCCTGTAAAAGACAGAAAGAAGGGAATTATAAATAGTTTTAAGCACACCAAAAGTACTTATTTCATGTATTTCTGTTGAACATGAGCATTTTGAGCTTAAGTGTGCAATCTGTGGATGATACTGTACCTGCAGTAATCGAGTATCTGTGATACATTCTGTTTATCAAGAAATGTCCATCCAATAAATGACCATCCATCCATCCATTCTCCAAACAGCTTGTCGGGTCACTGGAGTCCTTCTTGCTGTGAGGAGACACATGACTGTTTCCCACTGAGCCTCCGGATAGAAACACTTGCCAAAGGCGAATCCAGTCTTTCAGTTCATCATGACCAAGTAAAGCCTGGTAACTTCCTCACAAAACACTCAGAAAGAAAGGAAATGTATACAGACACAAATCCACCCACTGAAATTACATTGACAATATAAAACAACAAGTTTATCTCCCTATGGGTCAATGACATGACGTGCATATTTTTGTATCCAAGTGCATTATTTCCTTTTAAAATAATTTGATAAATTCATGACATGTATCACTTTATTTTATAAAACATATTTAGTTTGAAATAATTTCCAGTACATTCAAATAGGCTAATTGTAACAATGACTGACTCGGTTGAGTAGTTGAATCCATATGCGGTGTTTTATTAAATTATGTTTTTATTAACAAAGTTCGGGAGGAGCACGTTCAGATAATTAACACGAGTGGAGAGCACTCAGCAATCAACGATAAGAGGTGTATATATATATATTCAGCAGTCTCACCTCAATTCGTTGACAGTTTAGCAGCATCTCTCCACCACCCCTTCTCCATACTTCTAGTCCTAACCATTTACATACATTCTGGGTTCGGGCCGAACTCCGAGCTCGGAGCCTTCCCCCCGGACAGCACGCCAAATACGCATTAAACTTTACTCCCTCTAATTGTTTGTAAGTGTGAACTCGTAAAACACAGGAACAACTCGATTGCGCAGTCCCAGGCGCGATGAGGGGATATTAACAGCTTCGCTAGTCACAGGACTCTCAATGCTTGTGGTTAAACAGGGGAGTTGTAGCTTGAGTTGGAGGCAATGAGAATAACAATGTGGAGACCATTGTGTGAGCTCCTTGGAATTCCAAGAAATCTGTGGATCGTGAATGGTTAGTCATGGGTTTCCTAGAACCACCGGATGCTGGGGCATTGCTGATACCAGGAGATAGTTTCTGAGTGGAATAGGCCATATCCTTGACCATAACAGGAACAGTTTGATGAGTAATTCCCACTCCAATAGGTTGACTATTAATGGCAGTTATATTAAGAGGTGGTATGCAAAGGATGACAGGGATATTGAGTTCATGGATCAGTTCATGATGGATTAAATTTACTGCAGAGCCAGAGTCAACAAGCGCTGGAACACATTGAGAAGAATTAGCACGTGTGAGGAGAAGAGTAAAACACAAAATCGTGGTAAAAGATGTACTCACTTTAGTCTGGGCGGGTTTGTTAGGGCATGAACGACACTGACCTGGTTGGCCACAATAGAAGCATAGGTGGGTCACTCGACGTCGTTAGCGTTCCTCCACAGACACTTTGGTGAATCCGATCTGCATGGGTTCAGCTGGTTCTTGAATGTTCGTAGTTGGGGGAAAAGTTGAGCTTGCAAACGGACTTGTTGGGTTATTGCGTAGAAGATTAAGTTTTTGGGGCAGACCTGACCTGTTGAAAAGAGAAGGTATCCATCCCTCCTGGGATGGTGCTGCTCTTCTCTCTAGTAATATGGCACATGGTCTTAGAGCTCAAACATGACAATCTGGGGCTCAGGTCAGGCAGCAGACAGACTGGCTAAACCGACCGTCTGCTAGCTGTCTCAGAAGTCAGATAAATCCCAAGACATAGAGACTCCTTCACCTAGATATCATGACATGTAGACTGTGTCTGTTCCCCAAATTAGTAAATACAAAAAAACTCTCAAACTCTCTTTACATTTAAGGGTAAAAATTTAATTGATGTTAAACAAATGTAAGAATTGAGAAATTAGGAAATGCCGGGCAGTCTGGTTCGGGAGCACCCAGACCCTGAGAGGACAAAGGACCTCTCTGAAAATTACCATTTGAACTCATCATTTGAGAGGCAAAGTCTCACCTCAGAACACATCTCTCCCCCTCTTCCTCACTCCCCCTCTCACATGCTGAGACCACATGTAAATCACCCAAGAAAATGTATAGTTTAATGTGAATGATTATCACAGAGTATTTTTCATGTTTGGTATCATTTAAAATGTCACAGTGCGACTGGTACAAATGTCTCATTTCCAAATAAGTAAAACAAAAGGTAATAAGGTTTTTGAGAGTTTATGGATAACTAGCACACAAGGAGGGGTTGGCCTCTAGACAAATGGTCTCCCTACACCCAAAGGTGTAACCTCTGAATGCAAATTTCCATTGTTAAAAGATATTTCCAAGTGAAAGAGGTCCTGGCTATTTAATGAAATGCAGCAGGGAGATCGAAGCCTTTTCTGTAACTCAGATTGGTCTGTGAGGCTGAGAGAGAGATCTCTCAGCCTCATGTATTTCTTAATGTTGGGTTGCATCTTTTCTCTTTATTACAGAGCATTTGATGTTTTGTATCAATTATCTTTGAATTGATTATGAAATTGGCATGATACTTTTACCTGACATATTAAATTGTTACATTTGATTATTCTAACTGACTTTGACATTATTTTCATTAAAGAGTTAAAAGGAATAGTCAAACATTCGCTCACAATTAATGATCCAAAGATATCATTAAAACCTTTTCATTTATGGAGTCAGATGAAATAACAAGAGAATACATATTCAAATGTATTGCATTTAATCAAAAAATACTTTGCCTCGAGAAAAGGACAGTAACACGTTAAGACCTTCCGTGCTGGTCGGACGCCGGACTTTGGGCTGATTGAGCGCAAGCTTACACAAATAAAAAACTGATATAATACAGATGAACAAATGATATGATATAATGATGTTGTGTTGGCAACTAAATACAGGCCACCAGGGCACCATACAGACTTTATCAAAGAATTTGCTGATTTTCTATCAGAGTTAGAACTGGCTGCAGATAAACTCCTTGTTGTTGGCTATTTTAACATCCATGTAGCTAGCTAGATAATGAAAAAGACTCATTGGGAATGGCATTTAGAGACATTCTAAACTCTATTGGAGTTAGACAACACGTGTCAGGACCCACTCTTTGTCGTAATCATACTCTACATTTAAAAGTATCACATGGAATCAATGTTGATGCTGTTGAAATTCTGCTAAAATTATTTAGTCTCATGTATACTTCATTTAGCCAAGGCTGCAAAACCGACTCCCTGTCACAAATATGGTAGAACTATCACTTCTGCCACTAAAGATTGCTTTATTAATAATCTTCCTGATCAGTATCATCTCCTCAGCATCCCAGATAGCTTAGAAGAACTAGATATTGCAACAGAAACTTTTAACTCTCTCTTTTCCAGCACTTTAGACACAGTTGCTCCTTTGCGCTTAAAGAAGATTAAAGAAAATAGTCCAACGCCGTGGTACAACGAGCACACTCGGCCCTTAAGAGAGCAGCCAGAAAAATGGAGCGCAACTGGAAGAAAACAAAACTAGAGGTATTTCGCATTTCGTGGAGAGAGAGCTCGATTGCTTACAGAGAGGCCTTAAAAGCTGCTAGATCTGCTCATTTTTCAACCCTATTAGAAGAAAACAAACAAAACCCTAGGTATTTATTTATTTGAAACAGTAGCTAAATAAACAAGAAATAAAGCTTCAACCCCAGTTGTTTCCAACCAGCACAGCAGTAATGACTTTATGAACGTCTTTACTTACAAGATTGATAATATTAGAAAGAAAATTATAACTTTGCAACCGTCTACTACAGTATCGCATCAGGCAGTGCATTGTAGTCTCACTAAGGAAAAATTTGATTCATTTGTTGCTATAGGAGAGGAAGAATTTACTAAACTCGTTAAATCATCTAAATCGACAACATGTATGTTAGACCCTATACCGACTAAGCTACTGAAAGAGATGCTTCCAGAGGTCATAGATCCTCTTCTTAATATCATTAATTCATCTTTGTCTCTAGGATACGTACCAAAAACTTTTAAGCTGGCTATGATTAAACCGCTTGTTAAAAAAACGCAAATTGATTTCTATAGGATTATTCAATTATAGGCCAATCTCAAATCTACTTTTTCTGTCAAAGATACTAGAAAAGGCAGTATCCTCACAACTATGTTCCTTTTTGGAAAGAAATGATATCTGCGAGGATTTCCAGTCCGGATTTAGACCGTACCATAGTACTGAGACAGCTCTCATTAGAGTCACAAATGATTTGCTCTTATCATCCGATCGTGGTTGTGTCTCTCTATTAGTGTTACTCGATCTTAGTGCTGAATTTGACACTATCGACCACAAAATTATTTTAAATAGACTCGAAAATTATGTTGGCATTAGTGGAATTGCACTAGCATGGTTTAAATCATACTTATCTGACCGTTATCAGTTTGTAGCAGTAAATGAAGAGATGTCTCATCGATCACTAGTTCAGTATGGCGTACCACAAGGCTCAGTACTAGGACCGCTGCTGTTCACTCTGTACATGCTACCATTAGGAGATAAAATTAGGAAGCATGGCATTAGTTTTCACTGTTATGCTGATGATACTCAGCTCTATATTTCTTCACGCCATGACAAAACTTACCAATTCACAAAATTAACGGAATGCATAGCTGATATAAAACACTGGATGACTAGTAATTTCCTACAACTTAATTCTGGAAAAAAAAACAACTGAGATTCTAATTATTGGACCAAAAACCTCCACAAGTGATAACCCATAATACTGTCTAACACTTGATGGCTGCTCTGTTAAGTCTTCGTCGTCGGTTAGGAACCTGGGTGTGCTCTTTGATACCAATCTTTCATTTGAAAGTCACGTGTCTAGTATCTGTAAAACCGCATTTTTCCATCTTAAAAAAATATATCTAAATTACGTCATATGCTTATAATCAAAAATGCGGAACAGTTAGTTCATACGCATGAACTAACTGTTCCGCATTTTTGATTATAAGAATATGACGTAATTTAGATGTCATGACCTAGATTATTACAATGCTCTACTGGGTGGTACTACTCCGCAGTACTTGAGCAAGCTCTTAAGGCATTATAGTCCTTCACGTCTATTGCGATATCAAAATTCTGGCCAGTTGATAATACCTAGAATATCAAAATCGACTGCTGGCGGTAGATCCTTCTCCTAATTAGCACCTAAAATCTGGAACAGTCTTCCTAACATTGTCCGGTAAGCAGACACACTCTGTTAGTTTAAATATAGACTTAAAACATCTCTTTAACCTGACATACACATAGAACATTATACATTTGTATTATTCAAATCATGTAAAATGTTAGGCTACATAGATTAGGTCAGCCGAAACCAGGAACACTTCCCATAACACCTGATGTACTTGTTACATCATAAGAAGAATGGCATCTACGCTAATATTAGTCTCTCTGTTTATCCCAAGCTTTACCGCAGTCCGCCGGATCAAGGCCGTATCCAGATCTGATGAAGGACCTGCGCCTGGACACGACAACAACGCAGTCCTGAAGTGTCAACTAGACTCTTCCCAGGTAAAACGTTATCAAAATGATGCCAGTTCACATGGATCCGTGGAAACGGCAAAAAATTATGTATTATGCAGGCCAGACAAGTAATTTGGCAATGTCACTTTGTAAAGAAAGACTACGCGCCTGCGCACATATAGTCTATATTCAAATGCACATATTTATAGAATAAACATGTAATATGCATGTGCACGCGGTCACCGTTTTCAGATTTTTTACGTTTTTGAAGTTTACACGGAGATGATAACGTTTTCAAAATCTTTCAAAACTCGCACCTTGGAACCCATTTCAAAGTTTGCATTCTCGAGCCACCAAATACCATTGTCATGCAAATGAACGCCCAGAACACATTAAAGGTTTTCTGTTTTCAGTTAAAATGATGTTGTGTAAGCGGCCCCTAAATTAATAACTAATGATTTTTACAATGGAAGTGAATCAATAATAAAAAAAAAAAACTTACTTTAGCTGGACAAACAACTAACTTTTTTCTAGAGCTGCTGTAAAACCAAAACAATCTCAGTTCCATTAATTTCCTATTATCACTGTAAAGCTGCTTTGAAACAATCTGTATTGTTAAAAGCGCTATATAAATTAAGGTGACTTGACTTTATCGCCATTGAAATCAATTGACTGAGATCTGAGCCCACGTCTTTGCATGCTAGTTCAGTCTGCAATGTCTGAGGCCTTGTTTGAACTCTGGCCTCAGCGCTACCTCACTTTTTAGCCACTTTATGCCGCTAGGGTACGAAACTCGACGGCATAATCAGCTGCTGGGCAATTTCCTTTGCGTAACTGTAGCAACTGCAACAAAACATCTCTCCCTCTGGCACTCCCTCTGGTGGAATCTCTGGCTTCAGGCTGGTTATCAAAATAGATGGTGCACTGATGCAAAAAACCTCTGCATTTTTCAAAAAGAAACTTACCGGATCAGGCCTAGATGATGGGAGAGTCTGAATGTAGCCTGTGAGATGTCCGTTAGCAGCTCATAGTGCTCACAGCTCACAGTGGGTCGGTAATTAAACAATTTAATAATCAAGTAAAAAGGAGTTTATACCTGTATGATATTACGCTGTACCCACATTGGACCAGCGGATTGGAAAACGGATGGATGATTCAGCTGCGCGTGCGACTCTCACAGTGCATTGTGGGTATTCTCTAGTCGTTGAGTGTATATCAGTTGTACACTCGTTATTGAGATGCATTGTGGGATTGAATGAGTGCACTAGATAATGTCCACTATGGTTTTGGACACCACTACAAATGTCTATCACCCTCAAATAGTGCCCTGTGTAGGGGTGATTTCAGACCCAGTCCTGTTCTTGGAGTCTCTCCTAATGAGCTGATGAATTAAATCGGTTGTGTTTGAACACTGAAACTTACCGGATCAGGCCTAGATGATGGGAGAGTCTGAATGTAGCCTGTGAGATGTCCGTTAGCAGCTCATAGAGCGGAAAGTTGGTTTTGAAATCCTTGATCATTTCGGTTTGGTAAGCAAATGCGGCCTTTAGTTGTGATTACTCCGCTGGATTCTGGTCAGGTGAAGTATTCTGTAACGACTCGGGTGAGTAGTTGAATCCATATGTGGTGTTTTATGAAACACAGCAGCAACAACAAAGTAAGATTCAAGACATGAAGCGTGGTCAACAAACGTGCACAGGTTCGGTAACAATAGCGGCAGTCCAAACAGCAAACTAATCCAAGTCCGTAATCCAATAACCGTGGTCAAGAACAGGCAGAGAAACATTAACGTGGCAAACAAACAAGGTATCAGACATGCTCGGTAAAGACAGGGTGAACTGGCAATACTTAGCAACATGATGCACAAACAACAATGCTTATAACAGGTAGGAACAGGAAGTGATGCAAGAAGAACCGGCAGTGTTCAGTACTCAGGAGATGGCTCCCTCTGGCGGTTTGAGGAATGGATGCAGATGTTACAATAATAAATATTATTTAATGTTTTGGTATCTTAAACCCCCAAAATGTCAGGTGGTGCAACCGTCCAAACACATGAACCGACTAAGAAAACACCAAACACGACTTTGGTAACACCAGTTAACATGAACTAACAATGAACAATACTTGTACAGCATTTATTAATCTTAGTTGATGTTAATCTCAACATTTACTATTTTCATATGAACACAAAAAAATCACATTTTATAGGTGTCTTTATCTACTATGTGCTCATAAAAAAATTAGTTATGTACGATGTACTTGTTGATGTTGTATTGTAAAACAATGCTATTGCTGCTACTGAGGAGGGATGCGGGTAAGGTTAGGACAGGATTGGTGGTCTGGGTCGGTAATTAAACAATTTAATAATCAAGTAAAAAGGAGTTTATGCCTGTATGATATTACGCGCTGTACCCACATTGAACCAGCGGATTGGAAAACGGATGGATGATTCAGCTGCGCGTGCGACTCTCACAGTGCATTGTGGGTATTCTCTAGCCGTTGAGTGTATATCAGTTGTACACTCATTATTGAGGTGCATTGTGGGATTGAATGAGTGCACTAGATAATGTCCACTATGGTTTTGGACACCACTACAAATGGCTGTCCCCTCAAATAGTGCCCTGTGTAGGGGTGATTTCAGACCCAGTCCTGTTCTTGGAGTCTCTCCTAATGAGCTGATGAATTGAATCATTGTGTTTGATTAGTAAGAGTTGGGAAACTGCTCATTGACGTTGTAAAAAACACCCTTTTGGAAGCTGTATTTGTAAGAGTGTGTTTGTTGTTCCTGTGTGTGCAGCGATTCATCCTCTCTCTCATGGGTCAGCTCTGTCTTTCTGGCAGTCAATCAATCTTCTGTGCTTCGCTCAGTTTTGACTCCTGCCTGTGCAGAGGTTCACAGTTTGACTTGCTCGCTTTAGACTTACCTGTTAACTGGTCTGTCCGCCCTCTCTGGTTACCAATTTTGACTGTTTGTTGGACTTTCCCTTTGGTATTACTCCTCGATTCACTCTTTTTTGTCCGTTTTTGCCTATCCTGCAAATCCCTGTCAGAATCGAGACTGAGTTCTTGATGTGCCTTGCTAGAATTATTGTTTTTCCTGCAAAAACGTCAATCAAGCCTGATATCTTATGTGATATCATCTGTCTGCATGACATATTTAAGAACGACAATCGTCGTCCCGAATGTCTACAGTCGACGTTAGTTTCTCTGGGTCTCGTCTACAATCGACGTCCCCGAACGTCTACAGTCGATGTTAGTTTCTCTGGGTCTCGTCTACAATCGTCGCCCCCGAACGTCTACAGTCGACGTTAGTTTCTCCGGGTCTCGTCTACAATCGACGTCCCCGAACGTCTACAGTCGACGTTAGTTTCTCTGGGTCTCGTCTACAATCGACGTCCCCGAACGTCTACAGTCGACGTTAGTTTCTCTGGGTCTCGTCTACAATCGACGTCCCCGAACGTCTACAGTCGACGTTAGTTTCCTCGGGTCTCGTCTACAATCGTCGCCCCCGAACGTCTACAGTCGACGTTAGTTTCTCCGGGTCTCGTCTACAATCGATGCCCCCGAACGTCTACAGTCGACGTTAGTTTCCTCGGGTCTCGTCTACAATCGTCGTCCCCGAACGTCTACAGTCGACGTTAGTTTCCTCGGGTCTCGTCTACAATCGTCGCCCCCGAACGTCTACAGTCGACGTTAGTTTCTCCGGGTCTCGTCTACAATCGATGCCCCCGAACATCTACAGTCGACGTTAGTTTCTCTGGGTCTCGTCTATAATCGACGTCCCTGAACGTCTACAGTCGACGTTAGTTTCTCTGGGTCTCGTCTACAATCGATGCCCCCGAACGTCTACAGTCGACGTTAGTTTCTCCGGGTCTCGTCTACAATCGACGTCCCCGAACGTCTACAGTCGACGTTAGTTTCTCTGGGTCTCGTCTACAATCGATGCCCCCGAACGTCTACAGTCGACGTTAGTTTCTCTGGGTCTCGTCTACAATCGACGTCCCCGAACGACTACAGTCGACGTTAGTTTCTCTGGGTCTCGTCTACAATCGACGTCCCCGAACGTCTACAGTCGACGTTAGTTTCTCTGGGTCTCATCTACAATCGTCGTCCCAGAACGTCTACAGTCGACGTTAGTTTCTCTGGGTCTCGTCTACAATCGTCGTCCCCGAACGTCTACAGTCGACGTTAGTTTCTCTGGGTCTCGTCTACAATCGATGCCCCCGAACGTCTACAGTCGACGTTAGTTTCTCTGGGTCTCGTCTACAATCGACGTCCCCGAACGACTACAGTCGACGTTAGTTTCTCTGGGTCTCGTCTACAATCGACGTCCCCGAACGTCTACAGTCGACGTTAGTTTCTCTGGGTCTCATCTACAATCGTCGTCCCAGAACGTCTACAGTCGACGTTAGTTTCTCTGGGTCTCGTCTACAATCGTCGCCCCCGAACGTCTACAGTCGACGTTAGTTTCTCTGGGTCTCATCTACAATCGTCGCCCCCGAACGTCTACAGTCGACGTTAGTTTCTCTGGGTCTAGTCTACAATCGTCGTCCCAGAACGCCTACAGTCGATGTTAGTTTCTCTGGGTCTCGTCTACAATCGACGTCCCCGAACGTCTACAGTCGACGTTAGTTTCTCTGGGTCTCATCTACAATCGTCGTCCCAGAACGTCTACAGTCGACGTTAGTTTCTCTGGGTCTCGTCTACAATCGTCGTCCCCGAACGTCTACAGTCGACGTTAGTTTCTCTGGGTCTCGTCTACAATCGATGCCCCCGAACGTCTACAGTCGACGTTAGTTTCTCTGGGTCTCGTCTACAATCGACGTCCCCGAACGACTACAGTCGACGTTGGTTTCTCTGGGTCTCGTCTACAATCGACGTCCCCGAACGCCTACAGTCGATGTTAGTTTCTCTGGGTCTCGTCTACAATCGTCGCCCCCGAACGTCTACAGTCGACGTTAGTTTCTCTGGGTCTCATCTACAATCGACGTCCCCGAACGCCTACAGTCGATGTTAGTTTCTCTGGGTCTCATCTACAATCGTCGTCCCAGAACGTCTACAGTCGACGTTAGTTTCTCTGGGTCTCGTCTATAATCGACGTCCCCGAACGTCTACAGTCGATGTTAGTTTCTCTGGGTCTCCTCTACAATCGTCGTCCCAGAACGTCTACAGTCGACGTTAGTTTCTCTGGGTCTCCTCTACAATCGTCGTCCCAGAACGTCTACAGTCGACGTTAGTTTCTCTGGGTCTCCTCTACAATCGTCGTCCCAGAACGTCTACAGTCGACGTTAGTTTCTCTGGGTCTCCTCTACAATCGTCGTCCCAGAACGTCTACAGTCGATGTTAGTTTCTCTGGGTCTCGTCTATAATCGACGTCCCAGAACGTCTACAGTCGACGTTAGTTTCCTCGGGTCTCGTCTACAATCGATGCCCCCGAACATCTACAGTCGACGTTAGTTTCTCCGGGTCTCGTCTACAATCGATGCCCCCGAACATCTACAGTCGACGTTAGTTTCTCTGGGTCTCGTCTATAATCGACGTCCCTGAACGTCTACAGTCGACGTTAGTTTCTCTGGGTCTCGTCTACAATCGATGCCCCCGAACGTCTACAGTCGACGTTAGTTTCTCTGGGTCTCGTCTACAATCGACGTCCCCGAACGACTACAGTCGACGTTAGTTTCTCTGGGTCTCGTCTACAATCGACGTCCCCGAACGTCTACAGTCGACGTTAGTTTCTCTGGGTCTCCTCTACAATCGTCGTCCCAGAACGTCTACAGTCGACGTTAGTTTCTCTGGGTCTCCTCTACAATCGTCGTCCCAGAACGTCTACAGTCGACGTTAGTTTCTCTGGGTCTCCTCTACAATCGTCGTCCCAGAACGTCTACAGTCGATGTTAGTTTCTCTGGGTCTCGTCTACAATCGACGTCCCCGAACGTCTACAGTCGACGTTAGTTTCCTCGGGTCTCGTCTACAATCGTCGCCCCCGAACGTCTACAGTCGACGTTAGTTTCTCCGGGTCTCGTCTACAATCGATGCCCCCGAACATCTACAGTCGACGTTAGTTTCTCTGGGTCTCGTCTATAATCGACGTCCCCGAACGTCTACAGTCGACGTTAGTTTCTCTGGGTCTCGTCTACAATCGTCGCCCCCGAACGTCTACAGTCGACGTTAGTTTCTCTGGGTCTCGTCTACAATCGATGCCCCCGAACGTCTACAGTCGACGTTAGTTTCTCCGGGTCTCGTCTACAATCGACGTCCCAGAACGTCTACAGTCGATGTTAGTTTCTCTGGGTCTCGTCTACAATCGTCGCCCCCGAACGTCTACAGTCGACGTTAGTTTCTCTGGGTCTCGTCTACAATCGATGCCCCCGAACGTCTACAGTCGACGTTAGTTTCTCCGGGTCTCGTCTACAATCGACGTCCCCGAACGTCTACAGTCGACGTTAGTTTCTCCGGGTCTCGTCTACAATCGATGCCCCCGAACGTCTACAGTCGACGTTAGTTTCTCTGGGTCTCGTCTATAATCGACGTCCCAGAACGTCTACAGTCGATGTTAGTTTCTCTGGGTCTCGTCTACAATCGTCGCCCCCGAACGTCTACAGTCGACGTTAGTTTCTCTGGGTCTCGTCTACAATCGATGCCCCCGAACGTCTACAGTCGACGTTAGTTTCTCCGGGTCTCGTCTACAATCGACGTCCCCGAACGTCTACAGTCGACGTTAGTTTCTCTGGGTCTCGTCTACAATCGATGCCCCCGAACGTCTACAGTCGACGTTAGTTTCTCTGGGTCTCGTCTACAATCGACGTCCCCGAACGACTACAGTCGACGTTAGTTTCTCTGGGTCTCGTCTACAATCGACGTCCCCGAACGTCTACAGTCGACGTTAGTTTCTCTGGGTCTCATCTACAATCGTCGTCCCAGAACGTCTACAGTCGACGTTAGTTTCTCTGGGTCTCGTCTATAATCGACGTCCCCGAACGTCTACAGTCGACGTTAGTTTCTCTGGGTCTCATCTACAATCGTCGTCCCAGAACGTCTACAGTCGACGTTAGTTTCTCTGGGTCTCGTCTACAATCGACGTCCCCGAACGTCTACAGTCGACGTTAGTTTCTCTAAGTCTCATCTACAATCGTCGTCCCAGAACGCCTACAGTCGACGTTAGTTTCTCTGGGTCTCATCTACAATCGACGTCCCCGAACGTCTACAGTCGATGTTAGTTTCTCTGGGTCTCGTCTATAATCGACGTCCCCGAACGCCTACAGTCGACGTTAGTTTCTCTGGGTCTCATCTACAATCGTCGTCCCAGAACGTCTACAGTCGACGTTAGTTTCTCTGGGTCTCGTCTACAATCGTCGCCCCCGAACGTCTACAGTCGACGTTAGTTTCTCTGGGTCTCATCTACAATCGTCGTCCCAGAACGTCTACAGTCGACGTTAGTTTCTCTGGGTCTCGTCTACAATCGTCGCCCCCGAACGTCTACAGTCGACGTTAGTTTCTCTGGGTCTCATCTACAATCGTCGTCCCCGAACGTCTACAGTCGATGTTAGTTTCTCTGGGTCTCATCTACAATCGTCGTCCCAGAACGTCTACAGTCGACGTTAGTTTCTCTGGGTCTCCTCTACAATCGTCGTCCCAGAACGTCTACAGTCGACGTTAGTTTCTCTGGGTCTCCTCTACAATCGTCGTCCCAGAACGTCTACAGTCGACGTTAGTTTCTCTGGGTCTCCTCTACAATCGTCGTCCCAGAACGTCTACAGTCGATGTTAGTTTCTCTGGGTCTCGTCTATAATCGACGTCACCGAACGTCTACAGTCGACGTTAGTTTCTCTGGGTCTCCTCTACAATCGACGTCCCCGAACGTCTACAGTTGACGTTAGTTTCTCTGGGTCTCGTCTATAATCGTCGTCCCAGAACGTCTACAGTCGACGTTAGTTTCTCTGGGTCTCCTCTACAATCGACGTCCCCGAACGTCTACAGTCGACGTTAGTTTCTCTGGGTCTCCTCTACATTCGTCGTCCCAGAACGTCTACAGTCGATGTTAGTTTCTCTGGGTCTCCTCTACAATCATCGTCCCAGAACGTCTACAGTCGACGTTAGTTTCTCTGGGTCTCCTCTACAATCGTCGTCCCAGAACGTCTACAGTCGACGTTAGTTTCTCTGGGTCTCCTCTACAATCGTCGTCCCAGAACGTCTACAGTCGATGTTAGTTTCTCTGGGTCTCCTCTACAATCGTCGTCCCAGAACGTCTACAGTCGACGTTAGTTTCTCTGGGTCTCCTCTACAATCGTCGTCCCAGAACGTCTACAGTCGACGTTAGTTTCTCTGGGTCTCGTCTACAATCGACGTCCCCGAACGACTACAGTCGACGTTAGTTTCTCTGGGTCTCGTCTACAATCGTCGTCCCAGAACATCTACAGTCGACGTTAGTTTCTCCGGGTCTCGTCTACAGTCGACGTTAGTTTCTCCGGGTCTCGTCTACAATCGTCGTCCCAGAACGTCTACAGTCGACGTTAGTTTCTCTGGGTCTCGTCTACAATCGACGTCCCCGAACGTCTACAGTCGACGTTAGTTTCTCCGGGTCTCGTCTACAGTCGACGTTAGTTTCTCCGGGTCTCGTCTACAATCGTCGTCCCAGAACGTCTACAGTCGACGTTAGTTTCTCTGGGTCTCGTCTACAATCGACGTCCCCGAACGACTACAGTCGACGTTAGTTTCTCTGGGTCTCCTCTACAATCGTCGTCCCAGAACGTCTACAGTCGACATTAGTTTCTCTGGGTCTCGTCTACAATCGTCGCCCCCGAACGTCTACAGTCGACGTTAGTTTCTCTGGGTCTCGTCTACAATCGTCGCCCCCGAACGACTACAGTCGACGTTAGTTTCTCTGGGTCTCGTCTACAATCGTCGTCCCCGAACATCTACAGTCGACGTTAGTTTCTCCGGGTCTCGTCTACAATCGTCGCCCCCGAACGTCTACAGTCGACGTTAGTTTCTCCGGGTCTCGTCTACAGTCGACGTTAGTTTCTCCGGGTCTCGTCTACAATCGTCGTCCCAGAACGTCTACAGTCGACGTTAGTTTCTCTGGGTCTCGTCTACAATCGATGCCCCCGAACGTCTACAGTCGACGTTAGTTTCTCTGGGTCTCGTCTACAATCGACGTCCCCGAACGACTACAGTCGACGTTAGTTTCTCTGGGTCTCCTCTACAATCGTCGTCCCCGAACGTCTACAGTCGACGTTAGTTTCTCTGGGTCTCGTCTACAATCGTCGCCCCCGAACGTCTACAGTCGACGTTAGTTTCTCTGGGTCTCGTCTACAATCGTCGCCCCCGAACGACTACAGTCGACGTTAGTTTCTCTGGGTCTCGTCTACAATCGTCGTCCCCGAACGTCTACAGTCGACGTTAGTTTCTCCGGGTCTCGTCTACAATCGTCGCCCCCGAACGTCTACAGTCAACGTTAGTTTCTCTGGGTCTCCTCTACAATCGATGCCCCCGAACGTCTACAGTCGACGTTAGTTTCTCCGGGTCTCGTCTACAGTCGATGTTAGTTTCTCCGGGTCTCGTCTACAATCGACGTCCCCGAACGTCTACAGTCGATGTTAGTTTCTCCGGGTCTCGTCTACAATCGACGTCCCCGAACGCCTACAGTCGATGTTAGTTTCTCCGGGTCTCGTCTACAATCGTCGCCCCCGAACGTCTACAGTCGACGTTAGTTTCTCTGGGTCTCGTCTATAATCGACGTCCCCGAACGTCTACAGTCGATGTTAGTTTCTCTGGGTCTCGTCTACAATCGACGTCCCCGAACGTCTACAGTCGACGTTAGTTTCTCCGGGTCTCGTCTACAATCGTCGCCCCCGAACGTCTACAGTCGACGTTAGTTTCTCCGGGTCTCGTCTACAATCGTCGCCCCCGAACGTCTACAGTCGACGTTAGTTTCTCCGGGTCTCGTCTACAATCGTCGCCCCCGAACGTCTACAGTCGACGTTAGTTTCTCTGGGTCTCCTCTACAATCGATGCCCCCGAACGTCTACAGTCGACGTTAGTTTCTCTGGGTCTCGTCTATAATCGACGTCCCCGAACGTCTACAGTCGATGTTAGTTTCTCTGGGTCTCGTCTACAATCGACGTCCCCGAACGTCTACAGTCGACGTTAGTTTCTCTGGGTCTCGTCTATAATCGACGTCCCCGAACGACTACAGTCGACGTTAGTTTCTCTGGGTCTCCTCTACAATCGATGCCCCCGAACGTCTACAGTCGACGTTAGTTTCTCTGGGTCTCGTCTATAATCGACGTCCCCGAACGTCTACAGTCGATGTTAGTTTCTCTGGGTCTCGTCTACAATCGACGTCCCCGAACGTCTACAGTCGACGTTAGTTTCTCTGGGTCTCGTCTATAATCGACGTCCCCGAACGACTACAGTCGACGTTAGTTTCTCTGGGTCTCGTCTACAATCGACGTCCCCGAACGTCTACAGTCGACGTTAGTTTCTCCGGGTCTCGTCTACAATCGTCGCCCCCGAACATCTACAGTCGACGTTAGTTTCTCTGGGTCTCGTCAACAATCGTCGCCCCCGAACGTCTACAGTCGACGTTAGTTTCTCTGGGTCTCGTCCATAATCGACGTCCCCGAACGTCTACAGTCGACGTTAGTTTCTCCGGGTCTCGTCTACAATCGTCGCCCCCGAACGTCTACAGTCGACGTTAGTTTCTCTGGGTCTCATCTACAATCGTCGCCCCCGAACGTCTACAGTCGACGTTAGTTTCTCTGGGTCTCGTCTACAATCGACGTCCCCGAACGTCTACAGTCGACGTTAGTTTCTCTGGGTCTCGTCTACAATCGACGTCCCCGAACGTCTACAGTCGACGTTAGTTTCTCTGGGTCTCGTCTACAATCGTCGTCCCCGAACGTCTACAGTCGACGTTAGTTTCTCTGGGTCTCGTCTACAATCGTCGTCCCCGAACGTCTACAGTCGACGTTAGTTTCTCTGGGTCTCGTCTACAATCGACGTCCCCTATCTCTCACTTCCTAAACCTAACTAACTTGCTGCGCAGCAATAATAAACAGAGAAGACTTCAGCAAATGTCGGGAGTGTTTCCTGAGCAGTTCTCAGAGAATCCACCAAGAAGAAGCATGCCAGAGGATTTCAGACAAATATCAGAGAGAATCCCACCAGTAAACAGGAACACAACAGTTTTGTATAGAAAAGGAGAATGGGCGAAAAGGACATGATACATTACATAATTTCCCTACAATTTGATTGGTTCTTCTTATGCAAAGCCTTCTGTTTCTAGGTAGAAGTAAACTCTGTTTTAATGATTACTTCATAATCACAAGTTTTGAAGTTTAGACATCTGTCTAGTTTCATTCCCCATATTTATTTTACACTCACGCAACCAATGTCATGAGTTTTGTCACACCATTTCATGTTGCATTTTTATTGGCTAGTCAGTAGACGTAAGTCGTTGCAGCAAACACACTGATCATGATAAATCTCTGACACTGCCAGAAAATTATCGCAGGCTACCTGACAACGACCTAATCTTTGACCCTCTCTCACTGGACGACATAGGATCTTTCGTCTGGGATGGCCCAAAATTGTACAGTACACTGGGCATAAAAGGAGCCACAAATGAAAGTAGTCTGAGTTCAGTTTGTCTATGGGTCCATTTATGATTCAAATGAGCTTTGTTCTGGCAGAAGTCGATTAAGGTTTGCCATTAATTGCTGCCATCTTCTGTCATTTGTCAAAAAATAGACTATTTTTACAATGGATGGTTGACTTGGTAATATTTGGAGAGAGATGCATTAAACTATCCTCAACATATAAGATGATCAAAGTTCTTTTGATCGTGTGGAGGTGATTTGTAGCGTCTATCCTTCAACAGAAACCTGGGGTCCGAGTTCTTGAGGTGTTGTGGAGTGAACAACAAGTGGTCTGAGGCCACTGGTTACCTTTCTGGTTAACTTTAACCAAACTGGGTTGGTTCATTTAAAGTGTACTATATGTGAACAAATGAGTCTTGAGTAAGGATCCAGCACCTTGACTGTTTAGTCATGACAAATTGGTGCTCCTTTATTTGATGTTGGAACACACATTTCCAAACCCTGGTCCTAATCAAACAGACCTGATTCAGCTCATCAGTTCGTTACTTGAGTCTGAAAGACCTGAGCTGGGTGTGTCGGATGAGGAAACATTCAAGTTCCTCCTTTCTGGTTTCCCAAAGCATTGGACAAGGCATCACTTACTCTTTTTGACGTCGCTAAATCTTTGGAACCGATGACTAATAAGAAGTACATGTTTGGTTGGAAACCAGTAAACTTTCCCCCCCCATCCACAAAGAAAAAAAAATTCACACACTTGTTGACCTTTCTTATACCCTTTACTGGTAAAGGATTACCATTCTTGAACAAAAAAGTTTTTATTGTAGACAAACGTATATTGCACTTATAACAATTGTACATTGGTGGATAATTCTACATGCTTTCTGTCCTTTCTTTAATTTCCTTTCATCACAAACTCAGTAAACAATGTTAATAGGGTTTAGAAGTAGAGGCTCATTGCAGTGTTACTCATTTAATGTTCTTCACGCTACTGATTAGAAGAGAAGGAAAGAGGAGAAAAAAGCACTCCTTTGGGAAAGTGACATTTCTCTTTTGACTGCTCCCTTTTGACACTGGTTTTACACTGGATAAAATCCAGTGCAATAATTAGTTTTGATGGTCCACTTTAGACATTCTACTAACTATAAGTAACTTTGTAACTACATGTCAACTAACTCTCATTAGAGTATCAGTAGACTGTTAGTAAACTGTCAGGTTAGGGTAATAAATACTTGTGCCTTTAAACTTTAGACCAAAAATTTAGGACAAAATTTTAGAGCAAATTAAATCTGAAAAAGAGCCTTTAAAAGAATTAGCTACTCAGTTTGTAGTTACATTCACACTGAACTTTGATCAAGGAAGGAGGGAGAGATGAGGTTTATGAGAGAGTGAGAGATTTGGTTACACTCTAACTCTGAGAGAGAGAGATAGAGAGAGAGAGAGAGAGATAGAGAGAGAGAGATAGAGAGAGAGAGAGAGAGAGAGAGAGATAGAGAGAGAGAGATAGAGAGAGATAGAGAGAGAGAGAGAGAGAGAAAGAGAGAGAGAGAAGAGAGAGAGAGAGAGAGAGAGAGAGATGTCCAGGCACCTTGAGCAGCTTGAGCGCTGTGATTGGTTCATTGTGTGAAGCCCGGCCCCAGTCCCAGGCTCCTGTGAGTCCCTCCAGCACAGGCTGAGACCGGTTCTGTGTGTGAGTGAGACCGGACCTGTGAGGTTAACATGCTGCTGCTTATGCTCCTCATCCTTCATCTTCAGGTGCCGGTCACTGCATCTTCATCCTCCTCTGAGGAAGACGGGAGCAGCGAGAGGGATGATGGAGAACACAGTAAAGGTGAGTATATCTACATGTGAGCGTAAAATCAGTTATTCATCCATCAGTGTCATTGTGTGTTGTGAATAATCCGACCTAAATTCTGCTGATCTGTATTTAAGTTTGTTCATTTTCCTGGTTTTCTCCTGCTTTTTAGCAAAGTTCTGCGGTCTTTATTGAAAAGTCAGTGAAGTAAATAAAAACTATAGAAGAGCTAAAACATGCATGTCAATGAAAAAAGCTTGACCTTTTAATATTTAATTAGTTTAAAGTGTAGTCAAATAGTCATAGTCAAGTTGATTGCAGAAAAATGATGCATACGAAGCCACAGAAGTAGCAATTATTACTGAGAAAAACTATATATGCTAAATTAGCAAAAACTGCAAATTATGGAAGTGAGATAATGAATGTTTTCTCCTGCTGACTTCATCATGACTGTTGACTTTGGGTGGTTACTGGCTTTCATCCATGTGTATGATCATCCATCTCTTTGATTTTAACACAGCAGGTGCATTCTGGGATATGATATAAAATTTCACCTTCATGAGTAATTATCACCTTAACACCAGCATGAACACATAACCAATATTATCTTTAGCAGATTTGATGTCAATTGTATCTGGAGATATTTATTGCTTTGTTAACCTGCCGATTATCAAGGGAAGGGTGTGTATTTACTATGGTTTGTTGCCAGTTAATGTTTGATTATTGTTAGCTTATTGTGAAATAGCTCATGAAGCAAGATGTCATTGATAATGAGTGAATGGAAAAATAAAAAGTGATAATTCAGCAAACAGGAAAGTCCTTCTTCCATGATCACATTGATACAGTAAGTAAGAACACTGCAAATATTTAAATTCCTCCATAAAATCAAAGATGCTGTTAGCAGTAATGAATGAAGACAGAAAGACAGAAATCCTGCTTGAAACTCTTAAAGCTAACCTTTCTTGCTATGAGTTTAGTGAGTGCCAGTGTGAGACATTCATCACATATTCCTGGATGGTTTGTGGTTTCTTGTGGTTGGAGAGCGTTTGGTCTACGTGCCGCTCAGAGAGTACCAGCGTCTCCAACTCATCGCTTCCCATTCAGACATTCTGACACAAACCTGACAGACTAGAACAATCCAAAATAAGTGGGATATTTTTGTGTTTGATCCGGTTCAAAAGTGTCTACCTGCTGGATAATCCCTGGAAGGGCAAGTGTGCGTATGTGTGTGAGAAAGAATGTCTGGTCACATGAATGAAATCTCCACCGTATTAAATCTGCGCCAGTGGTCCAGGAGGGAGTCGGGAATACAGAAACTACTGTACATAGGAAATGGGGAAAAACAAACAAATGAAGATGCCACATGAATAATTAAGAACTTAAATAAAAAATCACAATTACAAACTAAGATTTCCTGTGCTACAGTTGTGAAAGCACTGCTGAAACATATAGAGATCCATAGAGACAAAGTTTGTGCCTGAATTGCATCAAATCTATTTTATGGAAGCTGCAATAGTCTTTTCTTCTCTATTGTGCCGTATGTCCGAGTGGAACGCTTCTGGAACAAGATCAGATGTGGGCGGGGCTTGATTTTGTCTGTGGGGAATTGATTGGATGGTTGTGGTGTGCTATTGGTGGATGTCATGTGAGTGACAGGTTGTTGCTCCGTCCTCGTCATCAGAGGAGAGAAAAGAGGAAGTTATTCTGATTCGAGATTAGGCTACCAGGAACATGAATTTAAATTAATAATTATGTGCACTGATAAATCATTTATATGTTTTGTCAATTTTGATTTCATGGTGACTTTAATGTGTCAGTTTCAAAATGAATGACAGCAAATGGCAAACATGGGCAGTTAAGATATTGAATGGGATGCGAGAGTGATGTTGTTCTGGATATCAGCATCACGTCGGGTGGTTCTTTGTCTCAGTGTTGGGCATTTAATGCACACATAGCCACGGATTTGCCTTTACGTAAAGCTCACAGGAGTTTGATCTAGTGTTGACCACAAAACACACTGCACATAAAGTCATCATTATGACTTAAACTCTATGATGAGCTGATGAGCAATCTTTCATACTGACTCACATACTGGCCATGAGTGTTTCCACATCTGTGTGTTTGCAGAACGAGCATCTGATTCTTGAATCCTTTTCTTGCTGTGGCCTGAGCGTTGAATTTGTTTAATGCATATCAGGTTCGGCGTTCATCTTAGCGTCAGGCATCTGTCCTGCAGCACATAATGCTCACATTGACTGCGCCGAATGAAGGAGGGATTGTGTGAGTGCGCTGATGTGTGTGAATAAGGAAAAGATACTGTCTTTCACAGTCCTGTTCAGAATGACCAAACCTGTTCTCACAGGCCTGGATTGCTATTATTGCTATAATTGTCCAAGGACTACTAATTTCTAGAATTGCATTAGTATATTACAGTAATAGCTGATATTATTGCTGTTTCTCATAGTAAGTCATCAGAGGTCAAGTCAAGTCAAGTCATCTTCATTTATATAGCGCTTTTAACAATGTAGATTGTTTCAAAGCAGCTTTACAGAGATAAACGTATAATTTAAGGTAACAGATTGTTTTGGCTTTATAGCGGTTCTTTAATAAAGTTATTTTCCAGCTAAAGTTAGTTTTGATTGATTCGCTTCCGTCGCAACAATCATTTGTTATTAAATTAGGGGCCGCTAAGACGACACCATTCTCTCTACACAGACTTTAAACAAGAACCTGAGAAACGCTGATGGCGTTCACATGCGCATTAAGAATTGGTTCTATAGTTATGTGCGTTTGAATATATGTGCGCAGGTTTGGAATTCACTACAAACCAAGCCTAAACAAAGTACTGGTGTTTCCTTATAGTTTTTGATAAAGAATTTTATTTTATTTTGTTGCTTTGGGGTAAGAAGTTTTTTTGTCCAATAATTAGAATCTCTGTTTTTTCAGAATTTAGAAGTAGGATATTACTAGTCATCCAATTTTTTATATCAGCTATGCATTCTGTTAATTTTGTGAATTGTTAAGTTTCGTTAGGTTTTGAAGAAATATCGTCGGCATAACAATGAAAGCTAATTCCATGTTTCCTAATGATATCTCCTAATGGTAGCATGTACAGAGTGAACAGCAGCGGTCCTAGTACTGAGCCTTGTGGTACGCCATACTGAACTTGTTATCGATGAGACATCTCATCATTTACTGCTACAAACTGATAACGGTCAGATAAGTATAATTTAAACCATGCTAGTGCAATTCCACTAATGCCAACATAATTTTCGAGTCTATTTAAAAGAATGTTGTGGTCGATAGTGTCAAATGCAGCACTAAGATCGAGTAACACTAATAGAGAGACACAACCACGATCGGATGATAAGAGCAAATCATTTGTGACTCTAACGAGAGCTGTCTCGGTACTATGGTACGGTCTAAATCCGGACTGGAAATCCTCGCAGATATCATTTCTTTCAAGAAAGGAACACAGTTGTGAAGACACTGCTTTTTCTAATATCTTTGACAGAAAAGGTAGATTCGAGATCGGCCTGTAATTGACTAATTCTGTAGGATCAAGTTGCGGTTTTTTAACAAGCGGTTTAATCATAGCCAGCTTAAACGTTTTTGGTACGTATCCTAGAGACAAAGATGAATTAATGATATTAAGAAGAGGATCTGTGACCTCTGGAAGCATCTCTTTCAGTAGCTTCTAATAGGGTCTAATATACATGTTGTCGATTTAGATGATTTAACGAGTTTAGTAAATTCTTCCTCTCCTATAGCAACGAATGAATCAAATTTTTCCTCAGGAAGACTACAATGCACTGCCTGATGCGATACTGTAGTAGACGGTTGCATAGTTATAATTTTGTCCCTGATATTATCAATCTTATAAGTGAAGAAGTTCATAAAGTCATTACTGCTGTGCTGCTTGGAAACTTCGGTGCTTGAAGCTTTCTTTTTCGTTAGTTTAGCCACCGTTTCAAATAAATACCTAGGATTATGTTTATTTTCTTCTAATAGGGTTGTAAAATAAGCAGATCTAGCAGCTTTTAAAGCCTCTCTGTAAGCAATCGAGCTCTCTTTCCATGAAATGCGAAATACCTCTAGTTTTGTTTTCTTCCAGTTGCGCTCCCTTTTTCTGGCTGCTCTCTTAAGGGCCTGAGTGTGCTCGTTGTACCACGGCGTTGGACTATTTTCTTTAATCTTCTTTAAGCGCAACGGAGCAACTGTGTCTAAAGTGCTGGAAAAGAGAGAGTTAAAAGTTTCTTTTGCAATATCTAGTTCTTCTAAGCTATCCGGGATGCTGAGATGATGAAACTGATCAGGAAGATTATTGATAAAGCAATCTTTAGTAGCAGAAGTGATAGGTCTAACATATTTGTAACACGGAGTCGGCTTTGCAGCCTTGGCTAAATGTAATTTACACGAGACTAGATAATGATCTGAGATGTCATCGCTCTGCTGCAGAATTTCAACGGCATCAACATCTATTCCATGTGATAATATTAGATCTAGAGTATGATTACGACAATGAGTAGGTCCTGACACATGTTGTCTAACTCCAATAGAGTTTACAATGTCTTTAAATGCCAAACCCAATGCATCTTTTTCATTATCGATGTGTATATTAAAATCACCAACAATTAGTACTTTATCTGCAGTCAATATTAATTCTGATAGAAAGTCCGCAAATTCTTTGATAAAGTCTGTATGGTGCCCTGGTGGCCTGTATACAGTAGCCAGCACAAATCTCAAACGTGATTTATCTGATTTGATTTGATTTATCTGGTCTGATTTGGTCTGATGTATAAAATATGAGTTTCAACAAAAAACACGTACGCAATTTTTAAAAGAGGTTTTTATAAAATATTTAGTCTAAAGATTCATTAAAAAGGTCAATTTCAAAAACTTTGATTTGTCTTACTTTTTTATATGTCAGGCTTTACAGTGTTAAACATATTAATGGATATTTTGACGAAACCTAATTAAAACAAATCCTACTGTACCTACAGTCAACGCTATAACTTAAAAGCATTATAATTCTGCAACCCTGATCAAGGAAGTTAAAATTTAGCATGTATAGACTGTAAGTTTCACATATTTGATATAGAGGGGGTCTTTGGCTCTGTTTAAAGAGTCTACAAGAAAGCATATTTAATATTTAGTATTTAGAATTTATTTAGTATTTAGAATTTAATGAATGAATTTACATATGTGTTTTCCACCTACACTCCGCTCTAGTGTTGTAGGTTATTATCCTTACTGATAGTGCTAGTAGTGCTACTATGACTTATTTCCAGTGAGGAAAAATATGTGCAAAAATAAGACAAAAATGATTATGCACACACACACACACACACACGCACGCACGCACGCGCACACACACACACACACACACACACACACACACACACACACACACACACACACACACACACACACACACACACACACATTTTTAACAGCCAAGCTTTTCAAGAAAGTCTTTATTTCCTGACATGATCTCTTTCCATTCTTCACAGGTTCTTCTCACCAGCAAAAGTGGGGTTACCATGGTAAATATATATATACTATTACTGCCCACAATAACTTTTTTCCTTTCCTTTTCCTTTAAATAACTTTTAAGAGTTTTCCTTATGGTTTTGCACCTAGCTGAATTTCAAACTTACTAGCAGACAGTCTTAGTTACAGCACTTTAGTGAGTCATGACCTAGTAACACTGTAATATATAATAGCCTAAAGAGAGTGAAGGGAATCGTAATTTATATTATTTGGTTTAGAATTGGTTTAGCACTTATTTCATTATATAAAATACTAGATTTTTTTGTACAAATAAATTTCATAACAAATGAAAAATGTAATTACAATCAAATCAGGTCAACATGGAATCAAGGTAAGCAAAGTGTTCAGGCTAAGCTTGCAGTAGCTACTCAAGTTCTTAGCCATATATTATGCCAATACTTTACTGTTTGCTGCTTTTATTCATGTTTCTTTGTCCCTTGTCACTTTCAGTTATTTATCAGTTATTCAGTTGGTTTAATGTTTGTAGACCTATTTGTTGAACATAACAGGATTTAGTCTGGTAGCATTGTGCCACTTTATTCACTTGTGAATGATAAGCATTTTCATTTTTGAAATGTATGAAGTGCTCTTCATGGCCCTGTCACCCTCCTGTCCCGCTCATAAAGCGAACCAAAGAGCAATATCCCATAGTCAGTGTTTTGTACTAAATGAACCACATGAACGAGAACCTTAAAGGATTAGTTCACTTCAGAATTAAAATTTCCTGGTAATTTACTCTCTCCCACGTCATCCAAGATATTCATGTCTTTATTTCTTCAGTCAAAAAAGAAATGAAGGTTTTTGAGGAAAACATTCCAGGATGTTTCTCCATATAATGGACTTCAATGGTGTCCAACGGGTTGAAGGTCCAGATGTGAGTTTCAGTGCAGCTTCAAAGTCTCGACACGATCCAGCCGAGGAATAAGAGTCTTATCTAGACAAACCATCGGCCATTTTCTAAAAAAACAAAAAACATTTATATACTTTTTAACCATAAATGCTGGTCTTTGCAAAGAAATTCAACTGTGTCCTGAAGAAGCTTTATCTATTACTAGTGATTTTTTGTATTTAGTCCAATACATTTGAAGAATACTGCTATTTGTCATCAGGCTCTGAACTTTGAAATGAAGTGATATTGTTCAGGCTGTTATTAATGATTTTCATGGCCTCAGATCAGGACAGATGGCCATCTGAGTTTGAGCACTGCAGTGGAAAGTCTCAGTCTCCAGTCAACATAGACACTCGTAAGGTTTTCTACGACCCCAGACTCCCTGCCATTACACTGGAGGGTTACGATCTCACCGGCTCCCCCGCTCTCACACTCATCAACAATGGACACACATGTAAGTCAAGGCCCCGTCACTCAAACGCTCAAACGAGTTTCAGCACGGACAAATGTCACATGTGGAACTATATTCACACCAGAACAAAACGTCTCTGGAATTAAAAACAGGGACGTTTTAGTTCAGCTGTCAATATATCAATGAAATAAAAATGAGCACAATTCCAGTTCTGTGTATTTTGGTGATCCGTAAGGCCATGGTTAGTTGGCACAGGTTTAATTTTTTTCTTAAATATCTCCTATGGAACAAACATTAAGATAATTAAACAGTGTGTTATAAGTATGTTGCTGCTCAACAAACAATACGTTTATATTAAGTAACCTAAATTTTAAACACAATATTGCAAGTTACTTGCTTCACCAAAACTTGTTTAAAATGAAGTCAACGCATTTGTTACATCTCCGAGCAACACACAATAGCAGCGTTTCGTTTCCAAATGAATCAGAGTTTTTGAAAAAACAGTTGATATAAAGTGTGACGCTTTTGCCCTCGGTTGAAACCACACTATTCCTACTTCTTTGTATTGCTTTTGGTGTGAAAAGTCCACCATTTCGCTGGCATATGTTGACTGTCTGAATGTGAAATGCGTGTTGTTCTGTCCCTCTGCCAGTGAAGCTGAGTCTGCCGGGCAGCATGCGCATCGTGAGGGGATTTGATCAGGTGTACATCGCAGCCCAGCTTCACTTCCACTGGGGAACCACAGAGGTCCCGGGTTCAGAGCACACCGTAGATAACGTACATTTCCCTGCTGAGGTGAGCAGAGGTGGAGGCCGTTTAATGGTCTCTGTAAAATATAATATAATGTGTTTTAAATATAGCCTATGTATTTGTTCAACATTTTTTACAACTTGTTTGCTGTTTTAGAATAAAATGTTTTACATTTCAAAAGTTAGGGAAAGAAGTTGATGCATTACAGTTCACACATCTAGCAAACGCATTCTTTTGCTTGGAGTTTGACATTTGGAGATAATTTATAGGTGTAAAAACACAAAACACTGACTTTCTTTTACAAATTATTCCATCATTAAGTCAACTTCTCCCTAAAAATCAACACAGAAAAAGTCTGCGGACTCTTTCTTTCCTAATCATGAGTGATTACAAACATTGCAAATAATGTGTAACATATTGCATAAAACTACGTTACGACAATTTCCCCATTTCCCCAGATCCACGTGGTTCATTATAACTCCAAATATGCAAATCTGACTGAGGCTGCCAGTAAAGCTGATGGATTGGCAGTGTTGGGAGGATTCATAGGTGTAAGCCTTTTGACTAAAACATTTATGGCTTTTCTAAGCAGCAGAATGTGGTTTGATTAATACAAATAACGTCTTTGCAATGCGTTTGTTAATATTTTCTTTTGACTTTTTCCTCTACAGATTGGCCTGCATGAAAATGACAACTATGAAAAGATCCTGTCTGCTTTAACAGACATCAGCATAGAAGGTAAGAAACTGGAACTAATGCCACATCTATACTGAAAGGGTGGCACAGAAATGCTTCTGAAGTGGCATTTAGAGGGACTGTTTAAAGGAGAACTCCGGTCAATTTTAACATTGAGCTAATTTTTTTGTACATTTGGAGTGCTGTCAATACAGAGAACAACGACAAAAATCGGTGTTGCCTACACCATGTTATCCTCTTTTTAAAATTTGCACCCTGTTGACTTCAATGGGGCAAGTTTTAAACCTGCTTTTAGCCTCTTAACATCCTTGATGTGTCATTACAAGTGCACAGCCAATGTGAGTGATTCCTTCGGAGTGAACACGGGTGAATCTGACTGCAGTAGATGTGAAAGATATGAATAAAAATGATGTTATTTCACAAACCTGTTTTTACATCCTGTTTTCGGTCGAAGTCCACAGTAGTCGATTGTCGAGTTCACGCGCATAGGTTTAGTACGTGCGATCATGCGCCCGAACTCGACAATGGACTACTGTGGACTTCAACCGAAAACAGGATGTAAATACAGGTATGTGCGCTGGCTGAATTGTTCAAATTGACCGGAGTTCTCCTTTAATGCTGCTCAGAAGTGGCACAAATCACACTTAAATTACAGCTGTATTCAGAGCGGGCATCAGAGGGTTAGTTTTACCTACAGTCACCAAACTCGGTACATATATTGTTCTCATCAAGCCGGACAACTTTCTAATTTACAGTCATTAGCTCTGACCAACAGGAAGTCAGATATTCTGTACATTTTATAATGTGGATTCTGGAATCATCTCTAATTTTTAACTACTGCTCCAAAGGGCTTCATACGATTCACACCAATCTTTCTCAATATGATGCCAATATATTGAAGATGCTAAATTGTGAACGGGTATTGGATATCTTAAACGATGTTGCCACGGCGAGGGATTAAATTATGGACAAAATTGCGAAACTGGAAGAGTCTTATTTCTTCTAAATAATACATTTTTACTATTTAGAAGATTTTTACTAATAAAACACATTTTATTATTTTTTATATCCAATCCATAATTACTGCTTTATGTGTATATTATGCATATATATATATATATATATATATATATATATATATATATATATATATATATATGCAGATTTTGTGCTATCTGGTTAAAATAAATAAATAAAATAAAATGTAATACCTACTAAGGCTACTAATTTATAAACAGGGTTGAGAAAAGCCTTGTTGTTGAGAACAGAGTTTTCAGACATGATTACTTTTATTAGCTATTGCATTTGGATATATATTTAGACATTATCAAAGACTACTTTCTGTCACAGTTTAGATTTTAACTCCAACTGATCCTTTAATCTCACTCTGCCTATCTGTGTGTCAGTCTGTTTTATACTATGTGGCTGTTGGGGTTCATGGTCATAGTGGCACCAGCTGCTGCAGTAAATATGGCATATTCAGTTGATTTTGACATAGTTCTTTTACATTTACCCGCTGTAAATGCATATTGCCCGTCATCGCTGCTTGCAGCTATATTTTAGTTTGGCTTTTATGTGGCATTGGGTCTTTACACTGAATTCTGAGCAGGCACTCAGCCTTAACTCGCCTGTGTGAAGATGCCTTTATATCTGTCAACAAAGAAAAGCATTCTGATGTTTCTGAACCGAGTGGAGATGTATTATCGTCTAACCTGATCTAATGGTCTTTTTGTCAGAGTCAAACACTGAGATTCCTGGTTTTAATGTGCGCCATCTTCTGCCAAACAGCCTGGAGGGGTTTTATAGGTACGATGGGTCCCTGACGACCCCTCCGTGCTTTCAGACGGTCAGCTGGACTCTGTTCAATGACTCCATCCGAGTGTCAAGAAGACAGGTCAGGCTATTCTCACAGCCTCATATTGAACCTTGTCAGAAACAGGACATTTATATGGCAACTCATCCAAATCACTGCGTTCTTCTTTCTTCTGCTAGCTAGCGGCATTGGAGAACTCGTTGAAAACTGAACACAAAAAGCTTCTGTCCAAAAATTTCAGAGCGCCACAACTTCTGCACGGGAGAAAAGTGCTGGCATCTTTCCACACGGCATCCACTACGGGAAGTACGTTCAATCTACATTAGGTCTCTTTTAGCTCTTTTAGACCCGTGTTACATTAAAAATGTAGATTAGTCTAATATAAATTCGAAAAGTAAGACTGATTAGCCCTTGTTAGTCGCCAGTGGGTCACTAGTTCTTAACTTATGTTAATGCAACTGGCCCCTAGAAGTATTGGAAGTCTTATTTATGAAAAAGGCTGAATATCTTTATATTAGAAAAAAGCTTCATGATCAAATTAAGCATATGATGCGTTGTAATTATTGTGTACATACACGTTGTTCTGCAAAACTCTTGGCGACTGGGTATTTGCTGTTATTGGGTTGGAGTAGGGTAGCTTTAGGGTTAGGGTTCATTCAGTTGTGTAATTACATGAGATTACATGCAGGTGCTTTGACTTTATGTACGATTTATGTACACAAGTGATTAAAAACACCTAATATTAAGTGGCTCTATAGCTTTGTACCTTTTTAAACCCAACAAACATCGAAATGCCACTTGGTTTAATATTATTTCAAGAAAATATTCAGTAATGCCATTGATTTAACGACACTGACTATCAGATGAGAACAAATTTTGAATTGAAGTGAGCTGGAAAATTACACTAATTTTGTAACATCAACACAACTAAAACGAATCCAAATCAAACTAAATTGAGCCGAATAATGATACTATTATCTTCTGCAGAGCTGCTTTACAGCGGAAATTTAATTAATTTTACAACATTAACACTCTTATTTTCCTGTTCATTACTGCTTTGAAACAATCTGTGTTGTGTAAAGCGTTCTAGAAATAAACGTGACTAGACCTGTAGGTTTAGTATAATGGTCTAAATACTGTAGATAAGAAATCATACAACATACATTGTGCTGGATTTGGCTGTTAAATAACACATATGATGCTTAATTCACATTTATCAGTGTATGTAGATAAAGTGTTGCTTTCCACAGAAGCCAGAGAAGAAGAAACACAAGACAACAATGTAGAGAAAACTAGTGGAGCCGAATGTAAGAATCTATCATTTACTGTAGTTGTGTAATGCAAACCTGATTGCAAGTCAACTGGAGACAATTTGATGTTTGTTGACAGGGCACATTCTGGCCATTACGTTTGGCGTTCTCCTCGCCGTCACACTGCTGGTCTTCTCCATGTACACATATCGACAGCGGAAAAAGTACTCAACGTATGTTCATGCCCATCTTATTCATCAGCATAAATTTAAGAGTTTTTGTTTGTAACTTTTACTGCTCTCTGCGTTCTGGACTTCACACGCTTCTCTCTCTGTCTCTCTACAGGTTTAAAAAAGACTCCAAGCAAAATGTCATTTATAAACCAGCTGCCAAAGACATAGATCAAACCTCTGTCACTGTAACATGAGCCACGTTTATTCTGAAACTCTTGTGTCTTGTTTGTTTGTTGAGGAATGAGTCTTGAAGTGAGATTTTGGAATGAATTTCCGAAATTAAATATGGTTTGCAAATTAGTAGAAGTGATTGTCTGTGATTAATCTTATAATTATGTTGTATAGTTGTATGTTCTGGTATGTTGTAGCTATGTCACTATATGTGTCAGGATATTTTTAACACACACTCTTAAAATAAAGGTTCCACAAGGGGTTTTCGCAGTGATGCCAAAGAAGAACTAATGGAATGGAAATATGATAAAGGTTCTTTATGGAACTACAGATGCCAATAAAGAACCTTCATTTTAAGAATGTAAATGTGTCTAATACTGCAGTTTAAATATTTTTTTTAGCTTTTTCTTCCAAAATGTTTGAATTTAGGAAATTAATCGATATTAATTATGATCTATCATTCATCCACCCACGAAATGTATTGTGGTATTTTAAGTTTCTAAAGTTAGTCTTGATAAACTCCCAGCCTACATTCACAGACAGTGACTCCTGCCTTCTTAGAGGACAACAAACTGTGATTCACTCATTATATGCCGACAATTTCCACACAGTCTTCCGTGAAGCTGCGTGACGATTCCTGTGAGCACCAGTATTGCTTAAGATGATTAAACTTTGAAATCTGAAAGCTCTTACTGTTTCTCATTTAAAGTCCATGAGTTACATTGTATATGTTAAATGTATAGAAAGTTATTTGTGTGGATTTCAACACAACTCTGTCGAAGACTGAAGAATTCTGCAATCTAAAGCACTGGGGAGGTCACAGGGTCATTTATATATTGACAGAAGGGCAGAGGTCACATGACTCTCAGAGCCTAACGTGTCAAAGCAGGAAATCTCAGTAACACTTTACTTAGTTAAGTTATGCAATAGCTACCACGAAACAGCAGTGCTTTGCATTTCCTAATCTCGGTTAATGTCAATTTCTACACAAACAGAGTTGCCAAAAGTGATGTCCGGCGGGGATATTTGCTCTTAATGATCCTAAAAGCGGAATATATATATATATATATATATATATATATATACATATATATATATATACACATATATATACATATATATACATATATACATATATATACATATATATATATATATATATATACATATATATACACATATATATATAAAATTTTACATATGAAGAAGACTAAACTTGGTTAAGGTCAAAAAGCCAAACTACAACTACAGGTTTTTTTTAATGCAAAAAAAAAAAAAAAAGAAAAGAAAAGAAGCTTACAGGAAAAAAAAAAAAAAAAAAAAAAATATATATATATACATAGACTACAACATAATCAGTTATCAATATTTAGTTGTTTCTCTCATTTTTGCTGACAAAAATTAGTCAAAAATTAATTTTTATTGCGTTATCACATTTGACTTACAAAATCTTTCAGACATTTCTCATATTTGAAAAAAGGGTATTTTTCCTAAGACATCACTTTTGGCCACTGCTGTACATTTGAACATTTTAGGAGTGAACTAACAATAAACTAGACTAATGCCGTGTACATTCATATACCGGAGGCATTCCCCAATGTTAATGAACTGAACCTCGATGTAAAGGTTACCCGGACACACTGGAGTCCAAACATCACCTTCTGCATTCAGTTTAGATCCACGATTCACATAAACGTGCACCATCTCTGCCCGAGCATATTTCACTTCCCCCCAAATAACTGAGACTCCACGCACTCATTAACAGGGTCTTTTTTAATCTTTTTGTGTTTTTATAATCAATCAATCAATGAACCGCAATCTGATTCCCTGTTTGGCACATCATATTCTTAGAAACATTATAAAGCAGCATTAAAATGTTACATAATTACAAGAAGTCCTTTTGTAATTGAAGTTCAGGAAAGCACCGAGTTATTGAGTCTCAATATACAGAAGAGAGATGTCCATCTGCACGGGTCTTAACACTGGATGCCGAACGCAGAGCAGAAACAGCTTGCGTACACACACAGAGGATGAGTGCAGAGAGTAATGAACACAGAAGCACAGAGAATGTTGGTGGTTAAAGCATCAGAGAAGCACACGGAGCGCTGTGTGTGCTGGAGAACAGCTGAGGTGTCAGTTAATACTGGGATGATGTTAGTGTTGGGTTAGGAATTAAAGCAGTGTGTGTGTGTGTGTAAGTCACTGAGATGATGAGTGTGAGATCTTCAGAGAACACTGATGACAACACTGTCCACTTCTGAAGCGCTTGTTAATGAACAGAAAAGATATTGCTTCCCGTCCACGAGTGTGAAGGTTGCTGAAATAGACTGAATGAGGTTTAGCTGCAACAAACACATGGCGGTTACACTTTATTTGAACGTGTCCTTGTTACTGTAAGTACTGAGTAATAATACTTAACATGTACTTACTATAGGGTTAGTTGTGTGTAATTATGCATAATTTACTGTCAATACTATAGTAAGTGCATGCAATGTGTGTAACAAGGACACTGTAAAATAAAATGCTATCCAAATGACTTTAATCCAACATTGATGAACAATGATGGCTAGACTATATGTTAAGGTGTCCGTGTTGAAGGTATAAGGTAACTATAAGGGTTAAGGTTAGGGACAGGGTTAGTACCGTTATTACCCAGGTATTGTAATTAAGGTAACACTTTACAATAAGGTTCATTAGTTAACTACCTTAGTTAACATGAACTAAGAATGAACAATACTTCTATTATTGTTTTTATTAATCTTAGTTAATATTAGTTTCAACATTTACTAATACATTATTAAAATTAAAAGTTGTATTTGTTAACATTAGTTAATGCACTGTGAACTCACATGAACAAACAATGAACAGCTGGATTTTTATTAACTAACATTAACAAAGATGAATAAATACTGTAACAAATGTTTTGCTCATTGTTCGTTAATACATTGACTAATGAACCTTATTGTAAAGTGCTACTGTAATTACTACAAGTACACAGTAAGCACATGGGGAACAGGACTGTGAGATGAAGTGCTAATGGATTTGGTTTAGGGTTGGTTGCTTTAAATTCCACCGGAATGACTTTCGAAACTGATGATCGGCATCGATCTGTCCTAAAACTGCATAATTACACACGAGACCTTTGTTCAGTTTGAGAACGGCGTAAAAGTTAAATGTTCTCATTGTGCATTCATTTGTCACAACACGAAGAACGTGTTCCAGAATGTACAGTACAAATATTCAATGCCAATAAATGGAAATGATCTTGACTAATACTACTACTAATGATGATAATGATGATTACATGAGTGAGAGAGGTGCCGTTTCGACCACGTCCTCGTCCTAACAGTGGCTCTACAATAAGGCTTCATTCAAAATGTAAAGGACATCAATTAAGAAAACTCAAAACCACAAACACTCACAAGAAGAGCCAGAGAATGTTGCTTTTAAAACAAAATAATATTAAAGATCTGTCTGACTGATATGCATGGAGATCAAGCTATATACAGTGTTTGTGTGAGAGTCCGTGTCCCGTCTGAGATGCTGGTGTGTGTCTGGATCCGCTGATGTGCTCTTCACACACACACACACTCCTGCCGTTCAGTCGAGCCCTTCTCTCGTCCTGATCTCACTGTGAAGATTCCCCTTCAGCTTTCCTGCCTGCACACACACACGCAAACACACACACACACAATTAGACAAACGGGACGGTATCAAGGGCTTGGGATGGCGTGACAGCACTGATCATGATTATTTTGGCTTGCTTAGTTGGGGACATTTAATATTCAACAATATTATTGATCTCCTGCATTGACACCATTATATGAGAACTGAACTGAGCTGGACGATGACATCACAGTTTTATAACTAAATTAATAAAAAATTTACTACAGAAATGAACCATCACTGAACTTAAGCTGGACTATGACGCTATTTTCTTCTAGAAACAAACTTTGTTGCATTATTTTCCTGTTATCTCTGTAAAGCTGCTTTGAAACAATCTGTATTGTAAAAGCGCTGTATAAATAAAGCGGACTTGATATATATATTGAAGCTTATATTTATACGCACATATGTATTGCCGTTGATTTAAAGGCAGGGTCGGCAGTTTTTTTCTAAAAAATTTTTTTCCAAATTTGTTTAAACTGTCTTTATATACCAATACATAATTAAAATGTAAGTACTTTGAAAAAGAGAGTATAAAAATCGAGTGTCTGTAGTCCTCTCAGGGCGCAATAAACACAGCTACTTATTTCCATTCGGAATGAATGAAATGATTGGCTGGGCGACTGTCACTCTCCCTCGCTACCATGGCTACCACCCCTGCTGCTACAGGAGCTGCCCACATGCGCGCACCCGTTTGACTCGAAGAGCAGATGGGAAGAGGCACGGAGAGAGGCACGGAAGCTAGGAAGAATCACAATTATGGCAGAGAAAGAGCAGTCAAAATTCCCAGTACCTGCATATATACAGTCAGCGAAGGCAAACACCTCCTCCAGCTGAGCGGTCGGCATCGCGCGTTCATGTGTTTTGGGGGGTGTGGCTTTGGAAGGAGCTCAGAAGGGAGGGGGTGGGAGTGAATGGAATAAGTAGCTGTGTTTATTGCGCCCTGAGAGGACTAGAGACACTCGATTTTTATATTCTCTTTTTCAGAGTACTTACATTTTAATTATGTATTGGTATATAAATAAAGTTTAAAAAAAAATTAGATTTTTTTTTTTGAAAAAAACTGCCGACCCTGCCTTTAAATGCAGTTTAATATTAAAGCGATAGTTCAAGTTCACCCAAAAATAAAAATGATCCCATGATTTCTGTCTCCTCAACTCATCCTAGGTGTATATGACTTTCTTCTTTCAGACGAATATAATCAGAGATATATAAAAAAATATCCTGGCTCTTTAAAGCTTTATAATGCGAGTGAATGAAGGATGAGAAGTTGAAGCCCAAACAAATGCATCCATCCATCATAAAAGACACGGCTCCGGGGGTTTTGTGTAAGAAAAATATCCATATTTATAACTTTAGTAATAAGTAAAATAACTAGCTTCCAACAGACGGCCATACGCAACGATTTACGGTGAAAGAGTAACACTTGACCCGACGCATGACGAACGCGGAAGCGCAGAGGCTAGAGCAAAACAACAGTCATGGACTAGAAGTCTAAAACGAGAATTTTTAAGGAGAAATGTGGGAGGAGCTTTAGTTGACATTCTGAACCACAAGTTTTTATCATGGATAGATGCACTTTTATGATGGACAGATGCACTTTTATCATGGATAGATGCACTTTTATCATGGATAGATGCACTTTTATGATAGATAGATGCACTTTTATCATGGATAGATGCACTTATGATGGATAGATGCACTTTTATGATGGATAGATGCACTTTTATGATAGATAGATGCACTTTTATCATGGATAGATGCACTTTTATCATGGATAGATGCACTTTTATCATGGATAGATGCACTTTTATCATGATAGATGCACTTTTATCATGGATGGATGCACTTTTATGATGGATGGATGCACTTTTATGATGGATAGATGCACTTTTATGATGGATAGATGCACTTTTATCATGAATAGATGCACTTTTATGATGGATAGATGCACTTTTATCATGAATAGATGCACTTTTATGATGGATAGATGCACTTTTATCATGAATAGATGCACTTTTATCATGAATAGATGCACTTTTATCATGGATGGATGCACTTTTATCATGGATAGATGCACTTTTATCATGAATAGATGCACTTTTATGATGGATAGATGCACTTTTATCATGAATAGATGCACTTTTATCATGAATAGATGCACTTTTATCATGGATGGATGCACTTTTATCATGGATAGATGCACTTTTATCATGGATAGATGCACTTTTATGATGGATAGATGCACTTTTATCATGAATAGATGCACTTTTATCATGAATAGATGCACTTTTATCATGGATGGATGCACTTTTATCATGAATAGATGCACTTTTATCATGGATGGATGCACTTTTATCATGGATAGATGCACTTTGATGGACTTCAAAACAGAAATGGCCATTCACTGCCATTATAAAGCTTGGAAGAGCCAGGACATTTTTTTATATAATCACAATTGTGTTTGTCTGAAAGAAGAAAGTCATATACACCTAGGATGGCTTCAGGGGGAGTAAATTATGGGGTAATTTTAATTTTTGGGTGAACTATCCTTTTAATTGTCAATTCATATAATAATTATATGAATATATATATGAAATCCATAATTCTAATCCAGATAATATAAATATATTTAGCAGCAAAAGACGGGCAATTCTGTCTCCAAATGAAAGCAGTTTATAGTGAAAGATTTTAGAGCGAGAGAATCAGGGGGAGTGGATTTATTGCATCAGATATACGTCACTTTGAGTCTAGATCTGGTTGGTGATCTCGAACCCAGTTATTCTGGAGCAGGTTAGCCATGTAGCGCAAGTTATCATTGTGATGAACACCGCTAAAAAACAATCCACCTTCTTGTTCCAGAAAAAACTGAGTTCCCTCAAACTAATCTCAAACTACAACAGATCTCAGGTCCTCGAAGCCAGGATCGAGGAACACTGGTATAGAGGTCACACTACAGAATGACACCATAAACCCTCAAGAACCAGTCAAATCCTGCAAGTGAGGCACACTTGATGTAGCGTGTATAAGGCCGTGTCTTACGTGTGCAGAGTGCGCTGAGGTTGTGTAGGGATCCTCCAGATGAGAAGAAGGCCCAGACGGCCATCAGGAGCATGATGCCGTACACCGGAGGAAGACTGCCTTCATACAGCGGGTTCAACAGAGACTGAGAGAGAGAGAGAGAGAGAGAGAAAGACATCAGAGAATAAATCTGATCAGGACAGGAGGAGCTGGAGGAAATATTCTCAATGATATCAATCCATAACCTGACTTGTGACACAGCCTGAATCATAACCACACCATGTTGGCTAGTTTGGCCAGAGGAGAACTGGTTTCTCCCAAGGTTTTTTCCTCCATTTCTGTCACTGATGGGAGTTTGGGTTCTTGCCACTGTCGCCTCTGGCTAATATTCAGCAGTATTATTGATCTGACTGTTGGATGAGAACTGAACTGAACTGTTTTCTCCAGAGATGCTTTATAGATGATTAAATTAACTCATTTCATAATTGATGATCTTTACAATGTACTGAATCAACACTGAACTGAACAATGACTCATTGTCTTTTTAGAGCTGCTTTACAGATGAACTGAACTCTGTTTGAATCACTGAATCATTATTTTCCTGTTTATCATGGTTAAGCTGCTTTGAAACAATCTGTATTGTATAATGCGCTAAATAAATAAAGGTGGCTTGACATTCATTATTTGAGATGCATGTTATTATAAGGCATAAACAGGGTCAAAGTCTGCCAAGCTATAAAAACAAAACAATCTGAGCAATAACACTTTCTGGGGAACGTTTATTTAGCGCGGCGTGCGGATAATCCCAGCTGTGCGTATGAAGGCAGAGCACATGACCCCGCTCCTGTGACATCATGACTGTTTCAGGTAAAGTGAACCTCCAGAGAAACATTAGACATCCGAGCAAGAGCATTATCATGAATTAGCATGGTGTGCATATCAAATGTCTGGTGTGACTTTAGCATCACAAGCTACAGTTCCTCAGCTTTATAAACCGCACATCAAGCTATGAAGCCGAAGTCTCTTCTGCTCGCCAAGGCTGCATTTATTTGATTAAAAATACATTAAAAACAGTGAAATATTATGACAATTTAAAATACCTGTTTTCAATGTGAATATAGTAAAATGTAATGTATTCCTGTGATCAAAGCTGAATTTTCAGCATCATTACTCCAGTCTTCAGTGTCACATGATCCTTCAGAAATCACTCTAACATGATGATTTGATGATCAAGAAACATTTCTGATTATTATCAATGTTGAAAACAGTTGTGCTGATTTATATTTTTGTGGAAACCATGAAATATTTTATTTTTCAGGTTTCTTTGATGAATAGAGTGTTAAAAAAGAACAGCATTTACTTGAAATAGAGAGCTTTTGTAACATTATAAATGTCTTTACTGTGACGTTTAGGTGGATTTATATAAATTAACCTGCATTATATAGAAAACTGTTGCTAAAAGAATATGGAACTTGTGGCCTGGCAATGAAAGGCTTTGACCTCACATCAGAGACCGGATCACATGTTCAGGACAGTGAAAGAGTGTGTGTGTGTGTGTGTGTGTGTGTGTGTGTGTGTGTGTGTGTGTGTGTGTGTGTGTGTGTGTGTGTGTGTGTGTGTGTGTGTGTGTGTGTGTGTGTGTGTGAGAAGCTCACCAGGCCAGCGACGAGCAGGTGTAGAGCGACGACAGCAGCGATGACCCACCAGCGGCTCTTCTCACAGCCCTCGAAGAACACAACACCCCAAAACGTGTGCAGCAGCGTCAGCGCCAGGGTCATCAGCGCTACACACACACACACACACACACACGCCTTAAAGCAGGGCTTCACAACACCAGATCACAATAATAATCGCTTTTATTTCGGTTTAGTTATTTTACTACATCAACTTAATGTACATGAAAATGAGAAATGCTGCATTCATTGGCAACTAGCAGAAATTAAATAAGTGTTTTCAGTTAATGTTTGTCATTTCAAGTAATGTTTTTTGATGGTTTTCATTTTAGTTAACTATAATAACCTTGGGTGAAGCAACATGATGGTGAAATTTTAGACCGGTTTCAAATCTGAGGTTTTTCTGTTGTGTGAGTTTGAAAAGAGAGTCATCAACAAATGTGTAAATAAACACAACATTTTAAAGATAATACTGAAACAATCAAGAAAAATGATATGGATATGGACACTGCCCAAAAAAAAAAAAGTTGTCGCCGTTTGGATTTAAATATGCAAATGCTTTAGAGTCTATGATTGGCTCATTATTGCATTGATTATTATGTTTCTAGCAAGTTATATGTTTGGCAACAGTTCTTCTAAGTTTGTGTTCTTCTTCTACTTCACTTCTAAGTAGCTTTTCATTTCTGAAACAACCATGCAGGAAACACATCATGGCCAAATATAAATGTTGTGATGTTATTTCCATCAAGAGTTGCATCAATGTTCTGCCCAGATCTGGTATAGTCAATGTAAGATAAAATAAAATAATAAATAAATAAAATAAATAAAATAAAATTCTTTATCAAAATTTATAAGGAAAGACAAGTACTTTGTTTAGGCTTGGTTTGTAGGGAATTCCAAACCTGCGTATATTCAAACGCACATAACTATAGAACCCGTTCTTAATGCGCATGTGAACGCCATCAGTGTTTCTCACAGGTTCGCGTTTAAAGTCTGTGTAGAGGGAATGGTGTCGTCTTAGCGGCCCCTAATTTAATAACAAATGATCGTTGCGACGGAAGCAAATCAATCAAAACTAACTTTAGCTGGAAATAACTTAACTCTGCTATAAAGCCAAAACAATCTCTGTTACCTTAAATTATACGCTTATCTCTGTAAAGCTGCTTTGAAACAATCTACGTTGTTAAAAGCGCTATATAAATGAAGATGACTTGACTTGACTTGACTAAGAGTCCAGCACTCAGTAAAGTCTCCTCCAGCACATCCCAAAGACTTTCCGTGAATTTAAGATCTGGACTTTTGTGAACATGATTCTTCTCGCTCCTCTCAAACATTCCTTCACAATCTGAGCCTGATGAATATTGACATTGTCATCCTGAAATATGGCCACGATGTGACTTCCTGTTGTTATGTTTGTTTAACCTGACAACATGACCTTTACTCTGTCACATTAAAGGAAGCTGTGCTTCTATATCTCATGGCCAAATCCAGGTTACAATAGATTGATAAACAACTACAAACCTTTATAATATGCATAAGATTCATTTTTAATAAAACTGATTCTAGACTGACTTTGTTTAAACCCATTTAAAGGGTGTCAGAATAATTATTTTCCACAGAGGACTAGAAATATCACAAAACAAATGTTTCAGATATTTTCTGTGAGTGACCCACGTGACATCGAGTGTACAATCACTTGCTCCCAGCACGATTATCATTACAGAATATACAGCTTTTATACATTGGTCTTGTGTCATTGGTCAAGTGTAAAGACACCACACCTCGTGGTTGAAGATGTTGATTACTCTGGCTATCTGGACGGCCCATGAGGCTTTGCAGGAGCTCACCTGCTGTAATGAAGTAATACTGTGAGTCTCCGAAGATGCCGACCGTCCCGGGACCCAGAGAGTCGGATAGGATGTTGATCATGGAGAACGCGCCACTCATGATGCCAAAGCCCAGGCCAGCCACTGCCCACAAAACACACAGACCACCTGATCATAAACCTGCCACAGGTGCCTTCTTCAACAGGCCTCAGGAGACACAGCAGCAAGAGGACAGCAACACAGTTTACCGTAAGCCATCTGCCGGACGGAGATGTCCAAACCGTCCTCATCACTAATGGCTGCCAGACCCTCGTTGGCCTTCCTGATGGAACAACAGAAAATACACACACACATATATAATATACATATAAATATAATATATATACAGTAGTCAACATTTGAAGTGGATCAAAACCTTTCATCAAAGTTACGAATGAATTTTGAACAATACCCGTTCTTGTCTTAGGACAACTTTGATTAACTTTTTTGATCCTCTTCAAATGCTGACTACACACACATATACTATATAAACACAAACTTTTATGTTAGATGTGATTAATCACAACTAATCGATTTGACAGCAGTAGTACTAGTAACGTGTAACTACATCACCTTAAAATAAAATGTTCCCCAGTTGTTTAACGTACTGTGATTAATCAAGTGGGAAAGTGTGTGGTGATGATCTCTGTTATAAAACTTTAGCCTTAAACAGTTCTGGAACCTGAGCCGTTCTAAGAGAAACTATGTGAAACTATGTCATGTTTGGCACTGAGGATTTCTTATCATTTATGGCACGCCATAATGAGTCTTACCTAAGCAGTCTGTAATAGGCAAAGCGAAACACTTCCTGGAGCAAGACCGAGAAGAAAACCCCAAAGATCAGCAGTCCCCTGTGCAGGGTGGGGTCCTGCGCCCCGTTACTGGCCTTCACAGCGATGAACCACACCAGAGAGGACAGGAGCAGAGACAGCAGCCAGAAGAACGCCCTGGAACACACACACACACACACACATGACTGCTGCCTCCTCACAAACATGCAGATCTTCATTCATGGAAAACAGACTTATTTTAACATATCAATGTTCATAAACTGCTGACTTGTTGAACATTATATAATGTTTAATGAAAAATATCTTATCAAAAGCTGATGTGTCCAAAAACTGAGTCTCTTCTCCATGTCACTGAATAATTCATGCTTGACTAAAACACGCTTTTGTAAACTGCATTAAAGTATCTGACTGTGGATGACGTGAGTTTAGTGTGATCACGTGACTCACCCTGCGATCAGAATGATGATTCTTAGCGGATCTTTGACGATAGTGAAAACAAACAGGGCGAAAGCTGGACCAAACGCTATGAAAGCACAGCCAAAAAACACCGCCAGAGTCATTCTGGACGAGCACCTTCCTCTTCACCGTCAACAGCCGAGCACAAACACACCAAACACGAACAATGCCTAGAGACAGATTTACTTAATTCTCCATCAATCAGAGATCGTTTAAACAGCGTTACAATACAGACTGATCACAGAATTCTCCTACACAGACACATTAAGACATCAAAACTAATACACCCGATAATAGAGGCGCGGTTCAGATCGTTCTTCAGTCAGCGCTTTGTTTGGTAACATTTTTAAACTTAATCTTCAGTTTCTCTTTCCCGAATAAAAAAACACACGCGACACTTCCGAGGGCTTTTGTTTCGTTTAAACGATTGGCTTGCGCTTCCGGGTTCACGTGCCTGCGCCGCGCGCTCCCGCCGCTGAGCGCCGCTATCGCTAGTAAACAGGCTAGTTATTTATTTATTTATTTATTATAGCTTGAAGGAAGATACAATACACCAAACAAAGCTAAAAAACACAAAGCTTAATACAATTCCATAAAGCCCAAATAGCAGCAAACACAGAATAAGTTGGCTAAACAACAAAAACCTTAAGAAACATAAAAAATGTAAAAGAAAACATTCAATATTACACAATGTAATTATAAAAGTTTACATTGTTTAAGAGCTTTTTTTTTTTTTTTTTTTACGCATGAGTTTTAAAGATTTGAAGAAGATTTTTTTTTTAAGTAAGAATGCGGGACGACTCTTAAAGAATCTGCATTTATGAGTGAAGTAATTGGCTAACTATTGTTAACCAGAAATTCACCATCATAATTCAAAGAAAAAGACAAATATTTTATTGTTTTGCAATCAAAGTCAGGTATTACATATTTCAAACTGAAAGGCAGGATAGGCTATTTGTTTTATAAGCACTTTTTGTTAAACTGGTTGATAGTCTCTTCACATCCTGATAGCAATCACTAATAGAAGTGGTCTGAATATTGAAGCATGTACATATATCTTCTGTGGAAGTCTCAGGAACATTACATGTTTGTCCAATCATTCGGTCCGAATGCAATGTTAGACAGACGTCAGTCGCCGAGATCAACCAAAACAAGCAGACTACGGTAATATGTTCATTATTATTGTAATGTTTTGTGCTTTGAGACGTGAGGTAGTTTAACGCCATCTCTCGTGACTCTTCGCAGACTCTGCTGAGTGTGTTCATGTGTTCTGGAGGAGAAGTGGATTTGGAGACGTTTTAAAGCGAGGGTGGGATCTCATGCTTTCAAAGCTAACTTGCTATTGCTAGCCGCTCAGAAATTGCCCACCCTACCTTTAACCACACATAAAGGTTTGCACAAATTTGCATGAACAAAATAAGTAACGACTCTATATCAGAAGCTCAAGTAAAGCGAAAAAAAGTCGAAAATAATACTTATGTAAACAAACTTCTATAATCCACGTAGAAGTTTGGTGCTGAGCGATTACTGAGTGCTTAATGAAGAAAGAGTTTGGTGTGGGAATTTTAGTGCACAGAACACTGTCTGTGGGAGGAACAGTGAAGGATGCGATGGGATGGCAAGCTGAAGAGTGCTGTGCAGTGATGATGGTGAGTATACATGGTGGACGTGAACACAGGCTTGGAGACCGTATTTGATCAAACCCTTGTCTCTCATTGGGAAGAATTAAGGGAACTCATGATCGGCAGTGACCATTTAGTGACAGTAGTTTAATATTAATGGCAAGTAGTATAAAAATAAAAATAAAATGTGCCAAGAAAGTACTGGCTGCATGGTGGATATGTGAAAAAGTGAATTAGGGAGAATTTTTAGAAATTAGTGAAGCAATTGGAGTTTATGGCATTGAAATTATAAGCTTGCATTGTCAGTAACACAAAACGTCATCAATATTCCAGGAAAGGGAGGAGGAAAAACAAGATTGTACCTTGGTGGAAAGAGAACTGTAATATGAGATTAAAGAGAAAAGTAAAACTTCTGAAGAAACTCATAACAGATAGAATTTGATAAAATATCATGTTTTAAATATTTGATATAGTTGGGATTTTATGAGTTGTATCTCCCATGATAAGCTGCCCTATTACTGTCTACAGTCAGAATGTCCAGCACTATCGGTAGACATGTTGGCTTTAGGTCAAACTGACTAAATGAGCACAGAATATGTGAACCAATATAGAGTAGTGAAGTAGAGTAGTAGAGTATATAAAAGTGAGCTGGTATCGCCGGCGATACCGCCGACCCCAGGGGGTTATTGTTATTATTATTTTATGCAGCACTGTGCATAGCCTATGCTTACAAGGCACAACAAACCTGGTGTTCATTATATTATATATTGTTGGAAACGTGTGTGTGTGTGTGTGTGTGTGTGTGTGTGTGTGTGTGTGTGTGTGTGTGTGTGTATTCTGTGAATTTTAAAAAGCAATTTTAACCAGAAAAATCTAAAATTTATTCCCAATAAATTTTAGAACTATATTCCCTATAGTTTCTCTTGATATCAGTATGTTCACTTTTTTTTCTTTCAGGGCCCAGATGCCACTGAGTCCTGCTGACTTCAACATTCACACGAGTCTCTGTACATGAACATGGTAAAGTGAAAATCAAACACCTTGGAAAAGAAAGGTATGTACAATGTTTTTAGGAATGGCACAAAGGTCTCTGTCTTTGGATCATTGTTTTCAATAAGTGCTTTTTTGTCATTTGTTTTGTATCTTTGGATTATGTTGTGTTGTAAATAAATCCAAACAATCAAAAAGCCATTATTTTTTTAATCTCCTCATTCTTTGTGCAAGGTTGCTCAGAATGGCAGAGCCTGATAGCTCTTAATAGGGCCATTAGGGAGTGTCTTTGTCTTTCTCAGGTGTGAAAAGCCTTACATATTAATGAGGTGATTCGCCCTTTCGCATAAAGCTTTCTCACACAAAACACGTCTTACAGTTAGGCGGCTGCATATATGGAAAAAAAACCTAACCCTAAAAAAATTCTAACAAAAGGTTTCGCAGCTGTTTTTTGTAGTATTAGCTGTCCTTAATAACATACTAAAAGTTTACCAAAGTTTGACCACTAGAAAGGTGTAATTTTCAAGATGGCGTCCAAGATGGGCAGGAAGCCCTTAAAGGACAAGTTCGGTATTTTACACATAAAGCCCTGTTTACAGATCGTTTCTGATGAAATAGAACGGTTAAGATTAAACTTTTGACAGATGCTGCTGTCGCGAGAATTTTAGGTTTATTTCGCTTTCCCCTCCCCCCTCAAGAATGGTAGTCTATGTGCACTGGAACAATCCTTCCTAAAACGCATTAAACTTTCATTTAAAAAGAGATGAAACTCACCGAGTGGTCAGGGGTGTTCACTGATATGCTCATACAAAAATCGCTGCAAAAGATGCTTTCCAACAGGTTTTATCATAGTTTTTGTCCAACTCCATTGACTTGCATTGAATGTGCTGTGTGAGGTACGGTATTACTCCGCCGCTTCTTCTTCTGCTTCTTCTGTGTATTCAGTGAAATGCCAGTGGTTTGCTTGCAATTGGCAAATGTGCATTATCGCCACCAACTGGGCTGGAGTGTCTATTATTCAAGCTCTCAACGGAAGAATCTACGGGTGTGAGACGTTTGGAAAAATAGATCCACAGTTTTACAACGAATGGTAAAACACCTGTTGGAAAGCATCTTTTGCAGCGATTTTTGTATGAGCATATCAGTGAACACCCCTGACCACTCGGTGAGTTTCATCTCTTTTTAAATGAAAGTTTAATGCGTTTTAGGAAGGATATGTTCGAGTGCACCTATACATCCATTCTTGAGGGGGGGTGGGAAGCGAAATAAACCTAAAATTCTCGCGACAGCAGCATCTGTCAAAAGTTTAATCTTAACCGTTCTATTTCATCAGAAACGATCTGTAAACAGGGCTTTATGTGTAAAATACCGAACTTGTCCTTTAAAATGTCCAAACTCCTTCATTATTTGACAAAGATGCACCGTTTGTCCATGTTAACAAACAATTAAAAAAAAACTTGTAATACATTTTTTGTTTGTCTTGATGCAAGTAATCAACTCAGTAATTTTCATGGTGATATCTAAAGGTTAAATATTTTACCCTATTCACGTAAGAAAAAGAATGAATAGGCGTATGAATAGGCTATGTTTGGGTCTTTTTCGAAACTTTCCCCTAATGGGATTCTTCTGGACTTTTTTTCCCTTACTCAGGACATATTGAGGATACAAAATCAGTTGAGTTTGCTTCTGTTGCAATTTGTTCAAGGTTGACCCCCATTTTGGCTTAAAATGACTGGACTTGTTTTTGAGTATAAAGGTGGCATTATACTAAACCTCAGGTTAGATACGCCTTTGGGGGAAAGGCGTATCAGTATCGGGTCCTTCCATTTGGTCCAGCTTTGGCTCCGTGGACATTCTCCAAGTGCATGGATGCAGCTCTGGCCCCCTTGAGGCTCCAGGGCATCCATGTACTAAATTATCTAGACGACTAGCTCATTCTGGCTCATTCCAGAGATTTGGTGTTTCGTCACAGGGACGTTATTCTCCACCACCTCCGGTCTCTTGGTCTCAGGTTGAATGCTCAGAAGAATGTCTTAACTCCTTCTCAGCAGAACCCTTTCCTGGGTGCCGAACTCTATTCTCTCTCGATGCAGCCCCGTCTGGCCCCTGCTCGAGTTTCCAGTCTCCGTGCGTGCTTGGCCTGTTTCAGGCTCGGCCATCATGTAGCGGTGGGCATATGAGACCATTCCTGTGATGAAACTCAGGGGCATCCGCCCTTCTTGGTCTGCCTTCCGCCTGCTGAGAGTGTCGCGCAGTTGCCTTCACGCTCTTTGGAGGTGGAAAGACTCCCCCTTTTTACTTCAGGGTGTCAAGATGGGTGTAGTTTGCCGTTGGCAGGTTGTCACGACGGACGCCTCTTTGACTTGTTGGGGTGCGGTCTTCGAGGGCAGACCGGCGTACGATGTTTAGAAGGGCGAGCTTCTCTCGTGGCACATAAATTGCCTCAAGTTGCAAGCTGTCTATCTGGCCCTGGATCAATTTCTCCCGGCCCTGATGGACTCATGTCATTGTAAGGACGGACTACATGGCAGTGGTGTCCCTTGTAAATCGTCAGGGGGGCTCGTTGTCGCGCACCCTCGACAGGCATGCCCACCGCCTCCTCCTTTGGGCTCAAGACAGGTTTCTTTCGCTGAGAGCAGTTCACGTTCCAGGGGACCTGAACATCGCAGCGGACTTTCTGTCGAGACAGGACCTCAAGTCGGGGGAATGGATGTTGCACTGCTAAACAGTGGCTTTAATTTGGAGCATGTTCTCGGAACTGAGCTCCCTGGTGGAGAAGTCCCCTTGGCAGATTCATATCAGGAGAGATCTGCTGTCTCAGCTCCAGGGCAGGAATTGGCATCCTTGACCCGAGATATGGAGGCTGTGGGCGATAAGAGGCAATCGCTAGCGACAGTGGCGTCTGGTCTTCCCACTGATGTTTAGGAGACCATTGATAACGCTTGTGCGCCTTCTACTAGACTGCTGTATTTCTCTAAGTGCAAGGTTTTTGAGTCTTGGTGTTCGGCTCATGCAGTGGACCCTGTCAGCTGCCCGGTCAGTTCAGTGCTGGAATTCCTGCAGGATAAATTTGTGGCTGGAGTGGCTGCAACTACCTTTAGAGTTTATGTCAGCTATCGCTGCCTATCGGGAGTCAGACGAGGTCCCCTTAGGTAAACACTGTCTGGTCTCTTCGTTTAAGCGTGGAGTTAGACACTTGAGGCCTGCACATCCTATTAGTGTCCGCACCTGGGATTTATCAGTTGTTTTGGAGGGGCTATTAGAGCCTTCCTTTGAACCCTTGGAGTCAGCTCCGGACCGGATTCTTACTCTCAAGGTGGCACTTTTGTTAGCGTTGGCCTCTCTCAAACGCGTGGGGGATCTGCAGGCTCTTTCTGTGAGTGAGCCTTGTATGGAGTTTGCCCCAGGTCTTGTGAAGGTGTTTCTATGGCCTAGACCTGGTTATGTCACCAAAGTTTTGTCCACGTCAATCCGCTCTCAAGTTGCGCCACTGAGGAGGCGCCCGCGCCATCAGCCAATGAATTGGTGTGATTTTATATGGGTTCAGACAATCAGCACATGCCTTCACGTGGCAGCCCTGTTTTGACTAATTTGACAGTACCACACAGTTCTAATGAATTTATTCTTTATTGGAATCAAAAGAATGGTTATAAACCACAGAAACCACCAATATTAGGCAAAACGATATGAGAAAGGAGAAATATGCAATTACTTAAGGCGAGACACAGCAGGCATAAGCATCATTTTTTTTTTTTCACTGGTCAGTTTTGAGATTTTGGGATATTTGTCTTCAATAACATGTCTTCTTTCAGACTTGTGGCGAAAAAGAGTCTGAAATACACATTTAGGTCTTTATTTTACTACACTTTGTCTGTTTGCGTCTGTAGATTTCTCATAAATTCAACAAAAGTTGGCGTTCTAAATAATCCCGCTGCTCCGCGATTGCTGGAGCACCCTGCATATATATATATATATATATATATTTTTTTTAAAAACGAAATCTGAGTATTGGATAAAGCCAGGTTCAAAATAATTTGTTCATTGTTTAATTAGATAATGCCTAATTTGCATATTTAAACATTAAATTACAGAAAACTTGCAATACATTTTTTTCTCATCTTAATGTAGACAATCAACTGGGAAAGTTTCATGGTGATATCTGCTAGTTAAAAAATTTACCCTATTCACCTGTAGTGTCTCGCCTTAAGGGAAATTTTACTTATTTTTTGCATAAATATGCTTGTAACCAATTGCTTTAATATATAATTGTACTGTAATCACTTATCTATCATGCAAATATGTTAATTAGAAAATTACATGGCCCAAACATGTATCTGGCACCAGTATTCCTGGTCTAGGAGGAATACAAAGGAGTAATGGTCATTTTAAGGGTCCTGACGGCCGCCATTTTGAAAATGGGGCCTTTCTTGGAGTCAAACTTTGGTAAACTTTTAGTATGTTTTTAAGTACATCTGATAAACCACTGAGAAACCTTTTGTTAGAATTTTTTTGGGGTCAAGCCATATTTGCAGCTGACTTTTTAAATCAATATATTGTCTTCTCTGAATGAGCAGTCAGGGTGATTTTCACATAGTTTTGGAGCAAATATTCTAGGCTATATGATACAATTTTCAAAAGTCTTGTGAAGAAATAATCAGTATGGGTTTCATGGCCTTGTTTCAGTGAGAATTTTTTTTTTGTATTTTCACAAACCACGCATAAACGTCATTATCTCAAAACTACAAACTTTTACACACATGCTGCTGACATATTATTGTAGCAGAGTTTGTGCTGAATACAGTGTAATCAGACTTTAGCCATGAAAATCTCACAAGTAACAGAAATAAGCACAAATGTCAGAGCATGTCAGAACACCTCCAGGCCCAGAAAACAGCTCAGACCCCAGAGGGTTAAATGCAATGCAGCCTTGGATAAACGTGTCAGTCAAATGTAATAGTTATCAAAAACATGGATTATTCATCACACCTACTATAGCTAAAATGTTCAAAGCATTCAGAAAGTATTTAGACCTCTTTATTTTTCACATTTTATGTTGCAGCCTTGTGTTAAAATGCCTTAATTTTTCTTCACATCAATATACACACCATACAGATTTGTGCTAACGTTGCAAATTTATTCAAAATAGAATCTGAAATGGAGGTCTGAGTTCCAGCAACTGCTGACTTTCCATGGTTATTTACTATTGAGGGTTTTAAGGGGTTCTCTTACACCTAAAAGACTAAAAAACATGAAAGCAAAGGCACAGCAGTGTTTATTAAGTGTACATCTGTTTTCCTCACTAAAGCTGTGCATAAACACTCACTATGGCAAGGCACAAAAACACATTCACTAATCGCTCCATAAACTCTGTTAATTCAGTGTTTAATCTGTCACCACTCTGTCGGACTTCTTGAGGATGAGTTTTCAATAAAAACACTGGCATGTAAACATGTCGTCAAAAGGCAAAGGTCTATTTTCATTACTTTAATCGTTTTAATCAAACAGCTCAAACAATTGCATAGGATACATAAATGGGTGAGGCTACTTTAAATTGAAGAAATTATTTAAAAAGGCGTGTAAGAATAATTCGTTACATTTGACATTTTCATTGAATGACCCGGACGTTGTTTCTTAAACTATATCCCTTTTATATACCAAATAATTAAAAAAAAATTTTGTGGGATTTACTATATAGTGATTTGCATTAGAGCAGTTTTAAACAATGAGACTCTTTTAAATCATGTAAAAAAAAAAATCCCACAATTAATCAAATCCATTGCATTCTTTCACATAAAGTGACATCATTCCCGTCATGCAACCCCATCATTAGTATTATTATGATCATCACCTCGAGTAGCGTGTGTTATTCAGTGTGCTTTACAGGACGCTTCACAGATTTGGTCAGATCGGTCAAATCGACAAGACAGTTTGCAAACATTAGAGTCAAAAACATAAGCATGTCATACAGGCCCAATCTTATATCATTATGACTAATGCTTTATTGTTGTCTAATACTTTTTCACAACATTTTTAATTCATTTAGGCCTGGACAAGCAAGGGTACATCAGCACAATTAAATTTTTGGACCCTCCCCCCCCCATGAGATCCACGTCCAAATCTCGTCAGAAATATATTCTGCATTTGGGAAAAGCAAATTTCACAAAAAGGCCACAAGTTTGCAGCACTGCATACTGAGCATTCCTTACGCAACTTTACAGGTGATTAGAGACACATTCGTTACACTCACAGGTTGAGCATTTTGGTTCAAATCAATGAAAAAGCTTAAAAAGTCGTAACCTCAAAAGTGCAAAAACTTTCTTTTAAATAGTTGGTATGGTCCAAAGTCCAAAGTGGAGAATTACAGCATTTTTCAGGTCAAAAAGTTGACTTTGGAGGAAACAACATTTGTAGTAAACATGATCTTTAGAATAAATCAAACCAAATCAGACAGTCGCAATGAATTTATTACAAATATTAAAAATCCAAGATAATGATTTGTTTAAAGTACTGCTGGCTTCGCTACTAGTACAAGACATTGTTTGTAAAGAAAAAAGCAAGTGTGTGCTAAGACATTGACTGATGACAGCCCAGATCTGCACCAGGAGAGCCGTCGCTGGAGGACTTCATCTTTATAGATTGTTGAGCTCCAGCAGGGTCTGGTCCAGCACTTGGTGCATGTTCAGGTTCTCCTCTTTGGCCTGGGCTAGTTTCTCTGGAGATGTGAGAACAGAAAGACACTTGGTGAGACAGCCTTGATACACAACCTAATGAAAATACAAAAGTATCACAATAAAATCAAATCTTGACAATTATGATATAGGAACTATAGAAATGAGAGGAACGGTTGATCACACACTGTAAAGAACTGCACCTAAACCTGTAATATATAACTGTCCCTGGAGTTCATATTCATGATAAACCCCCCATGGATTACAGTATCTTTCGGTTCCCATATTCCATTTATCAGAACCTTTTATGAGTTTGTGAAGTTTTTGTTCTTCTGTGGTTGCATCAAAGTTTATGTGAAAAAAAACAACAGGAATATTGCAAAAGCACAAGAAGATCGTCACTGCTGGTTATAACATAAAACAGAAATGAAAGTTGTTTCACTTACGACTTCAGGCCAAGTCACATGACCTCGATGCACACCTCAGAAATGATTCTGCAAATGTCTTTTCTTAGGAATTTATGAACACTCAGCAAATAAGATGTTTCACCTCAAGCAAGTGTTACTCACATCTTAATGTTTCCATTCAGTATTTTTATGCAATATACCGAAATGTAAAAACCTAGTGAGGCCCAAACACACAGAAGTCAAAAAGATGAAAGGAAGAAAAAGAGAGGATAGAGATTTCAACAGCAGTAAAATGAAGTTTTCTGATCAGATATTCTTCTTTATATGAGGCCACAGATTTCCCTCCTTTAGAGCTTTGATACACTCAGGTTTGTGGTTTAAACTTCCCCGGATAAACATACTTTAGGCAATTTGTTTTGGCCACTATAAATGAATTTTTCTATTTAGCCACACACAAGATAACGGTGAAAAGCACATTCAGATGCAGTGAATCCTCTAAACTCCACAAACAGAAGTCACTCCTGACCTCAACGATGGCAGAAGTGTAATAACTATAACACTGTTTTGGAGGCTGCAAACCCATGGATGTGAAGTTGATATTAGAGACAGGAGACGTAATAACATCTGTCCGGTTTAGTCAACCGCAGCTGATTTATGCTCTTAAAAGAGTCATCTGAGATGTTACCAGAAGGGTTAACTTCAGTTAACATGTAGTCAATTAATATTACTCAGAACTTAAATGTTAAACTGTAACAAGGACACCTTGGTTATTCAACTAACTTACTTGAGTTAGTTAGACCTACTTTCTTGAACACCTCAAGCTGTGTAAATACAGCACATTCAGGAGAACAATCACATCAGGCATTGTTTCATTCAGTCTTCTAGGTTTGAAACTGAAGCTGAAGTCACAGAAAGTAGCGTTAGAGACGCATCTATGCAAGGACACGACAGAAGCGGCTTCATATACTGTGCTTTATGTTCTGAAATGAGTCCGACTGCAATTTATAACCCAATGTAAGTACGTCTGGAATTCTCTGCGTAGCTGAAATGAGTATGAATGGTCTTTTGTTATGGCAGAAGAACGGCTGGAAGAGGATCTGCTGATCAAGCCTGAGTTTTGAAGGTAACTCCACCAGAGTAATGCGTGCAGACCCGAGCATGGACGTTCATGATGATGAAGAGGTTCGCCACACTTTTTTTTGCATGTTTCTGACCTTAGTGTTCATTGTGATTAATATGAAAAAGCGTGCAGAAGAACATGTCATTAAGCTTTGAGTGGATCCGAGTTCACTTTTTACCTTTTTATGCGAGGGAAAGCCCTTCAGTAGGTTTGCATACAATCCCTGCACTGCCGGATACAGGAGCGCACACACACACACACACACACACACACACACACAACACAGATGAGGACTCGAACACACTCGACAGTTTCTGCACAAAACACTTGCCAAGCGGATCACGGTTCATATCCAACCATACAAGCCTTTTCTGGCCATAGTTCAGCTGTGTCACTGTTCCACACATAAACATGTTTGTGTCAAATTAAATAGATTTCTTCCGATAATGGCATTGAAGTTTAAAATGGCTTATTAAAAAACAATAATTAAAGAATAGACAGAGAAGAAGACTAAGCCTATGACCATTCTCAAAGTGTTAACATGTAGTGTGTGGAGTAAAAATACAGTGAAAGACACAGGCTTTAGAAGACCTTTAGAGGGTTAGTTCACCCACAAATGAAAACTCTGTCATTAATTACTCACCCTCATGTCGCTCCAAACCCGTAAGACTTTGTTCATCTTCACAACACAAATGAAGATCTTCTTAATGAAATCTGAGAGGTTTCCGTCCCTCCATTGACAGATACGCAACTAACACTTTTTCAAAACGTTCATAAAGAAATCATAAAACGAATCCATATGAATTGAGCAGTTTAGTCCAAAATTTCTGAAGAGACAAAATCGCTTTACTTTTTTTAATTTGTGTGTGATGTCTGACGGGTCTGGAACGACATGAAGACGAGTAATTAATGATAGAATTGATATTTTTGGGTGAACTAACCCTTTAAGGGATTCATTCTATGAGTTTTCCTCATTGCAGACAAAGTCCAGACATTTTAAAATGCTTTTTTACTGACGTGATGTTTTTATTATACAAATATAGTTTCTCAAAAACCTATTCGATTCGTTTACATTAGTTGTGCTAGTAATGTCTCTCTTAGCATTAGGAAGACACTTGAGAGTTTGTCTAATGGCCATATTTTTAAACTCTGCATGAACCCGAAATTGCGCCAGAGATTTCTTCCAATAGGGATGTATATGGTCCTAAAGACATTAAGGAATACATATTATTGTCAGTGTTCTGAGTGCCGTCCACAGTGTCTGTTCTTAAGCACTTATTCACGAGTCAGGAACACTCTACACATTCTGCTGACTACATCCCAACTAACTCTCATTACAGTGTCAGGAGACTAACTCTTTAAAAAATGTTTTACGTGTTTATTTTTTTTTTACATCATCAGTACGAAACTTGATAAAGGTTTTGGCACTTGCTAAATAATAATGAAATCATGGACATGGCTTGAAAAGGTTGAACGGTCCTGAAAACAATAGTCACACTTGTATTGTTCGCGGTCAGAAATGAGCGCATTGGAAATTAATGCGAGACAAATTTCATCTATTGGAAATGTTTGGTACTGCACATAAACAATTTTTTTTTAAATATCGACCTCAAATTTGGAACACAGCTTGCTTAGATTTATTGCTTTGATTTTCTCACAGTTTAAGAGTAACACGTTTAGCAAAATATATGCATTTCATATAAAAAAAAAAAAAATGTAATGGTATTTTTGTGCATTTTTTTCACAACTATAAATGTAACATTTTATAACTTTTTCAAGTTAACTTTTTTAATCCAAGTGTCGTCTTATAAAGACACCAAACTGAAGTCTGTGATCGTCTGTGATCCAAAGCATTATGACCGTTTAAGTTGGACATTTCTATTTCAGGTCCATGCTCAGAAAGTGAATAAATGAAGTGTAACTATAATCTAGTACTATCAAATCCCCTAAAAACACAAAATATTAAATAAAAAACAGTATCGAATTAAAATCATACAATCATTTCATTGAAATACATTTTCTTTTGTCATTTTTGACTGACACGAAGAGCACCAGAGGGTTAATATCTGCTAACACTTTATTTCGATGCTCCTCAACAGACATTATACTGACTACAAGTAACTTTGCAACTTAATGTCAGCTTATTCTACTAACACCTAACCTGACAGTCTACTATTTAGTTGACATGTACTTGCAAAGTAACTTATAGTTCGCTGAACATAAAGTGTAACCCATGATTCACCGAAATCCTTCACCACTACCTGAATTATTTACTTTCGCAAATAAAACGGATGATAAATCTGTGATCATGCAAACAAATGAATCTCAAGAAACAGAAGGAAACCGAAAGAAGACATTTAGGACATTTATTACAGCAGCAGGATAAAGTAAAGCAGCACATACGACACAGACGTGCAGTGGAAGAGTCAACACTGATAGACACTAAACATCAGGCTCATCAAACCACCAGTCCTGAGAGGGACAACACACAATGCTGACCTTTCCATTACAGATCATGACAACATCAGGAGAGAAAGACTTGAGCTGCAGCCTACGCTCCATCAGACCCATGTCCGTTTCAAAGTCACATGGAGAAGAAAACAAAACACAACTAGCCAAGTGGACAGTGAAGAGGAGAAGGATGAGGATGAGACGGAGAAGAGCGCGTTTAGAGGGTAGTCATGTCGTTCAGAGCCAGATCCAGCTCCTCGCTGAGCGCTTTGCCCTTGAGTTTCTGAGCGTACACCTCATCTGTGCATCATCCCAGAGGAACGACCGCAGAGAACACACACACACACACACACACACACACAGACAGAACCACACAATGAGCAGAAAAAGACAAAATAATGCCGTCAGATGGAGAACCACAGAGGCCAGTTTCAACTACAACAGTGTGAGATCTTGGTTAGAAAACCTTGGCACAGCAATCCTCACTCAGTCATCTTGATCAGTCACTCGGAAATGAAACTTCATCCGCAAAACCCACGATACATGCTCTCGCGTGTCGTCTACTCATTCACTGAACATCTAAGGTGTCAGTCACCTCACCAAAAAACAGATGACATGCAGTTTCAGTGCATCAAAACGACACCAGACCCATCTGCCGAAACCAACACACTCAACGCCTTCACCGTTTCAGGCAATGTTAGTATAAACCAGCTCATTCTGCTCATGCCGAACAGTTTTTCCATTTTCCTATTACTAATTATGGTTGACAAAACATGGAAGGGAAGTTATAATTGGAATGGCATGTTATGAAGAGTGAGTCATCAAAACTGCTAATACACACAAAGTCCAAACATTGCTGTTATCCTGTCATTAGTACACTGTTTACAGGCAATAACTCTCGACGGTGTACCTTCTAAATCATCAATGGTCTTCTCAAGCTTCGCCACAGACCTCTCAGCAAACTCGGCACGCGTCTCAGCCTAGGGAAAGGAAAATCAACAGTCTCATGAACTCTTGAGCGGAAGACAGTAGAACATTTTACTACGGTCATTTTTCCAATAGTCGATTTGGACTAAATGATAACTTCAGCAATATTACATGAACAACAGTGCTATGGGGGAAACAAACTTCAGTATCCTGTTACACAGGTCACATGGCTTCCAGTTCAGGTGTTTTGTATGTGCGTTGTTAAATATAGAGCTGTTTTACTCCAGATGCCTTCAAAGGAGCATCCAAAATCATCACTTCCTGATAAACTGGCACTAAATATCACTAAGAAAAGTAGGAGAGAGTACTGTATAAAATAATTTTCATATATAATAAATTACTTGCGTCTCATGAAACACAATGAACACGTTTTGGAGGAAGATAACATATAACAGTGTCAAATTCAGAGTGGCTCGCGTCGTGTTTATCACCGGAACCCACAAGCCCAGAGCAAGTTCACCAGCACTACACAGCTGAGACTGGTGTTGTGCCGAATGTTGCACTGCTTCTGATTGGTTCAAACACTGGGGAGACTGCAACCTGATTGGTCAGAAACCTAATCCCAACCATAGTAGGGAGAAAGCAGGGAACATTATGACTTAATAATGAGCTGTCCATGTCTGGATTTCAGAGAGGCTGAAGTCCAAAAACTGCTGAAAACCATGTGTCTGAACAGTGCTTTTATTTGAAATATGCACACGTAGTGACGGAGCAGAGTAATTTCAGTATAGTGCAAGGAATACACACCTCTTTGAGTTTGTCAGTGAGTACTCTGATTTCCTCTTCATATTTGTCTTCCTTTGTGGAGTACTGGGGAATAATTAAAAAAAAAAGATCATTAATGCTGCAGTCATTCAATATTTAACAAATTATTTATAGGCCACATATATTGTTGCATCTGAAATCAGAAGAAGAGCAATGCACAGCTTAGCAAGAGAGATGGCAGTGAAGTCTATGGAGACGGTGAGTGTGAGAAAGATATTTTACTTGACCAACAGGACTGATTTAAAGAGTTCACTTCATTGGCTTATCTCACTCTCTATACAATGCTGTTTTAACAAGGGGAATCTCATTTTAAGTTTGGTTTAAAATTCAGGCATATGTGACACAATACTATGTTGTGCGAAGAACAACACTACAACCACAAACAGAGTGAACAGCAGGGCATTTGGACCTTTAACGCTGACAAATGCTATGAGTCTCTGCCTACCTTCTCAGCCTGGGCCTCCAGGGACTTCAAATTGTTGGTGACATTTTTCAGTTCTTCCTCAAGGTCACCAGATTTGCTATACAACAGTAAGAGATGCAGGAAAAGAAAGGGAAAAGGAGAGGAGAGAGACAGCACTTTGAGAAGACAGGAAAGGCAGCAATTTTAGCTAAAGAGACCCCAACCTCAATGGAACAATCAATGGACCATTCACAGTCCTGAACGTTGCTCACAAACCACTATTTATAGAAAAAGAAGTCCATGCAATGTAGAATATAATGAAAGTTTTGACAGGTCAAAACTAGCTACTTTAATCTGTTTATTTAAATAATGAAAAAGCAATCATTTTCCAAGCTATTTGTTACATAACAGCAGAAATTAAAGTGTGGCATTCCCCAAGGTTCTAGTTGAGGCCCCTTTACTTTCTGCAAAAGATGCGTTTCAGTGGCACAGGGATAAAGCCGAGAAGAGCAGCAGAGGAGGTCACAGACCTCAGAAAGAGAGGACAAGTATAAAGAAGCCGGCGTTAGCACGCTACGTCAGTCTCTCAGCAGTACCTCTTCCTCTCCGGCCATCATGGATTTCATATTCTGGTCCATGAGTCTAAGTTCCTCCTCCAGCTGCCTGACTCGACTGGGTTAGTCCACAACAGGCCAGTGGGGGGTGGGGGGGGTAATGGGGGAGACACGGGATGAGGAACAACGGAGCATGCATTTGGAAAACGGGGAGAAAGGACAATCAGAAACCTTGCTGTTGTTCAATGACCCTGAGCGCTCTTCTGTTACTAATTACAGAGCACTTGCAGCCCCTGAAGACTGTGGGAATCCTGGAGAATTTTACCTTCCAGTTCTGACAGAGATCAGGTCTGTCAAGTCCACTCAAAATGACAACTGAGAGATAATATCATTTAGCTGGATGCAGCTTTGTCATTTGTTTCAGGGACCACAGACATGCATATCAAACTCAGTTATTCATGCAAATACATTTATAATGCACTTCTGTTACCATCATAATGTGGACACATACACACATACATGTTCCACACATTTTTGAATAAACCAATACATTTTTGTTCCCACTGTATTCTAGCAAGGAGTTTAAAGGAGAACTCCGGTCAATTTTAACATTGAGCTCATTTTTTTGTAAATTTGGAGTGCTGTCAGTACAGAGAACAACGACAAAAATCGGTGTTGCCTACATCGTGTTATCCTCTTTTTAAAATTTGCACCCTGTTGACTTCAATGGGGCAAGTTTTAAACCTGCTTTTAGCCTCTTAACATCCTTGATGTGTCATTACAAGTGCACAGGTCATGTGAGTGATTCCTTCAGAGTGATCACGGGTGAATCTGACTGCAGTAGATGTGAAAGATATTAATAAAAATGATGTTTATTCAGCCAGCGCACATACCTGTATTTACATCCTGTTTTCGGTCAAAGTCCATAGTAATCGATTGTCGAGTTCACGCGCATGATCATAGGTACTAAACCAATGCACCCGAACTCGACAATCGATTACTGTGGACTTCGACTGCAAACAGGATGTAAATACAGGTATGTGCGCTGGTTGAATAAACATCATTTTTATTCATATCTTGCACATCTACTGCAGACAGATTCACCGTGTTCACTCTGAAGGAATCACTCACATGACCTGTGCACTTGTAATGACACATCAAGGATGTTAAGAGGCTAAAAGCAGGTTTAGTACTTGCCCCATTGAAGTCAACAGGGTGCAAATTTTAAAAAGAGGATAACACGGTGTAGGCAACACCGATTTTTGTCGTTGTTCTCTGTATTGACAGCACTCCAAATTTACAAAAAAATGAGCTCAATGTTAAAATTGACCGGAGTTCTCCTTTAAGGAGCAGTTATCCAAACGCAGATTAAGCCTGTTCATGTTATCATGTCAGTGCTAGTAAAAAACTAAGTGTATCAGAAATATCCATGACTACAGACACCACTGTGTTTGCAACTAACAAGGTTACTGATGTTTTTATTTAATGATGTTTTATAATAATGCAATAGTCCAATCTCAACGAAAGAGTTGCATGTACTTACGCCTCAGCCACTTCAGCTCGTTCCTCAGAGCGCTCGAGCTCACCCTCAAGAATCACCAGTTTACGCGCCACCTGCACTCACACACACCAATACACACCATTTTACAGCTATTCATTTATTACAGTCAAATAGCAAAGATCTGTAAAGTCAAGTTAAGAAGAAGGAAGTCAATCCCCAATAAACAATCATTCAAGTTTAGGTATTATGACCAATCTTCTGCACTAAAACAACAACAAAATTACTATATGAGCTCGGCCACCACAGCATAGACGGCCACCAGCAGCCTTTCAGAATTCAGCAGCCAGTAAATTCCCTTGTGACCAGCAGTCGTTTAACCCGTGCCATGCTCACCTCCTCATATTTGCGGTCCGCCTCCTCAGCGATGTGTTTGGCCTCCTTCAGCTGCATCTCCTGGATCTCCATCTTCTCCTCATCTTTCGTTGCTCTGTTCTCTATCACCTTCATTCCTCTGTGAGAGAAAAGCACACATTCAGGCAATGCCATGAACAGACTACACAGGACTGAGGTATTTCCTACAAGGCTTTGTTCACACAGTGCACAAGATATCTAGTACTGACTGTCCACTTTACCAAGAGACCTAAGAGAGTAGCTAGTATTGTGGAAAAACATGCATCCATGTTTTATTGTCTGACCTAGACTGAATCTGATTTCCAGCATTCATTTTCAGTAAAACTTTCTTTTATCATGCAGACTGCGCACTTTCATTGTTTTGTTAAGCCACACTTTTATTTACCCTTGATTTTTTTTGTGGGTATTATGATTTAAGACGATTTTGTCTTTTGTTTTGCTTTGTTGTCATATTGTCTTGAAACTCATAAATAAAGTATTAAAAAAAAAACATGCATCCATTTTCCAAACCGCTTGTCCTATGTAGGGTCATCGGGAATGCTGGAGTCGATCCCAGTGTCCGGGATGAAGGATCTCCAATGACCAAAAAACTACTTGAAACCATCTACAAATCTGGCTTGAATCTTGCTGTCTATTTTTGTTCATATTAAACAATGTATGCGAGTCAAATACATAAAACACTGCGGCTGTGAACAAAGCCCAGATGTGTGGTTAAGGTGTGGAGTCAAGTCCCCTTCATTTATATAGCGCTTTTAACAACACAGATTGTTCCAAAGTGATAATAGGGAATGAGTGTGAGCAGGACACACCTCTCGCTCTCGTCCGCAGCTTTCTCGGCCTCCTCCAGCTTCTGCAGCGCAGTGGCGAGTCTCTCCTGGGCTCGATCTAACTCCTCCTCCACCAGCTGGATACGCCTGTTCAGGGACGCCACCTCCGCCTCCGCCTGCCAGCACAGCAACACCACTCAATGCAACACATGCGGGACAAATGCGGCTCGCCATGAACGGTTTGGATAAGGTGATGGCGACATGTGACGTGAAAATCTTTCGATTAATGTCAAATTAAGTGGAACATTTTTATGACTCCTCCTTTTGTTTTCCAACTCCTCTGACTCCAACCACATATCCTTTTTGTATTGTTGTTTCCTCAGAAGTGGGCCTTTTGAAAAAGCGTAGGCTGTTAGTGTTTCACGCACTGATCTGTATAAATGACTGGATTGCTCATTGCGTGCTCGAGCGGCCATCTTACGAGGGCATCAATGACGTACAGCCAAAACACGGAGCTAAAATCACCCGATTTGCAGCGTATCAGACGCACAGGAATAGATTTTAAGATACATGCATCTACATTAATTGATACTTCGAACATTATCCGTAGTGTTTATGGTCTTTTCAGGCAGGATAAACGATTTTTAGAAATCATTAAGATTCTTTATGTACATAATTATGCATTAAACATTCAAATTAAATTGAATTTGAATTTTTTTGGCTTTTAGTATGAATATGTTAGTCTTACTGTTATCTATAAGCTAGTGTACTCCAAAACAATGACAAAATTTGCATATAGAAGATATAAGCATTCAAAACTCAATATGGATCAGTGATTTTGAAGATATCACTCTGCACTTCAGCCCCTCATCAGATTTCCTGTCCAATCAAATGCTCTCTAGCATCTGAAGCTCCGCTCCCGAATAGACGCTGAAGCTGCGGCTGAAATCGGTCACTTGTTCACACATTTACTATTTTCTCCATGGTGAATGGCAGATAGTGCACTATATAGGGGATAGGGAGTGATTCAGACAGTGTGAATATGTTTTCTATCGAGGCGAATGAAGTCTGGTTTCATGTTAGTGTCATGTGAACCGCCGCTGGCCCGGTCCAGAGACACGATACACAGACCGGATCATGTGAGTATTTTAAAGCGATATGGAGGAGATTAGGAGGAGAAACGATTAGAGATTAGGAGAAAACTGTGATATTAACAAAACTCTATTGGCTATTTTAGAAAAGGGGAGGAGCTATTTGATAAGCCCCGCCCTCTCTTCCTGTTTCAGTGGAAATTACATCAACACATTGAATAATGCTGTGCGTATCAAGCCACTTCAGTTGGCCTTTAAGCATGAACCTATATCTGGGATTATTAACAGAAATGATGATGATTTTTGGGTGAACTATACCTTTACATTTTCTTTAAACTCCATTGTATGACAAAAAGTGTTCATCAAAAAGACAGAACACAATACTAAAACACAGTGACAATGTTTTCTGCACCATTATGCACTACAACACTTTTACTAATCTATAACGCGAAACACACAGGGTTGTAGTGTGGTCTGATTCCAAACCCTAGACAGGAAAAAAAGATGGACGACCCGTCTTCCAAAAAAAAGCCAAAATATCCCAGTAACGGTCATTACCGATTACGTCAATCACAGGCCGAGTCTGTGCAGTAGTGGAGCCGTGGTGTCAAGGTCCTGCCCACACTCACACTCCTGCACACTCATTCGCTAACACAGCTGTCAATCATCACGTCACACCACGTTTTATAGCATCAAATAACTAACTAATACCAAACTTACTGGAGAAACAAACACTTGAACATACGGCTGTGTGATAAGAACTAAAAGGACAGAAACCATCTTCAGAAAATAATTATTTGAAGTGTAATTGGATTTTTTTGTTTTGTCTCACGTCCCATTCGATTACATGGAGAGGCCGGAGTTTATGAGCTATACCGCAGACAGCCACCAGGGGGCGATCGAAAATGCTTTAGCTTCACTTCTCAGCAAGTGTGCGACACACTTGTTCCACATTGCTGAGTATTTTCTCCTTAAAACGGCTCGAAAACACGGTTTGAAATCGCTGCCGTTTCTGACGTCACAAACTACCTCGTAACCAATCAGATCAACGTGTGGATCTCTGAGCTGAGTGAGATTTATGATTTAACATTTTTTTTCCAAATATTTCTTTCTCAAAATCACTACATTCATTGAACCGTTAAGGAATCAGAATTGTTACATATATACACAATACATTTAAATGAAAGATGCTTTTATCCAAAGTGACTTTTATTGCATTCAAGCTATTCATTTTATCATTTCATGCATTCCCTACGAATTGTTATGATTCCCATCCCAATTTTTTTGTGGCTACAAAGAAGCAGATTTTCCCATCAGAGACAGTAACATTCTCTATGAATGCATGGATTGCTGGATTTGAAAGTTAAACTTTAAAAATGCAAAGTTCACTAGGTAAAGAGGGTTGAGAATGATCACTGTGTCAACTGTTTGTCCAAGTCTTTAATAGCTAACTACATGCGAACACTGCAATTACTATGTCAAATGTGGGAACGTTGGACCACATCACTACATAAAGCATGCACTGAACATGAATAAATGCTTGGTCAGTTTCTCATTTTAAAGAATGCAGAAAAACAGCACGCCTGTAGGGCAAGTCTGATGTCATCCCTCTGATAAACCCTTACAACAATAGTTGTACTAGCAAAACAACAGTGCTCAGTACAAAGGTGGCCTAAATCTTTTGTGGGTTAAGGCCATGCCCGCCCGCTATAGCTATTTTCATTGCAAAATCCAGGAGAAAATACAAAAATAAAACATCCAAGCAACATATCTGACGCTTTTGCTCTGGCCTACCGGAAAAGCAAATGTTCTACAGTAAACCATGTTGCTGATCCTGTAGCTCAGTCAGATCAGTCACACACTGAAAACTATTGCTATCAAACTCAGGTTACCAACATCAACATCATTTCATGTAACTAGCCGTACTTTGTGCACATGTAACGTTATCTTTATTAAATCTCTGACTACTTTCAGATTACTCATTATTACTTTACCCAAATGCAATTTGATAAACATAGAATAATGATTTATATTTTAGAGCTGTTCAGAGCCAAAGCACAACCAAAACAAAGTTTTGAAAACTGACTTTTTATGCATTTTCTTAATAATGGAGGCCCCGGAGGAAAAAAAGACGGACAACAACACCGTATGCAATGCGGCTGCTGTTACTTTATCTCTGTTATATTTACAATGTTATCTCATATTTCGCTCTTAATAGTCTATTTATAAACACATTCAATTTCTTTAACCTGAACTATTGTTACAATCACGACTGAAAACAAAAACAGCATTCAATCTTTGTCCCTCAGCTAAAGTTAAATGATACTAAAAGCACCAGTAGGTGGCTACCAGTACCTGTATTTACATCCTGTTTTCGATCGAAGCCCACAGTAATCGATTGTCGAGTTCTCCACTGTTGCTTAGTTACCTATGATCACGCGCGTGAACTTGACAATCGACTACTATGGCCTTCGATCGAAAACAGGATGTAAATACAGGTATGTGCGCTGGCCGAATTAACTTCATTTTTATTCATATCTTGCACATCTACTGCAGTCAGATTCACCCGTGATCACTCTGAAGGAATCACTCACATGACCTGTGCACTTGTAATGACACATCAAGGATGTTAAGAGGCTAAAAGCAGGTTTAAATATTGCCCCATTGAAGTCAACAGGGTGCAAATTTTAAAAAGAGGATAACACGGTGTAGGCAACACCGATTTTTGTCGTTATTCTCTGTACTGACAGCGCTCCAAATTTACAAAAAAATGAGCTCAATGTTAAAATTGACCGGAGTTCTCCTTTAAACAGTTAGTCATTGAATCATTCACTCAAGTGATTGGTTCAAAGCGGCTGATTCAAGTGAGTGAGTCGCCGAGTCATTCATTAGAACGATTCATTCAAAAACGTTGATTCATTCAGTAACGAAACTGAAATCGTGCTGTTAATGTTAGGATGTATTCTTGTTGGCAAAATAGAGCAAAAACAGAGTGAATTGAGTCTGATTTGACCATCCAATAGCCTATTAACTTATTGTTTGTTAAATTGTTGTATAAAATTAATATCACATTTGCAAACGCACTGATATTCTGGAAAACAGCACTCTTGCTCGTGTGATACTGCAAAAACAAGAACTTGCACGGAGACTTTTTGCACCATATCTTGGTTTTTGGAGGCATTTTTATTCATTTTGGTGGCAATTTTGCCCCAAGCCCCCATTAAACTCAGACCCTGGCAGACTTTAGTCAGGTTAGACGCCATACTGAATTTAACACGGATGAAAACGAGACGGAGGAATAGACGTACAGTCTTTACAATGGCACACACTAGATCATGTCATTTTCACAACTGTTTTACTGAGATCTTTTTTCTCTCTGTAAAGTCGTGTCATCAGCTGAACAACAGCACAACACACTGAATGCACTGTATTTTTGTCCCTTGTTTTCACTCCTGTCAGAAATGAAATCTGGCGCTACCCTGATTAAGGTCTATTTGCTCTCTATCCTGATGTAAACAACCACCACTTCTCTTACCGGATGACAAGAACACAAGAGGATTATCCTGTTCTGGGTCAGATGAACTCAAGTGTCCACCTTCAGGAGGACCAAAACATGCATAATCCCTAGTTTTAACTGACCACTTGTTTCACATATCCATAGGTCCATGTCATAGAAAGAGCTTAAGTTTGATGTGAGAGATGATTTGAGTCTGTGCGTCACACCTGACCTCTATATGAACTCTAATCCTGCATTAGCTCAAGTGTCATCTGTTCAACCTCAAGCACAAACTTCTTTTGCTGATATTGTTTCATTCACTGTTTGTTCTACCTACGGAAACTGAAATCTGGATAATGTGTTTATAAAGTGAAATTAATGTTTTGATTTGGTTTAAGAAAATTGGAGCATACAATGACACTACATTGAAGAACAACGGCTTTACGTTTGCCACCCGCATCTAATACGAGCGTTTAATAAAGATATTGCGGTCATCCAGACCTTACAACAGGGGTTTTTAATCGTTTAGATGCCACAGACCCCCGAATATGACCATCTTCATGTGAGGGACCCTCATGCTAACACGGAAAAGGCATGTATCTTTTACAAACACACAATTTATACTCAGAAAATTCTATTAAGCCACTCAACTATAGTAATGCAGTTTTTAAATCTAATTCAGTTTATTTATATTAATAAAAATTGTTATTTAATTATTTTAATCTAGATTAATCTATTTAATAGATTATTAACTTACCAATCTTTTTATTGCAACCACATTTTTTATTTGTATCTAACTTTTTCCATATTTATTTTACTTGTATTATTTTTATTTTATTTGTACATGTTTTTTGTTTTTTTTACAGACTTTCCCCCTTGTGGCCCCGGACCCCAGCATGAAATCCCCTGGCCTGTGAAGGCCCCTTCCCACACACAGCAGACTGTTATTGCTCTTGCACTGACACACACTGCAGTGAACAGGCTTTGAGGTGAGCAGCAGGCCGGTGTGTGTGTGTGTGTGTGTGTGTCTCACTCACTCTCTCCCTGCCCTGCCGCTCCAGGTCCAGCTCTCTCTGCAGGGTTTCTGCCCGGTCCTCGGCATCATCCGCCTGGAGCTGGAGGCCCTGGATCTTCCTCTTCACGGCCTCTATCGAGGTGACCGAGGCCATGCCCGCGGACACCGCTCTCAACGCCGGCACACACCGCGACACGGGCAGGACAGCAGCGAGACCGCTCTATAATCACGCGTTCATGCTCAACACGGCTTGGTTTAGTTCTTCCTCCAGTGTTTTTATCCAGAAGTGGTCAAGTTTAGCTCAGAGCGAACCGAATCGCCGCCGAGTGGTGTATTACTCAGAGCCTCAGCGGGAGAAGCGTAAGCGGATTGACGCCGGTGAACAGATGCGCGCGCAGCTCTCAGGTGATCAGACCCTCCCTGACACAACCACTGAACTGAAGAAACCAGTGCTTGACCTAGCGCATTGATGAAATGGAGACAGGAGATTCATTCCCCATTTTCAGAATCTGTGGTCAGATATTAATAATGATGTAATTCCTAATAAAGTCAAAGAAACTCACTTTAAAATATTTTTGAAAGCCAAATTATTTTGATCCATTACAAAGTTTTTATGTTTATTTTTTAGGTGTTTTACAAATTTGTCACTATAACTGATATAATGGTCTTGTTTATGGATTTTGATACTGGTTTATTGGAAATGGATAATATAACTAAAATTCTAATTTTATTTGGTAAATATCATATAGGCTACATAAAGCAAAATGTACCAAATGGTAGACTAGTTGCGACTGACTTGAAGTTTTTTATGACTCTCTGACTTCAATACAAGTGTAAAGCCGTTAAGACATCTCAGCTGTTGAAAAGAATAGGTATACTTGATGTATTAGATCAAGATGTATGATTGATATTTTGATACAAGATGCAGAAAGATCTACATTTTTGTAGGACTCTGTATCCCTCTATTGTTATTGCAATAAAAAAGGCCATCGCTGTCAGCTCCAGGGATTCTCCTCAGCACTCATTACAGGCTTAGTTCACACAAAAATGAAAATTAGCCCATGATTTACTCACCCTCAAGCCATCTTGGGTGTATATGAATTTATTCTTTCAGCTAAACACAATATGAGTTATATTAAAACATATCCTGGCTCTTCCCAGCTTTATAATGGAAGTGCAAGTTTTTGAAGCCCAAAAAAGCGCATCCATCCATCATAAAAGTAATCCATGCGACTCCAGGGGTTTAATAACGGCCTTCTGAAGCAAAGCCATGTGATTTTGTAAGAAAAATATCCATGTTTATAACTTTATAAACTATAATCACTGGTCGGATCTGGGCCGACACTATCCTGCTGTCTGGGAGATGAGTGATAAACGTCTCAGAGATGTACGTGTGCTATCAGGGGATCTGCTCACATTCATCACAGTTTATTCATTCATAAAACGTTTGTAAAAATGTTTGTAAATAGCCTACTTATTAAAAATGTATGTCTTAATTAACTAAACTAAAATTAAGCACAACTCATTTTTTGAAGTGAGGAGGCTATTTTATGTTTTTAATCATTCAATCTCAGGAAGGATGAAGGAGCTTATCGCACAGTGATTTGTGCCTTTACATTATATTAATACAAATAACAGTATTATTGAGACTGTATGAATATTTCATTACAAGTAGCCACCCAAACTTTTTGTGAGCTGAATTTTTTTTATTTTTTTTTAAACTTGAAGTAGCCTACAATATTTAGGTTAATATTTCAATAATTTAATGACTTACACATATTCACGATTGTCTGACGGTGGTTAATGGTCATATGACATGCAAATTAAAAAACTAATTTTAGTAAAAGTGATTTTTTTTAATAGTTTTTATTTTAAAAATATTGAAATCATTACTAGCCTATTAGTAGTAGTAGTAGTAGTAGTAGTAAAATCCATATAGGAATTTTATAAAGTTTTCGTTAAAGAGTTATAAGCCATGAACCAAGACAATCACAACACTACAAACTTTGATTTGAAGCTAAAAAGTATTTGAAAACTAAAGAGGTACAAGACTGAACTGAGCGGCTTTAGTGACTGAGTAAACTACAATCCCATGAAGCATTGCGGACAGCATAATCAAATTAAATATAATAGAGAAATATAAAACTACCCATTTAAAACGTTGATTATACATAGGCTATATATAAAAACAAAATTTTAAGTTTAATGCAAAATATGCATATATATATATATATATATATTCAAATATTTCAGTATTTTCAGAGCGTAAGGAGATCGGCTCGTCATTCGCAGTGCATCATGGGAGTGGGCGGAGCTAACGAGATCTTTTGCTTGTTTCGACACTCTGATTGGTGGTATTTCTGTGCAGCATCATTAGCAATGTAGTTTTTCACCAGGAATTCCACTGGTAAACACAATTATTTTTAAAATAAGCTGAAATAATTGACCGACGGCTTCAACAGAAGCAAATACCATCGATGAACAGCCTCGTAGCTCACAGCAGGGCCGTCTTCTTCAGGAGGTTTCTACTTCAGTTTCATTGTGACTTTAACCACTCATACGCCTTCATTGTAAAAGAGAGTTTGGATCAATCCTATTTAATGATTGTTAGCAACTCTGCATTCCTGGCTCTGTTGTCTGTTTAGAGACAAGAGATACAGTGACTCAATGTAAAACTTAGGACATTTTGTTAAAATTAAGTAAAATTATGTCATAGAGAGGCTTATGAATACTCAGATGTAAATTAACTTATAGACTACTGTATCTGCTGCACTCTTGGTCACCTGCTGTCTAGATCTTATGTACTCAAACTGTGCATTTGATAACCATGAAGCAGGACGTCCCAGTCAGACTGTCCTCAGCCCGATCCCTTCATGAACTCTGAACAGGAGCACTGGAAGTCCTGACGTCACTTCACTGTAAACAAATCACTGCATTCCTCTGATTTCTTTCCTTTTTAGGCCACGAATTAATGGTGCGAATACAGTACAACACACACAGAGTTGAGAGTTCCCGACACACACTCAAACACCACGTTTAAAGGAAGAACTCAAGGCAAAGATATATTTATAAAAGTCTCCGGACTGAAAACTTCTACTGTGGTTGCCAAAGTCTTGTAACTCATGAACACGTGACTTGTTTTTCAGATGTAACTAGTTAATAATTGTCATGTATTATACTGATAGAGCAGGATGGGCTCCCTAATAAAGGGAATTGCAAAAATACTAATATTTAACACTGCAAACCTAACAATATAGTTTATACCTGAACAAGAATGTATTAGATGTGGTACAGAATAGCAAGTATTGCACAGCCATGGGATGTACTGTACACTGTATAACCTGAAAGTAACTTTTATTTTGGTCATCATTATGAAGATTACTGGATATTTAGATTTAATATGAATTCACATTCACTCTTTATTTTGAGTGTGTTTAGCTTTGGAAACACGACAGCTGTTAGTTAACCATTTACTGCTGCTGTGAGTCCCACTCCCTCTCTGAACCCGGTGTTTGGAGAAGTCTCAGCACACACGGCATCTTCTGAGAGGAGCTGACAGTGTTTATGAAGTGTTTGGAGAATATGATCCTGCTCGACACCTTCTCCAGAGCAGCTGCTGACAGGATGATTGACAGCTCGAGCACTGAGCTGCGCATGCGCTGTACTGACGGCCGCCACACGAGGGCGCGCGCGCGCGAGCTGAACACATTACGAGCTCTGGATATTATGATTTTTGAACACCGGCCTATTTTTATGACAATTACGATTTTCATACTGTGTGCGTATCATTGTGATACATATGTATTATTATCCATATATATATATTTTAACCTGGACCACAAAACCAGTCATAACAAGGGTCAATTTTTTGAAATTGAGATTTATATAGGCTATCATCAGAAAGTTTGAAGACTTTCCATAAGCTTTTCATTGATGTATGGTTTTTTAGGATAGGACAATATTTGGCCGAGATACAACTATTTGAAAATCTAGAATCTGAGGTATGGTTGCAAAAACATCTAAATATTGAGAAAATCGCCTTTAAAGTTGCCCAAATTAAGTCAATGTTGCTGCATCCACTCACAAAAATACATTTTTGATATATTTACGGTGGGAAATTTACAAAATATCTTCATGGAACATGATCTGTACTTAATATCCCAATGATTTTTGGCACAAAATAAAAATCGATCATTTTGACCCATAAAAAAATATTGTTGTCTATTGCCACAAATATGCCCGTGCGACTTATGACTGGTTTTGTGGTCCAGGGTCACATATGTGATCCTTACTTTAATTATGGGGAGAAATATTCCTGAATTTGCATTTGTGGGATTCATGCGAAATATTTAGCCTTCTAATGAGGTGTCAGTGGTGTGTGTTCTTTAGAAAGGCAGTGTGTAATTGCACCCGGGTTGAATGAGAGACATATGTGATGTGTGATGATGGTCGTGTGTGTGTGTGTGTGTGTGTCACTCACGTCTGCGGCCTTCTTCTCGGCCTGCTCGAGTTTCTCCTGAGCGTCCTTCAGTGACTCTGAGTATTTGTCCAACTCGTCCTCCACACCCTTCAGCTTCTTCTGCAGGGCCAGGAGCTCCTCTTCCAGCTACACACACACACACACACACACACACACACACACGTTGGGTTTTCATGTTTTATGGGGAACATACTCATCAGACAAAACTTTCTGCATTTTTACATTTAAAAAAAAACTCATTCTGAATGATTGTTCAGACACTTGTTTCCTCATTTTCACACACACTCACGCTCAATAAACCTGTGTAGAAACCTTTGCATTTTTAGTCCCTTTATTAATTCATTGTCCATATGGGGCCATTTTTCCACCTGGAAAAAAAGTAATTGTAATGACATTTGATCCCCACAAACACAGCAAAATATGACTGACCCACACCCAGAACACCCGTGTAGAGCTAAAACTACGGGTCCCGTCTCTGAAAACACAGTAAAATGAGGTGGTCAAAAGCGTTTCGCCTAGTTTTATTCACTTATAAACTTGTGTTTCTCCACATTTTGGAAGATCATTCCCCATCAAGTAAAGTGTCCTCCATCTGAACTGACTGATAAACGATGATCTCTAAATCCCGTCTCATAAACGGGTCATTGGTCTGGTTGGGAATATGAAGCTGTGGAGAGTCAGCTTCCAAACCACAACCCATTAACCGTATCATCACACACACTCAGTGTCATAAACCAGCCTCTCTTTATTGCTCAGTTCACACACACAGCCCATACCGCTGCAGAAATAGACACAGCTTTATAGGAGAGAGCTCATAAACCGAGACAATGCGCTCATGATGGATGGCGTCCCAGCGGCCCGTCTGCCGGAGCGGGACAGGCTCGGGAACACAGGTATGAGGAGCGCCAAACGCTGCGGCTCCAGATGGGACAGAGCCTTGATCCCATTATGTTGAAGAATTTCATGAAGGTGGAGCGGGACAGAAAAAGCTCAAGGACAGCATGTGTGACCAACAGAGGCCTTGGGACAGGAATAGAGGGAGTTGTGCCATCGGGACACAGGCTTTCGGGACATTACAGTCTTTGTTCAAACAAAAACTGCATTAGATCAATGATCGGAGCACACGACCAATCCAATTCTAATGAGATATCTTGAGATCACTGATTCAAAATCAAATGGACATATAATGCATGTGCTCCAATGGAAAAGCCAGCTGCACTTCCATTATGGAGAATGACAGTATCCTTTGATGGAAAAGCCTTCTTTAAATGGCTTTTACTAAAATAGGGCCCGTCGAGTTCAGTCAAGCGATGGAAACTGTCGGCCCTCCTCTTAATCAGCCGGCTGTAATAAAGTATACCTGCTGAAATATGCTAACATATTTACACTTCTATATTTGGCATCGGTCACTTCAGTTAGGCATGATTGACAGGTCTTAAGGAACAAGACTATTAATAGCTCCACGTATCACAAATGCTGGACCATAAACTGGGATTAATCATTGGTTTTGGAGAGAAGTTGATGCCAATAACCACATGATTACTGATCACTCATCATACAGAACACAGAAAGTCAGATTATATGATTTCTGTGAGCACTCTAGGGAAACTTTTTTCTGATTTTTAAATTCTGGCTATAAATTATTTTGTAATAAACCATTTATATCACTGCTCAGACAACACCTCCTCAACCTTTTCCTGATTTCATCTCGTGGACGTGTAGAGAGTCTCAGTGAATGCGTTTACCTGTTTGCATTTGTCCTCGGCGCCTTTCTTGTCAATCTCAGCCTGTTCTGCGCGGTCGATGGCGTTCTCCTTGTCCAGCTTCAGCATCTGCATTTTCTTCTTGATGGCCTCCATGGTTGATGTGTTGTGTTTCCGCTAGCAGCCGAGGAGAAGAGAAGAGGAGAAGAGGAGAAGAGGAGAGCTTGTTCTGGGAGACAGCAGAGAGGAAACCCCTCCAGAGGAACTCTGGGCTTCTTTGGACACTTCTCTGAAGAGTCTGGGAGAGTGCCGTCCCCTCGCTCTGATTCGTCCCGCTGGAGGGGCTCAGCGTTTGATCCTGAGCTTTTGTCCATGTTTGGGAGGCTCTGGATCCTCATTCTCCAGTTAGACTTAAGAAGAGGTCAGGATTATTCAGTGCCTGAGAATAAAAACAGCTACTGATGTAATCATACATTACTCTCTCTGCATTCAGTGCATCACAGCTTTAACACGGATCTTTTTCTCATAGTCTCTTAAAGATGCTGTAATTCTAGTATGTGCTCTGATGACTTCACTGCCTGGACATGGACTTTTTTTTCTTTATGAACACATTGCATAAAATGCTGAATTTGTTTACAGTTTAAACTTCTTTTTTAAATGTCTTTAGACAAATGAGAAATAATTCAATTAATAAAAAAAAAAAAAAAAAAAAGTATAGCGCTTTTCACAATACACATCATTTCAAAGCAGCTTTACAGAAAATGCATGAGCCCAGATTACAGTTTAGAGTGATCTGTAATCAGAGGAAACTGTCTAACTTATGCATTTCAGAAATGTACATGTATAAATCACAGTTAGCTAAAAATGTATGGTAACACTTTACAATTGGTTAACATTAGTTAGCATGGATTAATAATGATCTGCACTTATACAGCATTTATTAATCTTTGTTAATGTTAATTTCAACATTTACTAATACATTAGTTAACACTTGTTAACATTAGTTAATGCACTGTGAACTAACATGAACAAACAAGCTGTATTTTTATTGAATAACGCTAATAAAGATGAACAAATACAGCAACCAATGTATTGCTCATGGTTAGTTCATGTTAGATTATATGTACATTATACTTGATATTACATTAACTATTGTTAACTAATGAACCTTATTGTAAAGCGTTACCAAATGTTTTAATTTAAACAATGCAATAATTTAAGGCAGAAACAATGAGCTCACTGAAGTGATGAATAGTTGTTAACAAATGATTATGACATTTAGCAAAATGTAGCATTGGTGCGTGTTGATTCAGATACTGTAACTTGGGCAGTTATTCACCGCTTATAAAGAAGGCACACCTTTGTTTCGGCTCATGCGTTGTACATGTAAATCCATCAAAATCTTTAATTTATGTATAATTTGTGCCCATCATGCTGTTTGTTCAGAGAAATGGTATTTTTAAAGCGTTTGATCAGGATTTATCCCACATCATAGTACAAAGACCGCACACCACACGCTTGTGTCATGTGAACGTGATCGCATCTGGTTCTGGTTGTGCTAGTATTGTTAGCTCTTAGTGCTGTTTGACACCAGAGATCATAACGTTGTCTTTATAATAATAATAAGATTAATTACAATAACTTTTGTGGGCAAGGATTAACCATGTTTAGATCCCACGTGTCAGACAAGTAATTGTTTGTGTCAATGATGAATTGTAAAATCAAACACAAGTGAAGTAAATGGAGCACCACAAGGCTCAGTCTTCGGTCCTCTTTTATTCATTGTGCACGCTCCCCTTAGATAATACTATCATGAAACAATAAACTTACATTTTTATGCTGATGGCAGTTAGCTTTGCATGTATCCTCCAGATGCAATTTCACAATTGTTCAGATGTAAAGAATCCATTTTAAAGAATGGACGTCTAATCATTTCGCCCCCAATTAAATCAAAAAAAAAAAAAAAAAAAAAAAAAAAGAGGAATTATTCATGACCAAAACTTCAAACATACGATTTATTAAGATGATTGATGTTGTCATCTAGTTACGCTATTTGTTTTTAGAAAACCACATTTCCAGTTTCCTAGAAAGCATTCTTTTGCTTTAGAAATATTTTATTAAACATGAAATCTCTTTAGCCAGGCAAATAATGATTTACCTTGATATTTGAGTGCACATGAACTACTGATATGTTTAAGCATTATAAAATGTTCATTAATGACCTATTAATTATTCGTTTTTAATGTTATTGGTCTATACAAGTAAATGATAAACCCTCCAACAACAGCACCTTGTAGAAACAAAACAAACACACAAATGCAATAGGAGATATTTGAAAAACAGTGAATTTATGAATTTTTTAGTTAAACACATGATGAAGTGCGTTTGCTTATTTTAGGTGAGAAACTGTTAAATACACAATTATAAAATATAAAAGCAGGACAGATTCAGAATATACTGAATGCAACAGGAAAGGCAGTAATGGCAAAAACTCAAAGAGTTTATGTAGTTGATCCATTAATAACAGTCTTTATCATTTCTTTAAAACAGTTCTTTATAATTATTCTTTGATAAACAACCATTTTAACTAACCAATTCTTTCGCTGCAAATCATTTTTAATCTAATAATGTCTGTATACATCTGGATGGGAATTACATCGACAGTGAATTGGAACAAAAGGGAAAAAAAAACCATTATAAAAGCAAAAATGGAAATATGGCTTTTATGCTTTATAAAAGATATACCTTTGATAGAAATGCCAGTAGATCAAGTTGTCACAAACGCAAACATTGACACTGCAAAAAACATTTAAAGGAGATACTATTTGTAACGTTTCAAAGCTTTATTATTCTTTTCTTTAAAAACTGATATGTTTTCTCTATGAATTGTTTCAACGCAAAGTTAATGATTGCACCACTGGTCCACATTGCCACAAAAAAAAGATAAAAAGAAAAATGGAAAACAGCTGTCGACTGTCAGAAGAGCAGAAGACACACTGTCCTAATGTTGTCTCGGAAAGCTTACCAGACATTACAAACACTGTTTGGCCCCTGCCATGATCACAAGCGCTCACGACTGCTGATCTAATTACTCTATCTAGTACTGAAACAACAACAACAACAAAAAATGATAGAATTTTATAGAAATTAAAATTAACTTGCAAATGTGGCATATTTTCAAAATACAACAAAACAATAAAGCTGGCATGACAATGCTCATAAAAGTGACTTTTAAAATAGACATCCTGATACATGGTTCACTTTTTACTCGTTGCATATGATGAATGATTTCCTCATCCTCTGGTGTGTGTGTGTGTAATGTCCCGGATCAGGCTCACTGGTCCTGGTCGTCCTTTCGGAGCTCCGACGGCAAGAACTTGTTCTGTTGCTGTCGGATTATGGCCAGCTTCTTCCGGGCCTCTTCCAGCTCTCTCTCCTTCCTCAGCATCTCCTCCTGAGCAGCGATGATCTGAGGACACACACACATCGCAGCACATTAACTAAACAACATTCATAACATACTTAATTCACTGCATGTCTAAATCGGTCCCACTTTCTATTAAGTGGCTTTAAGTACAATGTACAATTATTGTGTTGATGTCGTATTGTAAAACACTTGAGGTGTGATACGGGTAAGGTTAGGGACAGGTGTGGTGGTGTGGGTGGGTTAAGGTGTAAGCGAAGGGTCAACAGTGTAATTCTAAATGTAATTACATAAATGAATTACAGCTGTAATTACATGCAGGTATTTTCAAGATATAAGTACAATGTAAAAACAAGCATGTACACAGTAAGTTCATTGTATCAAATTATTAATTTGAATGTTAGTACATAGTAGTTAAAGCCACTTAATATAAAGTGGGACCGTAAAAACAGACAGGTAGCAACTTAAGAAGCAAACTCCCACTGTCACGTTCAATCATTGTGCTGGAAATACTCCCAAAACACACAGTAAACATGCAATCGCTGAGGTTTCACTGATGTTCTCTTTACCTGAGCAATGCCGCCCACCATCTTGCTCTTCACTATCACAGCCTGATCATCTTGAGCCTCGAACGCAGCCTTCTGTGCCGCCTTCACCAGGTTATCTGATGCCCGCTTCACGGCATTACCAGCAGCCTGAAGACAAACAGACATCAGAGTACTCTCCTGAGCATTCAACAAAACACTTTAAGACCCACCTCATCAAACTCACTCTGTCTGAACTTCAGATACCATTCCTAGAATATCAATACTTCAATATTAATAATCAATACTTAAATACAAGAGTAATACTAGACACACTGACTGACATTTAACCAGTTGTCATCTAGCTCTATATTCACAGCTGCTACAGCGTTCGGACACTGTTTTGTCACACGGCAGACCTGTGGACATTTTAACTTGTGCCTACAAGTACAACTACTTTAATGTGTGACTAGAAGTGAAACTACAAGTACAACTATAATTTTTGGCTACAAGTGAAACTACAAGTACAACTACTTTAATGTGTGACGAAGTGAAACTACACAAGTACAACTACTTTAATGTGTGACGAAGTGAAACTACAAGTACAACTACTTTAATGTGTGACTAGAAGTGAAACTACAAGTACAACTATAATTTTTGGCTACAAGTGAAACTACAAGTACAACTACTTTAATGTGTGACGAAGTAAACTACACAAGTACAACTACTTTAATGTGTGGCTAGAAGTGAAACTACAAGTACAACTACTTTAATGTGTGACTAGATGTGAAACTACACAAGTACAACTATAATGTGTGACTAGAAGTGAAGCTACACAAGTACAACTTTAATGTGTGACTAGAAGTGAAACTACAAGAACAACGACTTTAATTTTTGGCTACAAGTGAAACTACAACCAAACTTTGTTGCTACCAGTAAAACTACATTAATTTGTGACTACAAGTACAACGACTATATTTTTTTGCTACAAGTAAACGACTTTAATTTGACTACAGGTGCAACTACAAGTACGACTTTAATTTGTGGCTACAAGAGCAACTACAAGTACAATTACTTTAATTTGTGAACACAATGAAGTAGCTTTTAGCAAGCAGGGGTTTGTAGTCAAACCCCATATATCTGGTGTGTGTAGGGAAGGCTCAGCCTGTGTCTGGACTCCAGGGATGGCTTTAAAAGGAAAAGCAGCTGTGGAGAGAGCAGCCTGAACTAAACACATCACTGGAGCTCTTCTGGCAAACGCTCCAGGAATTTTTTTTTTCCTTTTTTATGCCTTTTGAGGCATTGTGCATGGCTGAAGGTGTGATTTAGGGTTGAGTGTGTTCAGCTGTCAGTAGTCTTGAGTTATCTCTGCAAGAGGAAGGACTGGCCCGCACTTTATACACAAACTAGAATAGCTAAGAGATTCTGCATTGCTGCCACAGAAGACATTTCACATCACTGTGCACAGCTCTATTAGTACAAGGAACAAACGCACATATTAGACACTGGGGAGTTGATAAAAAACAAACAAACAAAAAAATTCTTTAAATGATAAATCTTCCAAGTAAACTATTCATCTGTGAAACAAACCCATTTTACAAACCTCTCAAATATCAATTGGTCTTGTATCATAAGCAGTATTTGGCCTTATTTTGAGCAGGTGAGGAGACTTCTCATGGTCAGATATCAGCAGAAGTAAGATGGTGGAGTGGGGAGGGAAGTCTATCACAGGTAAAAACATCCGACCTGCTAGGTCTGAAAATGTAGTGTGTGTGTGTGTGTGTGTGTGTGTGTGTGTGTGTGTGGGGGGGGGGGGTAGCAAAGGAATGATTGGCCGGATTGATGTGGCCATCAGTAAAAGGCGGCTCTAAAATCTGATTGGCTGGAGTAGAAAGCGGATGGAGTCGTGCTCCGGTTGTGCTGTAAGTAATGTTTTAAAATTCACAAATGTGTACTGTGGCAAACACAAGGAAAGATCCACAAATACATGCACACCATTCCACAAAATGTCTGTTTCATTGTATATTTCATATTGAGTGAATCTCAGAATGTGGCTGTGTGCAACATAATGAATTAAACAATAAATAAAGATGCAAAAAAAAAAAAAAAAAAAAAAATCAGACTTCACTTTAACTAATGCAAATGATGGCAGTCATTCAGTTGGTGAATGGATGGGATGTAGAAAGTTTGACAATTGGAGAGTCATGTACACTTTCCATACCAAATTGTGCACTCATATCCCAACAAAATACCAGCTATTAATATTTCTCACATTTCCTGACCCATGCAGCACTGGTTGTAATCTAAATATTAATGCAAATTAATAATCATTAAGGAGTGTGTTCAACAGCAACTTAAGTGTTGCTCTCAGTGTCTCTAGAGACAAATTATCTAATAATGTTACATTTCTAAAGCAGATTTCTGAGGACCATTTATTAAAAATCTCCCAGCAGCCACCAGCACTGCTGTTATCACAAGCCCTCATCAGAGCATATAACAAATCCGACAACTGGACTGTGTAAGACAAGATGATGACACTGGGTCTATTCCTGCTCCAGCATTACATTCATCTCACGGCTGCACAGTTAAACACAGCTAAACTATAAATCTACTGTATCTGATGTCATGGGAATCTCTAGCAAAGCTCCATGTTTAATGTCTGAATGTCATTTCATTTGCTGGAAAACTCAATATGGAGTCTCTGCCTATCGTGATGACGAAGATATAATGTTGATCTCAGAGTTGATCAGGTTTTAACTCTAACCCTGTGCAGGACGACAGCTGTCTCCCTGGAGGCAGGAGGGGTGCGTCACTCAATATTTAAAGGCTTTGTTGAGAGGCGGACACAAAACAGCTCAGACTCTTCTTTGCTTATTCGTGTCAGGCCACTGCAATGGCAAATGATGAGAGGAAAATGATGATCTTTCATATTAGGATTCTGGTCAATTTGACACATTTCGATTTTTTTTAACTGTCTGTAATACTGGGTAACTATGATATTCTCCTTAAAATTTTGAGGGTTTTTCTCATTTAGTGTCATTAACATTCCTGCAATGTGTGGTGGAACGTGCGCACAAAATTTATATTATAATTATGATATTTGCGGGTCATTTGCATTTATGCATTTGTCAGATGTTGTTATCCGAAAAAACGTACCCTGAAGGAACACTTTTTTTTTTAAGTATGAAGGTATAAATCAGTTCACATGTTGTTCAGTTCACAGAAAAAGTGCTTTTCCACACTTCTTCTGTTTAAAGTGTTTAATTCTCTTTAAAATATTTACAATACGGACACGATATTTACAGAGAAAACAAAAATGTTTAAAAAAAACTTACATTAAAAATACAATTTATGCATGTTCTTGTTTCTTTCTCAATGTGTGAGAAGTGAGTATTAATATTAAAGGTCTACCTTAAGATTTTTACCTTATTCCTTTTTTTGTTTTTCATAGAAAAAGTTTAGTGACCCCACTTTTACGATCATGCACTCTTACATTTTGTTGCATCAATGGTTCTATTAAAAACATCCATGGAATCTTTCCATTGCACAAAAGGTTCTTTATGGAGGAAAAAGATTCTTTAGATTATTGAAATGTTCTTACACACACACACAGACACAGACACAGACACAGACAGACAGACACACACAGACACACACACACACACACACACGCGCACAAAACAATGGTTATTTTAAGAGCTGATCACTGAAAGGTTCCTTGGTGAAGCAAAAATGGTTCTTCAATGGCATCCCTGCAAAAAACCCTTTTGGAACCTTTATTTTTTTAACTCAATACTGGGGTCTATCAGAACATGTAACTGTATGGACATACTGAAACACACACACACACACACACACACACACACACACACACTGACCTGCAGTCTCTTCATGGTCTGGGAGTCCTGGTCCGCCTTGACCTTGCAGGCCACGAGCAGCTGAGCTGTAGATGCTGCCACCTGTTTGGCTGAAGAGATGAGCTTCTCCTCGCTGGCGTGACCCTGAACGGCGGAGTTGGCCGCCTCGCACAGGTTGTTAGTGGCTGCGGCCACCATACGGGCCTAGAGCAGATGAATTCAGGAACAAAATATGTGTTAAACATCCACCTCATCAAAAACTACATGTATATATGAGTTTACATGCAACCTCTGAAATCCACGAGAAGAAACTGAGAAAGTTAAAGGGTTAGTTCATCCAAAAAATGTATATTCTGTAATCATTTTCTCACCCTCATGTCGTTCCAAACCTGTATGACTGACCACAAAATAAGATACTTTTTTCTTGTCCATACAGTGAAAGTCAATGGAGACCAATGCTATTTTGAACCAAACAGTCCAAACCAAAAAATCGAATCGTACTGCTCTCCATCCCCGGTTCGGCACACACTTGCACCGCGGTTCAACTCACATCTATAATATGGTTTGTTAAAAGTAACAAAACAGACGGACAGAGCTCCTAATGCATGTTTCTGTCGATGGATACAACAGCGATGATAAAAAAAACGTGGATAAACAGTCACTCTTTGTAAACTGTTCAGTGCGAGAGCCGTATGCTGTAATATGATCAGTCATTAGCGTCATCATCATCACCCGGTGTGATAGTGCGTGAGTGCAGGACCTGGATAGCACACTCTCTGTGTTTAAACTAAACTCATTTAAGCCGTGCCAGTTTAAACATTAGAGCGCCAGAAGACATGAATGAGAACTCGCGCCCGCGCTGTGAGAAGGTTTGTGTGTGTACTCGTCAGAAGCACGCTCACGGAAACCCCCGTCTCAGACATCATGCAAATATTGAGTTCAATTTCAGTGGAGAAAGACAACGCATGTGTACAGTATCAGTGCATTATGTCTTAAAGTGACAGCAGCCTAATATTCCTGCTGTGTTTTTAATGTTAATCAAACAACAAAAGACAAGGAAATCACTCACTGCTCTTGACTGAATAGCTTTTGTAACTTTAACGAGGATTAATCTTTAATTTATACAGTCAAATATGCAATGTTATTTTACACTTGATTACTTTACTCAATTTCTGATCCTGAAAACTAATGTTAGACCTCCCTGAAAAACATAAAGCACTGTTTATTTTATTTGTATCTTTGCACTATTGTGTTTATTTGTGCTGTTGCTTGTAGTTTGATTATTTGTTCTTATTTTATTTATTTTTATTTGACAGTAGTTCTTTTTTCCCCTGAAAATAGCACAACCGAAACCGTGACTCTAAAACAGTGAAACAAACCGAACCGTGAGCAATTCGAACCGTTAAACCCCAAGTTTATAACTATATGAGGGTGAGTAAATGATGACAGAATTTTTATTTCTGAATGAACTATCCCGTTAAGCTCAATTGAGGAAGAAATCAGCGAGTTTGAAACAGACTTACAGCTGAAATGAGACCCTGAGACCACTGTCCATCATCCACTGCATTTGCTGGAATCGCCCCGACCTGACAGACAGACAGAGAGATAGGCAGTACTGACTTAGATGATTTGCAGGCGTTGTGTATGAAGTCGAGTGGTGTGTGTGTGTGTGTTGTACCTTCCCCTGGGCCACCAGCTCCCTCTGAGCGGCAGACGCAGCTTTGACCAGAGCGCTGGTGGCGGCGGCGATGGATTTGGCTGCTTCCAGAATCTGCTCCTCAAAGTTCAGACTCTCATCAGCCTCCTGTTAAACAACACAACAGAACACACATTTACATCACCGTCTCAACACGGAGACTGAACTTCAAGGTGTTTTCCACATGCGTATGAGCACAACACAATGCCTTTTCATTCCAGTATCCATGATGATGACGATGATGATGATGATAGTAATTCATGCTCAGTGATTGTGTTCGTGGCTACATTCATAATTCGTGTTACCTTAAATCCAAATCCAAACTGGGCAATGCAAACGGGAAGAGTCAAACAGATATCATATAATGGTCAGGAACATTAGATTAAGAATATATGAACACAGTGCAGGGTTTTCCAAGCTAAATGTGAGATGTGAAGCAGTATAGTGTGTCAGTTAAGCCGGTTGAGTCCCGAGGGGTGTGGGTAAACGTTTCCTCACCTTGGGCTTGGCCCGGGGTTTGAGCTGCTCCAGTTTCTTGGCGGCGGCTTCGATGGCAGCTGCGGCTCCCAGCAGCTCGTTCTCGGCGATGACCGTCGGGTCCTCAGGGTCCACCCACTCTGTGCCTAAACACAGCATCAGATCCAATCTCTAGGTCATCGTACTAAAAACTACTGCCTTACTGAAACTGTACAGCTGTATGAAAACATCATTTCACCAGAAGTTAACTGTAGGAGTCAATTCTTAAATACGTTTTTTAAACACATTTACTCAGATTTAAAGAGAAACCAAAGTTTGGGCTTCCTCCATCTCCTTGTATACTCGTGTTCTACCTCTGATTTGAGCACTTTCTGCATTGTTTAGAATTTCTTTTTTTCCCTTTTTTTACATCTTTACATTTGTTTTTTAATAAATCATGAGGTTCTGAAAGGTGTGTGCATAATTTTACAACATGTTTACAAGGTTTTTTTGCTCTTTTGAAAAAATAAATAAAGAAGTGTACTCAGTAGACTTTCAGACCTCAAAATGCCCGCTTGGGACACTCAGACTATTGAAAGGAACTACTCTACAAACACAACACTCGGAAATATTGATATTAGAATGAATACAGTACAGTTCAAAAGTTTGGATTTTTAAAAATGTTTTTGAAAGTCTCTTCTGCTCACCAAAGCTGCGTTTATTTGATCAAAAATACAGTAAAAACAGTAATATTGTGAAATAATTACAATGTTTTCTATGTGAATATATGTTAAAATGTAATTTATCTTTGAATTTTCAGCATCGTTACTCCAGTCTTCAGTGTCACATGATCCTTCAGAAATCACTCTGATATGATGATTCGATGCTCAAGAAACATTTCTGATTATTAGCATATTTTTGTGGAAACCGTGACACTTTTTTTCAGGATTCTTTGATGAATAGAAAGTTCAAAAGAACAGAATTTATTGGAAAAATATATATTTTTTTGTAACTTTATAAAGGTCTTTCTCACTTTTGATCAATCTAATGTGCTAAATAAAATTATTAATTTCTTTAAAAAACTGACCCTAAACTTTTGACTGGTACTGTAAAAGCACATAATTTTCAATATGTGCAATAAAGCTGACAGTCAAAGACAACAACAGCAAGAAGAAAGCATAAATATCCTATTCTCTTCAATATCTCTTTTATTAAATATTATTTTGCTCATATGGGTACTAGATAGGTGGAAAGCCTCAACTTCACTTCCTTCGTTTTTATGTGAATTGGCACCTATAAATCCTCCTTTAAACGCGCGCTCTCTCTCTCTCTCTCTCTCTCTCTCTCTCTCTCACAGCAGAGATTCTCCCCGTCTCTCATCATGTGTTAAATCAGGGTCTGGGTATTATCAGCCCGAGCTCTCAGATCACTTTCAGTGATGGGTGGCAGGGATTATCCTGATAAATCCTGCTTGGATTCCCTCCTCATGATGCAGAACTGGAAGTGGACACTTGACCTGATCAGATGGAGAGGGCAGGAGAAGCCCAGGATCTGGAGAAACATGACACACACACACACACACTGTACCTTTCATGGCCTCCGCAGCCTGTATGAGCTCGGTCACTGAGCCGGCCACGCGTTTGGAGTAGTTGGACAGCTGCTGCTTGAGGTCATGACTGGGTTTATGGATGATCTGCGGATGGAGAGCACAACACTTCACACACATGAATGTATTAAAACGGGGATTGTTAGATCAATCTGACACTGATTCAAGCGCTGTTAGACACTCGTGTGATCAGTTTGTAGTAGTGATTTCTGAGATGTGTGTGTGTGTGTGTCCTCGGCGTGTCCTCCAGGGTGGTGCTGGTGACAGTGAAACAGGTGTGTGGCATTAGCAGAGCTGTTCGTTTGGAACAGACGGCTAAGAAAAGACTTGGCCATGAGGAGGAATGCTGAGAATGACATGGACAATACCAGAAACACACACACACACACACACACACACACACACACACCCACAGACAAACATATGCCATCTGTCTGTCTGTACAAACCCTATAAAAATCACAAAGGACAGTCGGTCTCTCTCTTCAGGGTTTTGACCAATGGATTTCAATATCAGGTCCAGTCATTTATGCTCAATGTGGTGCATCTGCCTTTAAATGTCAGGTGACTATATTTGGAATAAATAAAAGTAAATGATCAATAGTTTTATTCCACTCAAGCATTCACAAAACGTTATACATAAAATATTTAAGAGCAGAGTAAAACTAGAAATAAACATTTCAGTTACTATGGATTTATAGACCTTTTCCAGCCCCGGAAAAACGTACTCTTAAAATAACCTGAAAATAACAGGGAATTTTAAGAGTACGCAACCCGAGTGTGTGTTGCTTCAAGAGAGCGAGCACACATCGGTGTCGTCTTATTTCATTTTAATTATTCTATTTAATCACCGTCCCTTTCTGTTCTGATGTTCTCCTCGCAAAATGTTAAATGCACATGATTAACACACAGAAAATACTCAAACATCATCATAGTGAAGTCACACTGGCAAAATGTTAAATCCTTCAGCACATCATTCAAATGTTGTTTCATTCAGTATATCTGAAAACTGTAACAACACTGACTAATCAAGATGCCACTCATATTTTCTAGTTAAAAGGTCTCAGAAAGCACTGTCAGCGTCAGGAGACATAGATACCCCTGACCTATCAGAGGAATCACACCAGTTCCTACACAGACAGACCCGACGAGTGCTTCTCAAGTGCATAACTAACAATCTGCAAAAATAACAATTCATCATGATATTGGTGTCAAAATTTTGTTTCCTTCATCAAAATGATTGCAGCTTTGTTTTCTGTGCCCCCTATGGGCAGGATTTCACAAAATATAGGGTTTTTTTTGTTAGAAAAACCTTTTTTGCAGACATCCCAACCTGCAGAAAGTCATTTCAGGGAGATTTTAACTAATTTGCAGGCATCAGGGAGCCGCTATCAATATGCGGGAGACTCCCGGAACTTCCGGGAGACTTGGGATGTCTGTTTTTGTCGTGAAAGTCTATAGATGATACATGCCAAATGTTGCGTGAAACACAAATGTCCAAGAGGAAGTTTCAAAATTTGGTTCTGCAGAAAAAGACGGAAATGGAAATAAAATAGATCTGCAACCCAGCAGTTGAGACGCACTGCAGCATCCTCTCTGTTATAGAACTTTTGTCTCATGTTAAAAGAGTGTGCAAATACACACAAAACACACACACACACACACACACGGGCAGAGAGATTCACATGCAGTCACCTGTAACTCACCGGCTATCAGTGAACCAACACACACGCACACACACACGCACACACGGAAAGAGGAAGAGAACAGAAAATAAATGAGGAAAACACAAAAAAAAACTGCATAGCACTGATCTACTGCCTTATTACAACTATCACAAAATCCCACATTCAACAACTCATATGGACCTTTACAAATAAAACTATAATCCAGTATCCACCTTTAAACATTTTAAGCCCTATTCGGACAGTAAATGTTCCTCATGAGGACGTATGGCTCCTCGTGCTCGGATGAAGATAATTCACGGTGGAGGTGCGAGTTTGTGATCCTACGAACCCAGACATGCACTATTCATTTGGTCAATCATATTTCCTATTTAATAAAAAGAAAAATGGACATGCTATTGGTTTAAATGGTTTTCTTGAGTTGCATTTTATCTCTCAAAATGGTGGACATCCTTTTAAAAATGTGGAAATTACTAGGTTTATATTTTGTATGTATATAGCTGTATATAATGCATATTTTAAAATTGCATTGCATACCTGTTGCTGCCATAATAATGCATAAATAAAGCATGCAAATCACCGCAAAGCTCCACAGTTACAATACGATGCTTGGCAGAGGTCAAGACGGATTTTCAAAACGTATTTTGGATTGATCCCATCTTATAAAGATGTGGTTTAGACCGCAATTACATTACCATACGACATTGGTGTTAGTCAAAAAACATAAGTAGGAGAAAAACACTGACATTGGATTCGGACGGCAATAAAATCACAGACTAATCTCTGTAAATGCTATAAAAAAATACATTACGTTCTCATGATAAACAATTACAGTCCGAATAGAGCTTTACACACATTTTTCAGTCACTGCGAGACCCACTGAGTGACAAACATCCTGTGAGTTCAGCCACTAAAATAACAGGAACAAACGCAGCGTCAGTTATTTCACACAGTTTTAACCCCATGACCCCCCATAAGGGAGCTCAAGAAGTGAGCGCGTGTGTGTGTGTGTTAATGGGATGCACCAGGGTGGTCTGGCAGACAGGTGTAACTCACCACCAGCACGTGCTCCAGCAGGCCCAGGTAACCCGTGGCACACTCCGAGCCGAAGCGCAGCGCTCGAGACTGAACGTCACGCTTCACCTCCGGGTGGAAGGCTGCTTGCTGAACACATCACAGACATCACACGCTTAGACATACTGACTTCACTAGGATTTCAAAATATGTCAAATGGTAACATAGAATTTTGAGAAGTAGTGTCTAAAACAAATAACATGGAAATAATTTTTTCTATTCCTTTCTAAACTTCAGCCGTTTATACAGTATTGTTTTATTTATTTAAAGGGATAGATCACCCAAACAAGGAAATCCTGTCATCATTTACTCACTCAAGTTGTTCCAACCCTGTATGATATTGTGAAGAATATGGGTAACCAGACGTTTGATGAACCCCATTGACTTCCATAGTATTTTTTTCCTACTATAGTAGTCAATGGGGTCCATTAACTGATCAGTTACCCATATTCTTCACAATATCTTCTTTAGAGTTCAACAGAAGAAAGAAACTCATACAGGTTTGAAACAACCTGAGGGCGAGTAAATGATGACAACATTTTCATTTCTGGGGAAACTATCCCTTTAATTGGCTGCATCATTGCCATCATCGCCACAACAAACATAAATTTACCATTTCATATTCAATGTCTTTGTTGTCTTTCCCTAAGGGAAAATACACAATAGTAGTTTTCATGCTGGTGAATTGTTCTGAAAGAGCTTAATGAAGCTTAATTGAAAAGAGCCCAGTTTTACAAGACTGCAGTCCTGTTTGATTTCAGAGGATTAGTGTAAATCTGATTGTGTCTGAAGTGGACGTGACAGCACACATGCAGTCGTTGATGCGTCTCAGGCGGCGGCGTCACCTTGCAGGAGTGCAGCATTTCGGCGATGGCGCGTCTGCTGAGGTTCGCGGTGGCGATCACGTCCTCCTGGCGGCAGGAGTTCCCAGCAGCCACTGCTTTAGCCGTGGCCAGCGTGATGCCTTTGGTCATGCGGATGAACTCCTCTGGGGTGGCGGTCTTCGGAGGAGGATCTGCACTGCTGAACACCTGATGGAGGGCCACAGGACATGTGATCAACACTAACGTGGAAAGCCACACTTCACTTGCTCTTCTTCATTCCACTTAATAAAGTTGAATAATAATAATAATAATAATTAGTTTTTCCCGTTGAATGCAGTGATTTAAATGTGTGTGTGTCTCACAGCCAGTTCTTGTTTGATGTGCTCTATGGTGGCCTCTAGTGCTCGCGTGCCTTTAGTGGCCTCGTCCTCCACCGCCTTCACCGTCTTCAGTAGAGACGTCACGTTCGTCACCATCACCTGATGCCACACAAACACCACACATCAACACTGCTCAACACTTATGACTTATGCTCTGGCAAGGAAGACTGCGCTCAAAGTACTCCGTCAAAGGAGAAGAACATAATCAGTTATTATAATGATAAGCACAACACAGAAATGTTTAAGTTTAGTCAATATTATAAATCTATACTGCTTTGCCTGAAGCCTGATACAGAAAAAGAGTTGGAAACACTATATATATATATATATTATAACAATATCCCATATGCATGTATTTGTGAAATTGTTTTATATCACCAGCAAATAAGTCAAGTCAAGTCAAGTCAAGTCAAGTATATTTGTATAGCGCTTTTCACAATACAGATTGTATCAAAGCAGCTTCACAGTATTAAATTAAAATAATACAACAAGGTTTGTTCCTAGTGAAATTTATTGATTGATAAAATTAAATTAAATATTCCCAAAATGTCCCCAACTGAGCAAGCCAAAGGCAACAGTGGCAAGGAACCTAAAACTCCATCAGGTGACCTAATGGAGAAAAAAAACCTTGGGAGAACCCAGGCTCAGTCGGGGGCCAGTTCTCCTCTGGCGTTTATGAACTAGAGGTCGGATTTAACTGTAAGATTAAAAGTATTATATGAATGCCTGGCTGAAGAGATGCGTCTTTAATCTAGTTTTAAACTGGGAGAGCGAGTCTGAGCAACGAACAGTATCAGGAAGACTATTCCAGAGTTTTGGAGCTAAATGTGAAAATGCTCTCCCTCCTTTGGTTGATCTGGATATCCTAGGTATGACCAAAAGCCTCGAATTTAGTGATCTTAAAGAGCGCGATGGATTATAGGGCGATAGAAGATCGGTTAAATAGACTGGAGCTAAGCCGTTTAGGGCTTTATAAGTCAGTAGCAATACCTTGTAATTAATACGGAACTTTATAGGTAACCAATGTAGTGATGATAAAATTAGTGTTATATGATCATATTTTCTTGATCTAGTAAGAACTCTAGCGGCGGCATTTTGGACTAACTGTAGCTTGTTTATTGAGGATGCAGGACAACCAGCTAATAAAGCATTACAGTAATCTAGTCTCGAGGTCATGAACGCATGAACTAACTTTTCTGCATAATAAATAATCTTACATTTATGATTTATTCAATATATGTTGCACTAACCATGAGATCTATTTAAGTATAAGAGTTTTAAGTATAAATATAAAATACTAATCTAACTTGTGCAAGTGATCCTGCATGTCCTATATAAACAAACATTGATGTATTATTTTAATTTAATTTTAATTTAATACTGTGAAGCTGCTTTGATACAATCTGTATTGTGAAAAGCGCTATATAAATAAACTTGACTTGACTATATGAAATACTCTTTGTATTTGTTTGTGTAGATTTGTGCATCTTTGAACAATATGAGTAAGTGTTATTTTAGTATTATATATTATGTTTATTAAAATGAACTTAAGTTTTCATTTTAATTTTAATTAAATTTTATAACATTTCTATTTAGCTTTAATCTTAGTTAAGTTTTACAAATTTTGTTACTTCAACCTAAACTTATTTCAGTCTCATTTTCTTTTTAAGTTTAAGTTAAGTTGTACCATCTAATATCAATATTTAATATATTTCAATTTTATTTCATTTCAATTCCTGAAAAACCTTTTAATAGTTTTTCCTAGAAATGTTTGATAGTTTAGCTTTAGTTAACCATATAAACACTGATGTGAGTGTAAATCCTCCAGCTCAGTTTGCAGGTCAAAGGGAAGGACCCTGATTTCAGGACAGCTCACAATAACCATTGAGATCAGTGTGCAGAGACAGACCGAGGGCTAACCGGAGTGTGTGTGTGTGTGTTATACCTTAGCAGAGTTCTTGAGCTGTAACATGGCGGGATCGTCGTGAGGTTTGCCGGCCGCTGCTTTGGTGGCGCTGATGAGATCACCCAGAGCTTTAGCCACGTCCTTCACCGCATTGATCAGAACCACCTGAGACACACCACACACACACACACACACATCAGACCACTCTGGCAGATGCTGACATCTAGTGCTCAGTAGCAAAACCTGCTCCCTACATAGCCTGCACCCGCCCTCTGACAGAGATGCAAACTCATGAAGAACACTCCTCATCCTCACACGAAGCATTTGAACAAAACTCAGACCGGCTCTAGCATCCTGCAAACCTACAGAGGACAAGCGCTTCGGATGGATGGATGGATTAAAAGAAACATTGAAAGTAAAAACCTGTTGCTCCATCGCTGCACCACAAGCATGGGCATAATATTAAACTTGTGTGTCACCAAATGTATATAGTAATAGGAGAAACATGTATCAGAACAAGAACTGCACAAGAAAAGAAAATTAATTCTCACAGTAAGAGTACCGCAAATATTAAGTAATAGGACACAACTAAAAGCTGTGTGTGTAAATATGAAGGCTAGTTAATGAAGTATCAGTCACATCATAACAGCATATTACCCTAACTAGCAATACAAAGTACAGAAAATGCAGTATGGACTCAAAGACTTCACTAAAATTCACTGAAAAACAGCGGCTGCATGTGAATGAGATCTTACAAACACTGTAATGGAGATTTCACTGGCTTGAAGATAAAGCTTTTAACACGATCATGAACTTGATGGAAGTGTAATTAAACCTCAATATCTGCATTTCATTGCATTTCCTTGAAAGATACAGCCATAACAAGCTTCGAGAATATGCCATGAATTATTAAGTGTTGCCATAGGAACAGCAGAAACCCAAGAATTGTTGCCAAGCACAGAACTAAAGACACACACACACACACTCACTCACACACTCTCACACACAAGACACTCACAGTCTCTCTCTCACACACAAGACACACACACACACTCTCACACACAAGACACTCACACTCACAGTCTCTCTCTCACACACTCGCGCACACACACACACACACACACACACACACACACACACACACACACACACACACACACACACACACACACACACACACACACACACACACACACACACACACACACACAGTCTCTCTCTCTCACACACAAGACACACACTAACACACATATGCTCACACACACTGGTCTTGACAGCAGGCGAGCTGTATTGTGTGTGGACTGAAGAGGCTCCTGATTGGGTCAGGATGGGGTGTCAGCAGTACCTGTGTCTCAGGGTCTTCAGAGCCCAAACTCGCTGCTCCCAGTTTGACCACATCAGCCAGTTTGGTGATGGTGTTGACGGAGGACTGCGCGGCCTGAGCCAGCTTCTCCTGACTCGCTCCGGCTCCGGACACCAGCAGCTTCGTGTCCTCCACCAGGACTTTAGCCGTCTTCAAGATGTGCTCTCTGACCAAACACATCAATATTACAATACAGGAGCAACAAACATTATATTAAAGGAAAGTGATTTTTTTGTTATTGATATTGGGGATAATGCGTTATAAGCAAGTGATGGGTTAGGACAGTGGTTCTCAATTCCAGTCCTCGTGACCCACTGCTCTGCACATTTTGTATGTCTCTCTTATCTGACACACTCATTTCAGTTCATGGAGTCTCTCCTAATGAACTGATGATCTGGTTCAAGTGTGTTAAATAAGGGAGACATACAAAATGTGCAGAGCAGTGGGTCACGAGGACTGGAATTGAGAACCACTGGGTTAGGTCATCAGAAGTTTTTTACAATTTGAAAATTTGGTAAAATATGTTAGAAATTTGTTAAAACATGCTTAGCAATGTGTTAAAAAAATGTTAGCTACGTCTAACAAACATGCTAAATCATGTTAGCAAAACTAAGTAACATGCAATAATGCCCAACCACACTGGAAAAATGTGACCTATTAAACCATGCTAGCAATGCCGAGAAACGTGTGGCCTGATCTCTGATTGTTTTTTTGTGATCTTATAATGTTTAATTGGGTCAGAAAAGGTTCACTGGGGACTGAACTGGTTTGATACGGTTTCTTCTAATGAGGTCAAATGGGTTCTGAACTGGTGGTCTGTCAAAAACTTTTTCAATCTGACAATAAAACCTACAAACTTAAAGATTTTAACACCATTTCCTACTTTCCGGCCAGTCTCTGTCAAGCCAACATCAATGTTTGTGATCAAACTCTATCCGTCGAGTTCAATTTGACATTATAATTGTTTTTATTCTGTTCTGATCAAAAACTTTGGGAGCTGATCGGAGCCACAGCTCAAATGCCACATACAGTTAAGTGAACGATTCTGGATCCTCAATGGTTCTATTAACATCTGTGTTGATCTGCAAACTGCTTCCCATCAATCCACACATATGTCCTGGGCCTTTTTCAAATCTGAGATGTGAACGCCCGGTGATATTTCATGACCTTTTCAATTGAAATAGTCAACTGAATGTGCACTGGGCACTTTGTGTGCTGCTGGAAGGACACATGCAGTGGAGTACCTGTGATCTGCAAAGGTCTCTGCGTTCTCTCGGTTGAGCGAGCCTGCGGTGGCAAACATGATGGTGGTGTCCAGATCCGCGATGATGCCAGACACGGCGCTGGCGGCGGTGATGCAGGCCTGAGTGCCACGATTGCCCGCCTGAAGAGCCGCCAACACATGAGACACCTGAGGGAGAGTGAAGGTATCAGGAGTCTGAGGAAGACTGAACAACATCCATGTCAGATAAGAGAAGAAGAAGAAGATCCGCTGTGAACCTTCTCGGAGACTTTGCGAGCGCTGTCGATGAGCTCCTTCTTGGTGTAGGAGTCGTTGGGACTGCACTGGAGCGCTCCTGCTTTACTGACCAGACCAGTACAGCTGTAACCCAGCTCGGTCACCTGCTTCTTGATGTGAGAACCGATCTGAAGAACAAACCACTTAACCGTCAAGTACAGTCAGCTTTGTAATAAATGTAACAATATTTCACAATATTACTGTTTTTAAAGCATTCAAAAAGTCTTAATGACCCCTTTTGAACGGTAGTGTTCATTTACTATGAATACAAACATTTATTTCTTTTGAATAACGTGCACTGATGAATTGCTCTCAATAAGAACAATAATGTGCAGGAAGTAAATGTGGGTCAATCTGATTTAATGTAAACTTAAAGGTTCAGTTCAGTTCATCTTTATTCACTTCCCGAAGGCAATTTGTGAAATGAATAAAGATGAACTGAACTGAATCTTTAAGTTCACATTAAATCAAATTGAGTGGGCAAGCCACGAAATCCAGCCAGAGGAACAGAAGATACCTCGTGGTTTTCAGCAGTCATGGCGGCACACTTGGCCTCTGACGCCAGGTCACCGAACTCTGTGGTCAGCTGATTGGCCAGACCGCCCAGCTCATCAGGGTTGACGTTGGATTTGGTAACCTGAGAACACAGCAGTTTAAAAACACACTGTCAGTCTTTTCTTGTCTATAAATACGGCATAATTCTCCCAACCGGGAATCATTTTAAACCATAAAACCATCAAAAACGTTTAAAATATGTACAGGGCTCAAAGCAAGCATTCGCAAGTGAAAATGACATGATGTGACTCTGGAAAATAATCTACATCTAATTTATTTATATAATACCATCAGAATAAAAATGCAAAAGTGCTCTTTGGTGCAGATGTTTTACTCTGTCCTTCTCTTTTGTTGATGGCAACAGAAAAGGCAAGCACAAGTTCACTGCTGTGTAAAAGAATGCAAAATTAAGGCATGACTATTAATTGTGCCAAGCTGATTAGCACCCACCTCAGTTTTTCAGCCAATAGTTGAGGCAGACAGTACAAACGTAATTAATATTCATGAGCAAAACCCTTCACCTTAGTTAGCACTTGCTTTAACCAGCTTTTCGTCAATATCATATGAATATGATTAATATATTATGTATTCTGCTTCATATTCATATTAAGTATTTTCGTATTTGAACATTCATAAACTACTTTGTTACTGAATAATAAGTTGTTCTAAAATGTCAATTTACTTAGATTCCTACTAGATTGCTATCAAATGTTCCTCAGGTGATTATTCAGGGCTGCTTCGCAGGTTTACCTATGATACTTTATTTATGTTCAAGCGTATCTTATATTTCTGAATTCTGTACTAATCCTTAAATCTGTTTTCAATGCATGCTTGTGCATATGTGTATATGGCGTCACTCAGACCATCTCTTACCATCTCCTGAACGGTGACAGCGATAGCTTTGGCCGTCTTCACCATCGTGGTCTGATAATCCACAAACGCCCCTTCAGGTTCGAACCCGGGCTCGTCCTCCATCTTAGTGATGGCCTGAGTGATGGAGTTGACCATTCCTCCCACAGCTCCCGCAGCGCTGGCCGCCTCCGCCAGAGTCGCAGCCAGATCGTCCACCGCCTCCTTCATCATCTGAACCGACTCCTCCAGAGCCTCCTGTGTGTGAGCCGCCTGAGGACACACAACACACACACGGTACTAGAGCTGCCCTCTAACAGTCCACTAACCGTTAGTCGACTAGAAAAGGCTTAGTCGACCAAGATTTAATTAGTCGGATTTACAAGATTCTTATTAAACTCAAAATCACGCAGTTCGTGACGGACAGATCGTTAAGGAAATCCAAACATTTGCCTATCAGATATGGCTTATCACTTGAAACATGTAAGTAGTAGACACTTAACAAGTCTGCTCGCACTATTGTTAACCTAGATAAATGTGCAATATTATCAGTGTTTGTGTGGAGAGCACGCTCACTGCATGACACGTGCCGGTGCGATCACTTGCTTAACTTAAAATACTCCGTCATTTTTGATCATACAGATAAGAGTAATGCAAACTGTAAAGGGTCTACTTTTATTTCTGTAAACTCACAATAACAAGAAAATGTTGTGCTTTTGTAAAATAATGAAAACAATCAGAATGCGCTGTCAGGCGTCTCGGTGAACTTCGAACATGGCACAAAAATGAACGAAACTCAGCGTACACTTGCCTCACAGACATGAGAAATATATCTATAGAAAGATTGACATATCTGCTTTTAAACGAACCAATTCAAATGGAAAATAATTATTTTCAGATTATGTAACCAGTATGAAACGTGCATATAGGCGCGTCCACTACTGCGGAGATGACGAGTCAGCATCGTCGACTTGATCTCTGCAGCCGAAAACATCAATAAATTATTAAAATGTTTACACAGTCTCTTTCTGTTTTTTCATGAGACTCATAAGCATTATGTTTGCCGGCGCGCTGTGGCAAGCTTTATGTGTGCGTTTGAGCTCTGATTAGGCTATGTATTATACATAGGCAATTTAAGGCGCATTATTATAATTTATGGCTTATTAATATAAACGCGCGATTAGTTGACTAACGGCTTAAATGAACGACTACTATTCCACTAGAACATTCTTTAGTCGAGGGCAGACACAATCAAAAGCAGCCTCATGATCATCATTGTCTGCTGTGCGCGTGGCTCTAACCTTGTGGTTTCCTCCAGCCTCTTTGGCCGTGTAGAGCATCTGGAGCGCAGACTCGGCCAGGGTCTTGGTCTGGTCCAGCACGCTCATCTGCTGCTGGCTGTTATGGATCTTAGACGCCGTCCCAATGGCAGCCATGATGAGCGGCTCAAAGTAGCTGACCATCTGAGACACCTGTGAGACGACAGCACACATTGAGCTTCCCATAATCATCTAGAGACACATTTAGAAATGATTTCGCAGTTAGACCTTGTGTCCCAGCTGAGAGGCATCGGAGCGGGCTGCGACGGCCACCGGTTCGATCAGGTTACTGATCTCATGCACAGACGCCGCCATCTGCTCGTGAAGAGCCTGCAACACAACACAATATTACAATAACGCTTTAGCACATTAATAACAATGATAATCATTAGCAGGCCCACATGAAATCTGCGCCCTCAGCTTTAAAGATATTTCTCTGGTTTATCATGGCTGTTGCAGTGTTTCCCACAGGATTTTGTGAGACAATGATGGGTGGACCTCGCTTCCTCTAGCAGAAGTCCTAAGAAAATGTTGTACATTTTAAAGTTAAATACATCAATCTGGTGCACTTGGAGAGAGAAAATTAGGGGGTCCAACCCAAGTTCAGTGTCCAACTTAAACAGAGTAAAAAAAGTCTGTGCATTGACTTGACTTGTAAAAGTGGACTCAACCCTCTTTTTTAGTTGTGATATAGTGTCTCGTCTACATTACATTCACACCGCTGTTTTAGGAAGACAAACAATTAAAATACAATAATAATACTTTATTATTATTATTATTATCATCATCCATAAAACAGGAATATATCACTATTGTAATTAACACTGTAAAATAAGTTTAAATTAAAAATGTATATTTCATGTATATTATTTTGTTACACTATTTTGATGGTCCACTTTAAACATCCTACAAGCAATAAGTAACTTGTCAACTAACTCTCATTAGAGTATAAGTAGACTGATAGGGTTAGAATAAGTTGACATGCAGTTGAAAAGTTACGTATAGTCAGTAGAATGTCTAAAGTGGATCATCAAAATAAAGTTGTATCTATTATTTTACTTTACGCAACAGTAGGATTTCCTCAGTTAATTTCCTCACTTGTAAGAGAGATTTTGGTGGAAAACTGCAGATTCTGTGAAAACATGTTTCCAAATGCATCTCATTACAAATCCAGTGTAATCAACTGCCGACAAATAACTGGTGGCCGCAACATTCTCAAATCCGCATTAATCTCACTGCAGAAATGGAGTTCACTGCATTCATTCACAGTGAACCGAGCCGAACATCGGATCACCAGCTGATCACATGAGCAAAGCGCACATGTCACTTTGAAACGTGCAGCACAAACAGACTATGCCCTTATTTAATAAAACAGTCTTTTGGAATTTGATAAGAGCACAAAGCCACATTACGCTTTTTAAAATAAAATTCTGTATCAAAATTTATAAGGAAAGACAAGTACTTTGTTTAGGCTTGGTTTGTAGGGAATTACAAACCTGCGCACATATATTCAAACGCACATAACTATAGAACCCATTCTAAATGCGCATGTGAACGGCATCAGCGTTTCTCACAGGTTCGTGTTTAAAGTCTGTGTAGAGAGAATGGTGTCGTCTTAGCGGCCCCTAATTTAATAACAAATGATCGTTGCGACGGAAGCGAATCAATCAAAACTAACTTTAGCTGGAAAATAACTTTATTAAAGAACCGCTATAAAGCCAAAACAATCTCTGTTACCTTAAATTATACGTTTATCTCTGTAAAGCTGCTTTGAAACAATCTACATTGTTAAAAGCGCTATATAAATGAAGATGACTTGACTTGACACTTTCAGATTGGGTCCATTCCGCAGATACAATGGTGCAAAACAACGTTAAAGACCTTTTAATGTTATTATGAGTACTGTAAAAATATTTTGTTCATTACGAGACCGTGGCGGCACAGATTAGGTAATGAAAGGGAAGCACCGTGTTTGTAAAGCCTCACCTCATGGGAAATGTCGTCTCTAGGCGTGAGCTGCTGACTGATGGCTGCCAGCGAGGCCTTGTCCACCTCGCGCATGCAGTTATTGAGGACCTCGATGGCCTCATCACACTCCCTCTGACCTGGAGCCTTCTCCCTGAAAACACGATCCATTATCGTTCATCAGAACGGCTCCACAGACACAGAAGTCTTGTTTTTAGCTGATCCCTGAATGAAGGACATGTATTGTGTGAATACCTCATGTTGGTGATGAGTTTCTTGATGGAGTCGGACACTGTTCTGGAGTGTCCGGCGAGCACAGACCACTTGGGCGGGTCTTTGGGGTTGACGGCCAGTGAGCGTGCGGTCTGGATCAGGCCTGTGGAGCTCTCCAGCATGCTCTTGGCTGCCGCGATGATGGGCTCCATCGCTGACAGACCCTGCACTCACAGACAACACAACATTTTTTATTTCAGCAAAAAAATTGGAACGGCATCAAGTGTAATGGCATTTATGGATTAATTGGTGTAATTGGTATTTATAGCAAATGCACATCTACTAAAGATTGAGAGCACAATTATTATTTTTATTTTATGAAAATCATGACAATAAATGTTTAAGCAAAAAAGGATCAATAGAAATGTGTCAACCAGTAGATGTTCAGTTCTATACGGCTAAAAAATAACGCAGAGCAGAAAACTCTACGTGTCATAGACTTCCTTAAGTTTTACATTTGAATTTGTTCATTTATTATGATTTCTTTCTTTTGGCTTGTGTTAAAAAAAATCTAATAAGATGAAGCCTCTTTAATTTGTAAAGTATTTAAGTCAAAATAATATCATACAGAAAACAACTACTTGGATATGTAAAATATAAAACATTTAGGTGTTGAATTTTCAGCAAAAATTACTATATTGTGATAAACAGAAGAGCACAAGAAGTCTCTTCATCTAAACAGCAACATTGTAAAATTGTATTACAATTCAAAACATCTGTTTTCTATGTGAATATCTAGTAAAGTGTAATTTATTCCTGTGATCAAAGCTGTATTTTCAGCATCATTACTCCAGTCTTCAGTGTCACATGATCCTTCAGAAATCATTCTGATATGATGATTTGATGCTCAAGAAACATTTCTGATTGTTGAAAACAGTTACACTGCTTCATATTCATAAACCTTCAGTGTATAGTGTAGTGTATGCTATCACTGAGATATAAAGCCGCACCTCCGGGCTGATCTGTGCAGGAACGCTGGCGAACTCTGGGTTTGAAGCGAAGGCAGTGAGGTTATCCACCGCCTCAATGAGCGGCCCAGTGGACTCCTTACACTTCTGTCTGTTCTCCGGGTTAAAGGCCCCATCCAGAGCCTGACATCACAGCACACACAAACAGTGTCACATTCACCGGAACAGAACCAACACATAAACACTGTCGATCAGAAACAGTCTCATGACTCACTTTAATGGACTTGACGAGGTTGGCTGTGCTGTTGGCCACCTCTTTGGCGCTCTGGACGAACTGTCTCTTAGCAACCGGGTTGGATGTTTTAGAGGAGGCGAGTCGGCAGGCGTTGCACAAGGCCGAAGTATGTTTGGCAACAATAGTGGCGGCAGAGAGGACCTTGGGAAATGAAGGTGCACAGACATCACTATATTTAGATCATCCAGAGTATATAGTGGCATATATATATATATACACACATACAGTATATATTTGGTTCCTGTAATAATTCATTTCCTGTTTTGAGCAGTGAGTTCAAAGAATGTAAAATACAATAATTAGTGCAAGATGATTTCCGTCACTGTGTGTCTACTGGCATTGAGGGGCATAAGAAGTCAAGGTGCACTGAAATTTTAGAAAAACTCAACAACTCAAGACAAAAATCACTTTCAAATCAAGCAGCGTTCTGTTGGCCAGTGCAGCTAATCCACACGACTTGATCCCGCTGCCAAATCTGCATAGGTTAATCTTTTAGCCTCCTTTCGCCGAACACTTCTCCCATTTGTGATCCAAAATAAAAAATATTCCATCTCAAATATTTTGTACGAATTATTGTATACATTTTTTTTGCGAGTTTACTAGTTGTATTGGCAATTTAAAAATCCTTATTAGTTAACCACTAATAATAATAATACTAATAATACTAATAATAATAATAATACAGCAGCATTGTTATTAAGCAGGGGCGGACTGGAGCGGGTACCTGGGACTGTGTGCAGGCCGGGTCCACGAGGTTCTGACAGGCCATCTGGATCGAGTGTTTGGCTCTGGCGAACTGTGAGGGGTCGACCAGACCCTTCTGCCCTGCGTGACTGTTCGGGTCAGACACACCCACAAGATACGCCCCCTGTGAGAGACACAACACCGTCACTGCTGTTACACACACACACATTCTTGTACATCTATCTTTATGAGGACATTCATTGACACAATGCAATCTCTAGCCGCTTACCCTAACCTTACCCATCACAACTAAGTGCCTAACCCGACCCCTGACCCTAAACCGACCCTTAACCTCATTATAATCTTATCCCTAAAACCAAGTCTTGACCCTCAAACAGCCTTTAAAGGCTCTCAGAGAGTGAGGAACGGTCGAAATGTCCTCACTTTACTCTCTTTGTCCTCACTCCAAAGGTCTAAAACTCAAACTGGTCCTCACAAAGATAGTTGTACAAGTACACACACACACACACACAAACACACACACACACACACACACACACACACAATTAAATGAAACGAAGCACCTTTGAGTCACATGGCAGCTGTGAGTGCTCGTGAACTACACAGAGGAAGCAGTTAAATATGACTCACTGTGACTCATCTCACTCATCAAACCCAATATGAATTATTTTTGCACAAATGTGTAAGAGTGTGTTCTAATGCCTGTAAAAGACAAAAGCATGAAGGTGTGTGTGAAAGCACAAAAGACACTCAAGGAAGGTAAATGTGCTTGTTCATTTAATACGCTCCTGTAACTCCAGATGTTTGACGCATCATAGCACTGGTACATTTTATCACGCACCGCCTCTTTAGGTCAACGCAGCATAATTTAGTAGAGAGGAGTTACACACACACACATGTTGGGTTTCCATGTTTTATGGGGAATTTCCATAGACATAATGGTTTTTATACTGTACAAACAGTATATTCTCTCCCCTTTCTCTAAACCTACCCATCACACACACACATACACACACCGCACAAAACCATTGTTTTTACCTGAGCGGCTGCCTCAGTGAGACCACACAGTGCTTTAGATGCTGAACTGACCGAGTCTCCAAACTCTGGCAAGTTACTGTTCTTGGCATTATGGGAAATGCCAGCCATGGCCTCTCCCAAAACCTGCACACAACATCAACATTACACACAGCTTTAGCTCAGCACTGGGACTGGGTGATACAGGTGAAATATATAAAAACTGCGATCTCTGTGGCACCTTTGAGTTCTCCATCACACTGTCAATACAGTCAAAGTAGCCCAGATCATTGACGGCTTCTGTAGGATTCTCCAGCATTCCTCCAACCGTCTGCGGCGCACACACACACAAAATACACCAACCAGATGTCAGCGATGCAAGGCAGTTTTTGGTATGTTCAGGTTTTAGGATTTTAGTTGTGTCTAAATTGTGACTGTAAAAAGTGAAGCTAAAGCATTCGATCGCCCCCTGGTGGCTGTCTGCAGTATAGCTCATAAACTCCGCCCTCTCCATGTAATCGAATGGGACGTGAGACAAAAAAACAAAACATCATTAAGATGGTTTCTGTCATTTTAGATAGTTCTTATCTATGTTCAAGTGTTTGTTTCTCCAATAAGTTTGGTATTAGTTAGTTATTTGATGCTATAAAACGTGGTGTGACGTGATGATTGACAGCTGTGTTAGCGAATGAGTGTGCAGGAGTGTGAGTGTGGGCGGGACCTTGACACCGCGGCTCCACTACTGCACAGACTCGACCTGCGAACTATGGAATCGACGCAAGATTATAATAGTTATTTGTGGGTTTATTTTGGCTTCATTTTTCTACATTGGAAGGAAGTAGAGACATGTCGTCAATCTTTTTTTCTTTTCTTTTTTTCTTATGGTCTGAATAAAATCAGAAATAAACTTGCATTCATTAGTTTGTTTTTAAAAATCCAGTGCTGTTTAAGCACCTTTTAAAGATATGAACATTTCGTATAAAGTTAATAAAAAACAGAACAAAAACAAACAAAAAAAGATTTATACTGTTCAAAAGTTTGGGGTCAGTACGTTTTTTTTTTGTCAGTAGAAAAAAAAAGGTAATTATTTTATTTTTTATTATTAAATGATCATGTGACACTGAAGACTGGAGTAATGATGCTGAAAATTCAGCTTTGATCACAGGAATACATTACACTTTACTATATATTCACATAGAAAACAGATATTTTAAATTCTAAAAATATTTCACTGTTTTTACTGTATTTCTGATCAAATAAACACAGCCTTGGCGAGCAGAAGAGACTGCTTTCAAAAACATTTAAAAAACTTAGACCCCAAACTTATAATCAGTAGTTTAACTGGTCTAAAAAACAAATCTGAATGGATTCTGTACGTTTTAGTTGAATGATTGTGGAAAAGGAATATCAAAACAATCCTGCCTATAAAACATGCGCTGTTGCTTTGCTTTGATTTCCAATATCCTCCAGAAACAGCACACTGCAAATTACTGCCGCTCAATATCAAACAGGATCTCAAGTCATGCATAAGGATATATGAAAGAGCATGGCATATACAAACTAAATATATCTGAAGTATTTTTATTCTAATGAATACTGTAATTAAACAATTTGGACAAGTTATGGCACAGAAGGAGTGTCATCTCTCTCCTCATAAACACTGTTCAGATTGAGATCAGTGCTGAATATGAGAGAATGCAAACGCTGCATATGAGAGTGAGTCACTCACACAAACTGATGAACAGAGAAGAAGATGAGAAAGGAGAGGTAAAAGAGAGAGAAGCAGCACCTCGAGCTCACGGAGAGCGTTGTCACACTCCTTCTGTCCCGGAGCCTGCTGGGTACACATGCTGATCAGCTGATTAATGCTGTCTGTCACCGCGCTATCAAGAGAGAGGGAGAGGGAGAGAGAGAGACATTAGAGTTTGCTGGAAAGAGAAGGAATAGTGTGAGAGATCTATGAGGAACAATCCACCCACGTGTGCTACCACACACTGACACTCTCTCGCTCGCTTTCTCTCTCTCTCCAATGCTCTGTGAGGGAGTTTTAGGAATGTGAGCAGTGAAAAGCCATTAACTGTTGTTGTTTCATCCTGTCTTCTTCTCTCACACACTCACACTCACATCAGAGAACAGCACTGATGCAAGCAGGTTTGCTTTTGTAGATGCCCATTACATAACTGTGCTCATTCCAACCTAAATGTGTATAAAAGCGAGCATGCCACTTATGTAATGTGTGTCAATAGAAGAGCTGTGTGTGTGTGTGTGTGTGTGTGTGTGTGTGTGTGTGTGTGTGTGTGTGTGTGTGTGAGTGTGTGAGTGCACGATTTCTTTCTTACTATCACAGGCTCTGTTAGGATAGCATGCCATCACAAAGCACAACATCTGACTGAAATCTCTACAGAAATGCTTCAAAACACAGCGAGCTGCAGTTTAGATGCACTCCTGACAGTTTCAAACAGTAGCTGGATAACTACGTATACGGCTTAAAACAGTACAGTTATACTAAATTGTTGCCATTTACCGTGATAACAGCGATATTTAAAACTGAAATACTGATATCATGTTAAGAGTACATGTTCAGTAATGTAAATAAATAAGCTGGTTGACACTCTAACATAGTAGGTGGCGCTATTGCACCGTAACGCTGGTTGCCACCCGTAATAAAGCGTAAAACAGAAGCTGACACAGGCTTGAGTGTCTGAAATCGCATACTCTCTCTCGAGTATGTACTTATTTTGAATAAGCAATTATTCACCACTGCTAAAAAGTATTCAGAATCTCACTGGAAGAAATCCGAGTACTTTTTGCTGTGAATTTGGACATACTTCTACATACATACTACTCGTTTACTATATAGTAGGGAAGTATGTGATTTCGGACGCCTGCCGCCACACACAATCATGTCGGAGCAGATGACCGGCGGGAGCGAGACTCTGCCTGGACCTGGAGAACATTTTTCAGATTGGATTAAAAAGATTGCTAAAGGTCTGTAGAACATGCCGATCTATGGCAAGTTCATTTTGTTTGCTTTTCTACAGTTACCATTACAAACTCTTCCGTTCCCTCCGAGTCAATCTTTGTTTATTTTGGATTTTGTCTTTTTTGGCCAAAGTTAAAAAGGATTTTACTGATAGCATCATTCATTTACTGTAGATAATGCAAAAACATCATTATCGTGAACTCTTTCGGCCACGATGACGGTGTGGTGAAAGTGTGATATGGTGACAGCACTAGCATGAACCCTTCACTACTGGCCTTGTGGGAGGGCTTTCATGAAAGACCTTTTTATTCCTTCATCTTCTACTACTTTTATGTTTTAAATGGAGGGTCCCACTTTATATAAAGTGTCTTTAAGTACTTTGTACTGTCATTTTAAATTAAAGGTGCATTTTAAATAAAAGTAAGCGATATCTGAGAAACGCTGTTGAATGTGGATCGGACTGAGCAGCACAACACACTTGTAGCCAGTGGCTGAGAGACATTACAAAAGAGAAAAGCTCAGAGGAATATCACTGGAAATTAACAGTTATGATCAGGCAAGAGCTTTAGGATCCGCGTTAATATTAGACAAGCTGTCCAGCGCTGGAGAGAGCTCAGCGGGAAGGCCTGATAACGGACACTAGTGTTCTTTCTACTGCATACGTGAGTAACAGTGGTTTTGCTTTGTTTTACAGAACCAAGATGTGCTGTTGTTGTAATGTTAGCTCTAGTAACAGGACAGTTTGAGTGTCATTGAACAGACATCCATCGTGTGTTTGGGGGCGGAGCAATGAAGGGAGGGGTGTGTTTGTTTGGGTTGATTTCAAACATCAAGAGTGTTTCTCAGAAACTGCTCACTGCACCTTTAATCATTTCATACAATGCACTTGTTGTGTACATGCAGGATTTTACATTGTACTTAAATTGCCCTGAGGATGGTCGTTTGACTGAAAGCTTGGTGATTAAATTTGCTTAAAGGATTTAAGTGTGCAGACAGTTTATTTTTTGAGATCTTCAGTCTTGTTTGTCTGGCTCCTTGGTGATCGTGAGCTTGGTGTAACTCCTTCAAAACTGTACTTAAATTAAAAAAAATAACAGTAATTAATTTCTGTAATTACACAGTTGACCCTTCCCTTAGGCTGCGTGTCCACCAAAGCGTTTTTTCCTAACCTGTCCTAACCTCCCCGTATCCCACCTCAATAGCAGCAAAAAATCGACACAAATACATTTTACCAAACAATAATTTTTTGATGTAAGTGCATTGTAGTTAAAGACACCTAATATAAAGTATGACCAAATGGGGTATCACCAAAGTCATCCAAACCTTTCAATCACTATTTCATATTTTTGTATGTAACCATCTATACTGGAAACAGTTTAATGACAAAATGGTAATTGAAAAACAGGAGACAGATGGCAGAAGTCTAACCGAGCGGCAGCAGCGAGCTGGTTTTTCAGGTTTGGTGAGTTGGGGTCTGTAGACAGAACTTTAGCAGCCAGCAGGAGTTTGCTGGAGGACAAGGAGATGGTCTTCAGGTTGGTGACCACTTGAGTCTGGTCCTCTTTAGACTATAGGAAGAGACGAGAGGAGGAGACATCATTCACCAATCAATCTACTCACTCATTCATCCATCTATGAAGTCTCAAACGACTCTCTCAGGACCTTGTGCTAATGAAAGAATAGTTTAATGTAATGTAATTTAATGTAGAATACACAGCATACATGTGATTGTCCAGCCATGTCCACTCCGGCCTGCAGGAAGTGGTTAAAGTCTTGCCCGAACTTCCCGGAGGCCTTGGCCAGGTCCTGTGTGTTGCCCCGGGACGCCTGCACCAGCTCATTGGCCGACTGGTTCAGGCCCACCGCGGCCTCGTTCAGATTACCCTGAGCCTCCTGGAAACTCTTCCCGCTCACTGGGAACTGAAGACACGGCACAAACACAAACATCAGAACCACTGTTTAACTGTAATATGGCTCACTGCAATATTAAACAGTAATAGGAAACTTTGTTTTTGGAAAGCCTGGATAGGAAGTTTGCAGTAGGAGTAACTTGTGATGCAGCCTGAATCATAATCACACCGTGTTTCAAGAGCCTTGTTTCTCCCATATTTCTTTTTCTCTCCATTTCTGTCACTGATGGAGTTTGGGATTGATAGAGAGAAGAATAGGCGGATGGATGGAAGGAAGAATGGACGGATTGATGGATGAATAGATGGATGGATGACAGATAGACAGATGGAAGGATGGATGGATGGACTGATGATGGATGGATAGAAGAATAGACAGAGGAATGGATGGACAGATAGGTTGAATGATGGACAGATTGATGGATGAATGAACAGATGGATGATAGATAGACGGATGGATAGATGGACAGACAGATAAATGTACAGATAGATTAATAGATGAATGGACAGATAGTTGAGTAGATGGATGGAGAGATAGATGAATAGATGGATGGATGGATGGATGGATGGATGGAAGAATGTATGGACGAACAGACAGATTCTGTTCAGATTTTTGTATTCATTATTTTGTTTATCAAACAGGGTTCTGGATTCTTCTTCTGATATTCACTTCTTCACTTGAGCGCCACCAAGCTGTAGTTTTATGCAACAGCAGTTGCTCTTGGCATGTGACTAAAAGCACAAATCTCATTAGATGGCCAGTTTTACTCACAATGGGATGGTAAAGAGATTAGTACGCGTCTCTGTTCAGACTGACAAAAACATTTGCATGCCGTCAGTGCAACAATGTCTTCACAGATACATTTACAGCTATTCATTCAACTTCAAATGTCTGTTACACAACAAACGTGTGTCTGGGTGTGAACAGGCCTTCAGAGCTGGACAGTTTTTGTGTGAGCATGTGAGTTTGACCAGCCGACATCAAATTACCTTATATAAGTCACTTTAGACTTAAGTCTCAAGACCATCCAGATGACAACAATATTGCAAACTAGATTGTGAAAAATACTTTGAGAAATGTCTGAAAGGACACAGTGAGTGTTTCCATGGCCTTGAGGACTCACTTTATCAGACAGGAGTTTCTTGCTGGCTTCTCCTACAGTTCTGATGGCATTATCCACGTCTCTCTGCCCCGGCAGACAGTTTACAGAGCGGTTCAGTGCCTGAGAAACAGCCTTAGCTACCTGAAGACACACACACACACACACTCCAGTCATCAGCACAACATTTAAGGCGCTTCTCCAGTTATGCTAATCATAGACAAACAACAGGCAATTTTCTTTTCAAAATAATGAGCGCTTCAACCTACAGCAGACCAAATCTCCCTTCAGCAATTAAGAGGGAGGTTCTGTTGCTGAATTTAAACCCACTCTATTGAGCTTTTCTTATTAAGTGTTGGTTTAACCTGGGCCAGTCTCTGCTGGGTGTCAGGGTCTCCTGGTTTGGCGACGGCTCTCTTGGTCTCCTCGATGAAGCTGGCAGATTTGTCCATGACGTCCCCGGTGCAGTCCAGCATGGCGTTTCGGGCATGAGGGTCCTCGGTGTTGGCGGCCACTCCACGAGCAGCTGACGCCAGCGAACGCAGAGCCTGAGCCACGTCACGAGCAGCCATACCTGCAAAACACACACACAGACTTCAGGAGACTGAGGGAGCCCGCAGTGAGCAGATTAATGCAGTTTATGGGATTCATTGTGGCTTGAGTTGTGAGCTAAGATCTCTGACCACTATGGGCCCTATTTTAGCGATCTAAGCGCATGGTCTAAAGCGCACGGCGCAAGTGCACTTAGGGCGTGTCCGAATGCACTTTTGCTAGTTTAACGACGGGAAAAATGGTTGGCGCTCCTGGCGCATGGTCTAAAAGGGTCGTTCTCTTAATGAGTAATGGGTGTGTTTTGGGCGTACCGTGCAATAAACCAATCAGTCTCATCTCCCATTCCCTTTAAATGCCAGTTGCGCTCGCGTCATGGCGGATTCGCTATTTACATGGTGGAATTTGCAAGCGGAAAAACTGAACGCTTTTGTCAAAACTAGACTGCGCCATTGACCAACTGAAACCTGGTCTAAAGTCAATGGCGCAGTCTAGTTCAGTTGCTCAGAATAGCAGCGCGCCAACAATACGCCTGAACACAGCTCGTTTTCAGACCAGCGGCCCATGGGCACACAGATGGGCCACACCACCTCTCTGTGTTTGTTACAGCAGGGACAGAAGCACATTATATTCTACAGGAAGGGGGCGCTGCATAACACGGTACTGGACATGGATTTGATCATAACCTCTATATAGACTATGAAAATGCAGAAACAAGCGGATAGTAAGTGGTGTGTGAGGCTGATGGGGTTTTACCTGTGTAGTTCTCATTGCCTTGGGTGGCTTCACTGAAGAGCTGAGCAATAGCAGAGCTCACGGCTTTAGTGCTGGAGCCCAGATCCTGAGAGCACTTCTCCAGCTAAACACACACACACACACACACACACACACGCACGTGTTACAGGATCCCCTTATTTCCATTTCAGAAAGCATGCTTGCACAGGCCTAAGGCGAATAATCAATGATATCAGATAAAGGAACTCAGTGATTTTTACTCACAATATACATTTTTATAACTGAAAATAAAACCGAAAAAATTAGTGAAAAAATTCACCAACATTACATTGGATGTAAAACTACAGTACACTATGAGGACAACAAATTTCAGCTGTGTAAAAGCCAAGTAAAAAATATCCTAATTGAAAGGCCTAATCCTGGCTTTCCCATATAGCCAGGCTTTTCTAGACAATGGGTAAATGAAATAAAAAACCCGAACTAAATAAATAAATAAAAATATGAAATATATTGAATTATATTGTGTAATTGTTCAAGATTATTTCAATGGTTGTTTTGTCTTATTTTAAATCATTAAGTTATCTTGAGCCCCCCTCGGAAGTTTGCTGAAAACCACTCGCTGAAATCACTTCCTCAAAAGATCAACAGAAAGACAGTCTGAAAGCCATCAGATTGTGTTGGAAAAGACCATTAAATACCAGTTTATGTGTGTGTGTGTGTGTGTGTGTGTGGTGTCTAGCAGTTGTTTTTGTGACATGAAGCACCTGGTTTGTGGGTTTAGGTGTGAAAATGCACACAGATAAAGATCATGCTTGCAAAAAGTTTGCACAGAGTTTGAACACACTCATTCTTCATTATCACTATTCTCCACATTTATTACAGTAGTAAAGTCATAAAAATATAACACAGGAAGTAGGGAAATGATGTAGTGACTAAAACGATCTTGGTCTAGTTTCCAGCTGTGCTCACTCAGGACATTCTCTGTTAACAGGACTGAAGGAGTCTGCAGGTGTGCAGGACACGTGTTGGCTGCAGGTGTGTTCAAACTTTGACTGCATGTGAATGCATGTAGATAAACACACTCTGTGTGTCCGTTGACTCACCGTTTCTCCAGGCAGGGGTCTGAGTTTGCCCTCAGCAGCTGAAGCTTTGGCCTCCTGCATGTCCCTCTCCAGCCCCCGTACCACTGTGAGAGCGTTATCAATCTCCAGAGGACCACACGCCTCCTGAGCCTGAGTCAGACACACACACACACACACAAAATGAGTTGCAATCGCATTCTGGCCTTAAATATCAATCAGTAAGCATGTCATCACCAGGCCACAAAGTTCCATAAAAATCATTTTCAACATGCATTTCACATTTATAAAAAATAAAAAGCAAATTAGACAATCCTCACAGATGCTAATAATAGCATTTTACACTCTTTTAGCACATTTTACCAAAGTTTAAATCCATTCTGTAGAATTCAACAGACTTTCTCCAAAAATACAACACAAAAAACAGAACAGATTCTGTCCATGTTTAATTATAATAACTTAAATGATATCAGCTAAAGGAACACTTGGATTTTCACTCACAATATACATTTTTATAACTGAAAACAAAACTAAAATTCACTAAATTCACATTGGGTGTAAAACAACAAATTTCAGTTTAAATCAGTGGTTCTCAACAGGCATTTTGCCAACAACAATATTATTTCTGTAATATTATATCTACAGTATATAAGGCTTGTCACTCCTATAAATTATTATTATTTTTAAAATGTATTTTTTTAAAGAGCTGAATGCTCTTCAGGGATCCTTTTGATGATCCCTGATAATAATGATATATTAAATGATAATAATAACATTTTATAATTTAAATAATAACAATTAAACAAATCAAAGAAATATATCACAATTGCAATAATTCCATTGTACTGTAAAATAAACAAATATTTAATAATAATAATAATTATTATTTTATTTTACAGAACAAAATTGCAACACTAATATTCAAGGCTGGCTTAATTGCTCTGCTTTCAAAAGTTAAACCACAGAGCTTTTATTTGGGTGGAAAACCACGGAGACCCTAAAGCTTCTCTTTTATTGACAACAGATTTATAAATAATTTTGGGAGTTTGCATGCTAAAAGCGACCCATATAAAAAAAATTACGTTAATTTTTTTTTTTTTTTTCATTACACAAAAGCAGCCCCTGTGTCTAGTCTCACCTTGAGCCCGGCCGTGCGGAGCTCAGCGAGAGCGCTGGCCAGGTTTTTGGCGCACTGACTGAGCTGCATGGCAGACGCCTGGTCACCGATGGTGGGAACTGTCGCTTTGGCCGCCGTCACCATTTTCGCGCCGGGCTGATAAGAGAACAGACATCATGAGCTCAAATGAGGCCGATTTGCGGTTTCTAACAGGAAGTGAAGGTCTGAAGAGAACGCACCTGCAGGAAGTTCTGGCTGGCTCCGATCAGGGCGAGTTGAGCGCTGGGACTGTCGGGCTGAGACTGACTGCCTCTCACACCCTGAACCAGCTGAGGGATCTGCTCCGCCACCGCCTGCGCAGCACACACACATGTGGGAGATTCCTTTATCCTTCAGGCCTTGTGTGATTAACTATACAACTGTGACTCGCAGGATTACTCAAATTGTCACCTTTTTCCCACCTTTGTTGCCATTGGCTTTTGGCTTGCTTAGTTGGGGACATTTAATTTAATATTCAACAATATTATTGATCTGCCTGCATTGACATCATTAAATGAAAACTGAACTGAGCTGGACGATGACATCACTGTTTTCTCCAGAGTGGCTATATATATATATGAAGTTATGAACTAAATTAATCACTTTTTTACAACAAAAATGAACCATCACTGAACTTACTTACGCTGGACTGGACTATTTTTTCTAGAAACAAACTGTGTTGCATTATTTTCCTGTTATCTCTGTAAAGCTGCTTTGAAAAGCGCTGTATAAATAAATGTGACTTGACAGAATGATGTTTTACGTTCCGCGTCTCCTGACCTCAGTTATACGTGTGTGTGTGAGGCGCTTGCAGTGTGAAGTGCAGAAGAGGCGGTGTGTTTGTACCTTGCAGCTCTGCACGAGCTGTTGCTGGGCCGCTGGGTTCTTGTTGGAGGAGGCGGCGTTCTGGGCGGCGGCCACGGTCTGAGTGGCGGCGGCCGCGGCCTGTTTCGCTGCGTTCTGACACACACACAAACACACATTTATTATAAAGCCAAGAATCTTTCAAGGAAAGTCCGTTTGCACGGTGGCCGTATTTGCCAGCTATTCCGATTATGCAAGACTTCTATCTACTTGACTGGGCGTTCTTGCCAAACTCATATTTAAACAACGTATTTCAAATCAGCAATAAAATCTGACATGAACTGACCCATTAATGTTTAGTATAAAAAAAAAAAAAAAAAAAAAAAAAAAAAAATCTACATTTCAGGTTGGTGCAGCCAATGTGCATCTGAAATCTCAGGATTCAAAAATGTACGTGTGCATGTCAGGACTGTTTCTGAGGAAACCGGGCGGTGGGACTTATTCTCAACCGTCTTTGTATATGTACACTACCGGTCAAAGTCTGGAATAATTACAACTTGTTTTAATGTTTTTGAACTCACAGCCTCACCAAGGCTGCATTTAATTGATAAAAAAATATAGTAAAATGTGTAATATCTGTATAATATAATAATAATATCGGTTTTCTATGTGAATATATAGTAAAGTGTAATTTATTCCTGTGATCAAAGCTGAATTTTCAGCATCATTACTCCAGTCTTCAGTGTCACATGATCCTTCAGAAATCATTCTAATATGATGATCTGATGCTCAAGAAACATTTCTGATCATTAGCACATAGTTGAAAACAATTTTTGCCGTTTAATGTTTTTGTGGAAACCATGAAATACAACAAGTTTAAAAAAAAAGAAAAGGAGTTAATACCTTTATTCAGCAAGGACACATTAAAATGATTAATAGTGACAGTAAAGATGTTACAAAAGATTTCATTTTAAAGCTGTTCTTTTGAACTTTCTATTCCTTAAATCCAAAAGAAAAGTATGATTTCCACAAAAATATTAAGCAACAAAATCTGTTTTCAACACCGAAAAACAATCAGAACCATAATAAATAATGGAGTGCCAATATAATAATTACGCATCAAATCATCATATCAGAGTGATTTCTGAAGGATCATGTGACACTGAAGACTGGAGTAATGATGCTGAAAATACAGCTTTGATCACAGGAATAAATTACACACTATATATTCACATAGAAAACAGCTGTTTTAAACTAATAATATTCCACAATATTACTGTTTTTACTGTATTTTTGATCAATTAAATGCAGCTTCTGTGAGCAGAGGAGACTCTTTTTAAAAACATTAAAACAAGTTGTAATTATCCCAGACTTTGACCGGTAATGTGCAATCTCTTACAATAGTCAGATTATATGACTGGCTGTATGGTATTGTTCATTCTTATCACAGCTGAGTTCACAAAACAAAGCATTAGTGTTAGATCATAAGACAACATTTTTTCATTCGACTATTTCTGTGTGAATTATACAAACTACTAGAAATATTCATTAAAACTAATTTTAATGTTAAATTGACAAAGTCAGAGACAGTCAGACAGTTCTAGTTGGCTGTTAGGGTATTTTGGTTGGTTAATAGACATTGCTATGGTTTACTAGCTGGTAGATGCTAGGCTTTGTTAGAGCTAGCTCTCTATGGCATTACTAGGGTTTTCTGGAAAGTTACTAGAGTATTTTGGCTGGAGGCTACAGTGTTCTGGCAGGTTGCTGATAGGACAGGCAGACAGTTTGATAAAGAAACAGACAGATATCACAAAGAATTAAGCAATAATTCTTCAAAGTCTTGCACTGTTCTTTTGACTGCAGATAATAAGCAAGCTGAAATGCTATAAAACAGAGACACGGGTCTGTGGAGTTTGCGAAACCTGCCGTCAAATAGTTCTTCACTCTCACAGGTTGCAACAAGTGACTTGTGAAACTGCACCTCTGAGCTATACATACTGCAATCTGTGAAAACTTGAGCAGTCTTTTTCCCTGAAGCCTTTGGCAGGTTTTAACCTCATGAGCTGCAAATCATCATATAACTTTACCCAAATAGGGCAGCAAAGAGAAGGCAACACTTCCAGAATTCATCTCAGTACAGGCAATGATTTTCAATAGAGAGTGTGACCTAGTGTTGTCAAAAGTAACAAAAAAAAATGTGACGCTTTGAGCGCTGTTGAGAGGAATCGCAAACACCTCTGATTGGTCATTGTGTTCACGCACTCATCGGATATGTCTGTGATTGGCTACAATGATCAACGCTTCAAAAACATGTTGTAAATAAATGTCAATGACGATTCCGCTCAACAGTGTCACATTTTGAAAATTTCAGTACCGAGGTCGGTACGTTTGACAACACTAGTGTGACCTCACAATCACATCTGTTGGTGAAGGTTTGGGCTTGTGTGGTTCAGTCCTCACCTCCAGTTTGTTGACGAGTCTCTTCTTAATGGCGTTCTGTGCGGCAGCATTGGTGGCCATGCGCAGGCCCTCGGCGGCTTCACGCAGCTTCTGCTGCTGCTCCTCACTGTCCGGGTTAGCAGCCGCTCCCTGCCGACACACACACACCACAACCGTCACACACTCCACTCACAGACATTCAGTCTACCAGCACACACGGAGCCGTCTTCTGTCCCACCTTTGCAGCTTCCACCATCTTGGCCGTGGCGTCGGCCAGGAGTTTGGCGGCAGACAGGAGTTTGCGGGAGTTCTCCAGGTCCGTCTCGCCCTCCGCGTCGGCCTTGATAGCATTGACCAAATCTGAGGTGGCCTGAGCGAGGATTCGCGCCTGCCGCACCATCTCCCCTGACACAGACAGCAATGCATTGTGTGTGAGATTTATGCGTTCGTCAACATCTCAAAGTGAATTTAGCACAAGTCTGAAACTAAACTAAAGAGTCTGGATCATCTGCAGAGGCTAAGTCACGCTAGCTGGAAGGCTGGCTAACAAAGCATGGCAGTAGATCAGCAGATTCAGATGGCACGTCGTAGCCACAGCATTGTTTTCTTTGTACAGAATCTGGCACGATCTACCGTCAGCACTAGTCTTTGTTGTTTGTTTGTGGTGTAAAACAAGTTGCTTAACGACCTACATCAAGGGGCTTTCGCACCGGAGGAACCTTTTCACAGTTCCTAGAACTATTGGCGGAAGTTCCCGGATGTCGGCGTGTTCGCACCGCAGGAACTAGGAACGATTTTAGCTCTAGGAACTCCTTTTGGCGGAACTAACGGTCGCATTGGCCAGGTGGTATTTATAGCATAGGATTCTAGAGAGCATTTGATTGGACAGAAGATGTGATGAGAAGCTGATGTCATAAAAATCTGTGATCCATTTTTAGCAGAAGTGAGAGACTGTAAGTCTTCTTAAATGTAATATCTCCTAAATGTGAATTTTGTCATTGTTTTGGAGCCCACCAGCTTATTCATAACCTTAAGGCTAACATATTCATACTAAGAGCTAAAAAACATAAAATGTTGATTTCAGGGGGCCTTTAAACACGTTCCTAGTACCTGCGTCTCCCATGGAGCTGAAGATGTTATCCGTCACATCCAGGATGCGGTCGGTGGCCTCTCCGTGCCGCCCGATTGGCTGTCCCCCGCTGGCGTACTGTCTGATGTGCTGGAGCAGCTCGTTGAGAGCCTGAGTGACCCCTGTGGCGGCGACGCCCACCTGTTTGAGCAGCTGCTCGTCATGGGTCGCCCCCTGGGACGCCTCCACACAGCCCTCCACAGACTTGGCCACCAGCTTCCCAGCCTCGATGAGCTGCTCCTGACACCCGGGGGAGCTGATGGTGGGAGCCACCACCTGTCACACACAGATGAAACACACGCTTGAGCGTCAGGTGAGGTCGGTGAGAGTGTGTGTGAATGAATGGCGTGCGAGCGCTCACTCGTGTGCAGGCCACCAGCTGTGATGTGGAGAGGGCGCACTGGGTGGCAGCAGCGATCACTCGGTTCTGCTGAGCTGAATCTTCGGTTTTCTGAGCCACATTCTTGGCCTTTAACACCAGAGCCGCTGCTGCATTAGCCACAGCCTTCGCCAACTGCATCAGCATGTCCTGCACACACACACAACATAAGTTACACACACATCATATCATAAATCATAGATATGTTTTCTAATTTGTCATTATTTTACTTCTTTAATACAATATTTTTCATTGCAAATGATACAAATTATCAGCAACAACATGAACTGGACAATGAATTCCAGAATTTCTTTGTATTTGGTATGTGAGCCTTTAATGACAGCTGGCTTGTGTAAAACCAGATGATTCTAGTTTGCAGGAAAAGTGGTTTTTGCAAGCTGACAAGTGGTCAAAATAGTTATTTAGCTACTCGTTAGGGTAAAAACATTTAAATAATAATGTTCTGGGCAACAAAAACAAGTGGTGTTTTGCCCACATGATAAGTGTTCTTCATACAGAATACAATTCACATTCATTTTCCAATGAGTTCCAAAAGGTTCTAATGCCACTTGAATTTTACAATGTGAAAACAAGGAAGAAAAGCCACATACACTTCACAAACTCAAGCTGACACTTCCACATTTTTTCAGAGTTGCTCGGCTCCGTTCACATCAAACAACAGTTCATTTAGTTTGCAATGCCCACTTTCTATGATCCAATCATTTCCCAGAGGTGTTGATGTGTTTTAAAGCCCTCTATAGGGTACAAAGGGAACATGAATCATGAACTATCTTTCATTGGCAAAATCATTTTATTCTGTTAGTTGCATGTTGAGTGATTTTACCAATTATGACTAGACACTTAATTAAACCAGTGTATTCTGAACTTGATTTAGATGATTATTGATTTTTTTAAGAATGTACCAGACATGTAACCAGAAGACTAACACACACTTACCAACTAACCCACTCTAGCTCAACACGGTGTAGATGCTTTACATGCAGGATATGGGTCACTCTCAAAATATTACAAATACAGACATTTTCCTTGAGTTTGTTATGAAAAAGATTTCAAATAAAAAAAGTAATCTTGGGTTTAATTTACGCCTGTCATTAAAATAAAGAAAGTTATAATACATTGATTTTAGTCTGGTCGCTGTTCTGAGATGAGGTCAATGCCATCTTAGACAATTCAGCTTTTATGAGAATTAAAATGATTAAAATGAGATAAAATACTAAAGCAAGGAACAAAAATCAAGTTGATTAGTAATAATGTCAAGATGCTATTGAACACTATATATTACAGAGAGCTGTAAAGTTGTCAGATACAGCACTGGAATCTCCATAAAGGCTTAAAAGAACAAGACTGAAGAACTAGCAGTGTTGTACATGAATAGAGGCAGGGCAGGGCTAGAAATGTCCTGGTCAGTGTGACTTCTGTTAAACCTCACGTTTCTTAAACGCGATAAAGTTGTTCTGATAAGCATACAATCCAAATAAGGACATTAAAACATGCTCAAGACTGTAGCACAGCTTGCCCTTCAGTTACACTGTGTGAAGAGTGATAAGACATTCAAATCACATTAGAGCTGACGGAAGACTTCACTAACCCCGACCCTAACTCTGAGAGGCATCTGCATCTGTTTCATTTTCTCATAATATACACTGCAGCATCACCTTATTTCTCAAGGAGTCTGAAAATGGTTTGTTCAAAGTTTCAGTCTCCCCTCCTTTCAGCGAGCAAACTATGCTCTGATTGGTCAGATGGCCCAGTCTGTTGTGATTGGTCTACTCTGCTCTGATTGGTCAGATGGCCCAGTCTGTTGTGATTGGTCTACTCTGCTCTGATTGGTCAGATGATCCAGTCTGTTGTGATTGGTCTACTCTGCTCTGATTGGTCAGATGGCCCAGTCTGTTGTGATTGGTCTACTCTGCTCTGATTGGTCAGATGGTCCAGTCTGTTGTGATTGGTCTACTCTGCTCTGATTGGTCAGATGGCCCAGTCTGTTGTGATTGGTCTACTCTGCTCTGATTGGTCAGATGGTCCAGTCTGTTGTGATTGGTCTACTCTGCTCTGATTGGTCAGATGGCCCAGTCTGTTGTGATTGGTCTACTCTGCTCTGATTGGTCAGATGGTCCAGTCTGTTGTGATTGGTCTACTCTGCTCTGATTGGTCAGATGGCCCAGTCTGTTGTGATTGGTCTACTCTGCTCTGATTGGTCAGATGGTCCAGTCTGTTGTGATTGGTCTACTCTGCTCTGATTGGTCAGATGACCCATTCTGTTGTGATTGGTCTACTCTGCTCTGATTGGTCAGATGGTCCAGTCTGTTGTGATTGGTCTACTCTGCTCTGATTGGTCAGATGATCCAGACGCTCATTAGCATATTTGAAAACAGTTTTTTCCAATATCGTGCAGCCCTAATGATAACCATTGCTAGTGGTCTCCATCACTAAAAATGCTCTCTGAAAGGAATGAGCTCTTCGATCTGACTCAATGCAGTGAGAAAAACTACACCAATTCAAAGGGAATTTAAGACATTACTAATGGTTACAGATCTGTCTACACAATTTCAGAATTTTAAGAATGCAGAGAAACCGTGCTGATGATTGATTTCCTGAGAATGACCCGTCACCACACCATGATCTTACACCCTACAATTATGACTATGAAATGACTATACAACATACATTACGATCCAGGTCAAACCGTGATCATTGAATCATTGATTTGGTAATGATCACTATATTTCATTACAGACACATTAGTATGATTGGCTGGTGGATATTAATTGTTCTTTCCATGCATTTTTACCAGCATTTGACTATAGCGTGTCCGTCTGGAGTGTGTGAACGCTGCTGTACCTACAGACTGACGAGAACACAGGTTAATGCACTACAGTCACAGTGTGTGTGCCAGCAGAGTGAGTGAGTGTGAGTGTGTGTCACACACCTGGAAGTGCTGATCCGAGTCGGACTCTCCGATATGCTGCAGGAGTTCACCGCTGGCCTGACCCACATTACCCGCTGCTTGCAGGAGGTTCTGTCGTGGCTGAAGACATCATAACAGTCAATATTACAGCAGTATTTTCCTTCCAAAAACTACTAAAATAACTGTTAATGGAAATGTGAAGGAATCTGAATCATTAACCGAAACTTAACCTTTACAATCCTTCCCACTCCTACTACTAAAACACCTTGCTATCGTGAGGTAATACCTCAGCAGTGGCGGGCTGAGCGGTCTTGAGCATGTCAGACACGGCACACGCCAGGTTCCTCGCAGCTCCCAGCAGCTGTTGGCCATTCCCCCCCTCGTCCTCCATCAGCGCCGCCAGCAGCTTGACACCCTTCGACATCTCCGTCAGGTTGGAGGAGATGGTGGTGACGGCACAGCCCACAGCGGTGTAGTCCGTCTCTGCTGGGTCACCTGAGACACACGCTACACTATCACACCAGCAAACTGTGGGAAGGGACTACTGTGAGGATTTACTGAAGACACTTAGCGCTGAAACGACGTGGATACAGTTATTAGTTTGCGGTTGACCTTATTGCATATGCATTTGCAGGAGTTTACCTTTCAGATGCAACATTTATAAGAGGAGAGTTTTTAATTAATCATGCACCGGGATTTACTAAAGGTTACTAAGGTCAAATTTGTGGTGTTTGAAGTGGTGGATTATACTAATATTGTACTTTTTACTCCCCTACATTTCATAAAAACATGTCTTTGCATGTTGAGCTGAAGAAATCGTTGCCAACTCAGAGATGCAATAGCTCACTGTATGAAATACTTGAATGTGGACAAGTTTTTGCATAATCTTCCTTATTGGCTAGTAATGGCAACTTGACAATTTATAATTCATAATGATGTCAGACTGAGCTGTATCCTATTAAAGCTCTATCTGTGCGTCTTGTACATTATACACCCCCCATTATACACATTCATCAGTCATTACTTATCTGTACTTAAACTCAAGTACTTGATTTGTGCACTTCGTCCACCACTGGGGATTTGCGCCATTATTTAATGGCAAAAAAACCCCCAATGTCTCAACCCATTTAGTGCTTGACATGCGGCCCTAGTCACTGCAAGGAGGAACCGCAGAGAACAGAGAGCGCGTGACAGAAGGGAGAGAATTTCCTCCACTCGTATTCATTTACGTGGAATGCAGAGGAAGGCATTATCTGAACGCTGCTTGTCTGCGACGCCCGTTGAGTAAATCTGGCCCTAAGTGTCTTTTGACCCCCAACTGATGCTGAAACAGGCAGAATGGCAGGTGTCATGATGTGTCACCTGCAGTCAGATTGACCATGGAGGCAGTTCCCGCAGTGATGGCGTCCACCTGAGAGTGAATCTCATGTTTGGACTCATCCATTTTGTTCTTTCTCCAAGCTTGAGATGCCTAAATGTTAGAGAGAGAATGTTTGATGCAAATACTAAGCACATTCATAGATGCATGCATCTCTTTACAGCAACGTCATAAATGTTATGAGCATTATATCATCTTCGCATTCAGACTTGGTTTGGCCCAAAGCTTTTCTACATTTCTTTATTATAATTCATTAGCTCATATTTTTAATTTCACCTTCTGCATAGAATTTTCATGAAGTTTTTTTTTTTTTTGTTCAGCCACACACCATTTACTCCGAACCTCTCAAACATCTTTCTAAAACCCTGCAGATGTGCCAGCTGCTCAAGCTGGAATCTAATTGCCCATCACTGGCATAGAACGATTTCAGTCCAGGATCAAAGCAAAAATCAGAAGTATTTTAACCTCCAGACTAAGGAAAAAACAAGAGAAAACTACTTTAGAGACGATATCTTGAGAATCTTAACCCTTGTGAACTGTTCAAAATCAGAATCAGAATGAGCTTTATTGCCAAGTATGTTTATACACACAGGAATTGGTCTTGGTGACAGAAGCGTCTACAGCTTCCACAGCTAAAAGAAAAATACATCTGTTATGCTCAGGTCAAAAATGCTATCCTATGATTTTGAGCATGAAATGGTATATGCTTGTCTAGTTGATATCATAATAATCATAATATACGTGTCTACTGGTGCAGAGTGAGCAGGCCTTTTCAATTCATTCCTATAGAAGCCAAGCTTCATACTCACGCTGTGAATTGTGGGATTGACAGCGGGTTTGACAATGAGTGGAGCTCGGCCAACAGAGTCCAAAAAATTAAAAATGCTCAACTTTATGCAGACGCCAAGTAAAAAATTCAAAATGGCAGCCAATCGTTCGTCTGTCATGAGCATTTAAAAACATGCAGTTTATGTATGAGATTCTGCTTGATTTAGTGCACAAGTCATATTGTTTACATATTACCTTTTCATTCTGATTTCTAATGAAGTTTGGACTTGTTTTGAATAGACTGGCTGGATGAATGTTTTTAATGTAAATACCCCTGGTCAAATTTAACCCGAACATAACCGGAGCATACATACATTTTTAAGTTCCATAAAAATATACAATATATATAAAATATATTTATTTTTGCAAAGTTGTGTGGAAACCAAAGGCATTTTGAAACGTACATACGTATATTTTTTCACTATTTTTAAGTTTCACCCGGGTCAAAAAAGACCCGGACAGAACACCACTGCAAAATGATGCATCTCACCGCATCTGTGCCCAGTGGAGGCAGGGCATCAAACTCATCGAGCGAGGCCTGAACTGCCTGCACCGCCTGCATGCTGGAGTTAATGGTGCCAGTCAAAGCCTGCTGAGCTGATGTCTGCAACAGAAACAGAAAACACACACACCTCACCGAACAGCCCAAACCAACATCACACAGACGAGACAGGAAGAGTGATTACAACAATAAGCCTTCAGAACAAGAGGCGTTCCTGAAATACGGTAGTTTGGTTTATAGGTGTTATTGTGTATATCTGACCAGAGGGGGCATGTGTCCTCTGTGTATCTGCTGTTTGGTGCTTTGCTGTTTGGGCTGAGGCATGGAGCCCATCTGGAAGCTCTCTGGACCCCCGGCACCAGAGCGGATGATGGCGGGCAGAGCGACAGAGCCCGTCTCCGCCTTCCCCACCTTATTAAACTGCTGCTGGAGAACTGTTGACCTGAGGCATAATACAATCAGATCTAATGCCACAACTGAGACTTAGAGCAGGGAAACAGATACTGTGTTTCTGTGACGTGACTGACTGCACATAACACCAATTTACTATTCAAAGAGGCTCACTTTTTGGGAGACACTGAATCCTCCAACATGGTTGATTCTTCATCGCCCTCCAGGCCGAAGTGATCTTTGCTCTTTTTCTGCAGATGAAGAGGTTTTTTAGTGAATTAAGGAAAAATACCTGAAAGAGGCACTGTTTCCAGAGCTGATTGTGTCTTTCTCTAGAAAGAGGTCAAACATCGAGGTTTGTTGAGGAATTCCTCACATTACAGAGAACCAGCGGAAGCAATTCCACATGGACGCGATACACAACCATGAAGAATAAGACTGATATGATAAGAAAAAGATCTGCTTGTTAACTGTATTCCTCCAATACTTAGGAAATTGTTGTAAACATCTAACTCGGACTTCTCCTGAGATTTGTCTAGTGAGTCTAATAAATACGTCAAATCACAGATAAGTGGTCAGGCTTCTCATGATATATATTTTAACATTGATCATGGCATTTTACCTTTTTGAGAATGATGTCAATGTAACCAGCGATAAGTTGTGCGATCTGTTCTCCTTCAGTGGTCTGAACGGAGTAGTAACCATCCTGATAGTCTCCAAAGTCCTGAAGAAGAAAGACGTGAAACTCAAAAGGGCAACAAAAAACACAATCACAGTGTAAATAATACGTCACACTATAAAACCCGTGGGTGATTCAATCTTGCAGAAGTGCATGCTGGGAATCATAGTCCTCCCTTATTTTGCATTTAGTAATGCAATTGTGCTGTTATTGTCATTCATTAGGCTGTATAAAATGAGCAAATGTCATCTCAGGTTTAGGAAAGCAGGACACTTAATGTTTATGATGCAATTACAAAGCAGGCACAGAATAGATCAAAAAAGAAAGAAAAAAGGAGAGTATTGAGTTTGTCTGAGTATGCAGTTACAAAGAGCTTGAGGACAGAGGAAACCGTCAAGTGATTATTGAATCGATCTGGCCTTAACATGATGAAGATGTCAAGAGTCTAAATCCTGAATTAGTGCTGCGCTCCAGGATGCATTAACATCTGGTCAAAAACACATCCCTCTTCACGGAGCCAGCGCTCAGCACTGATTACTGCTTCAGCTTCACAGTTTATTACATCAAACAGGAACTAATTAAAGGTCTGTCGCAGTAAGCCAGGCTTTATCATTCCTGTCGTGTCTGAAGAGATCATTGAGCATCATGTTTTCCAGAGGGGGTTCGTGAGGGAACGGCAGGGGTTTGTAAAGTTGAAGAAAAGCTAATACTGAAATAAATCACAACATTTTTAAATAAAAATATATGAATCATTTTAAAACTAAATATGTCATGCGTTTACCTGCATAACATTGACTGACATCAGAGAGCGTGAACATGATAAATTCATGATTAACTTTATGGGGCTGGTCACAACAAGAAATCCTGCCACCACTTGCATTACATCAAGTATATTCAGATGTGTATTTTTTTTATATAATAAAAACATTAGCCCTCGGTTTCACAGACAAGGCTTAAGCCTAGTCCTGGACTTAAAATGCATGTTTGAGCTGTTTTAACTGAAAGCATATCATAAAATATGTCAGTGCCATTGTTTTTTTGTCTCAAGATTCACACCAGTTATGTTTTTTTAAGGCACTTTTAGAAAAGCTAATTAAATGTCCTAATCGAACTAAGGCCTAAACCCTGTCTGTGAAACCGGGCAAGCACAAATGTATATTAAGCCAAACTAAGGAACTGTATACTGTAGTTCCTGTTTTTTTAGTTATCATTGCTTCATCCTAGTTGTTTCTCTAGCTATCCTTTGTGCAGAGTGTGCTGTCCAGTAATTGTTTTGTGATGTTCCCTTTCCAGTGAATTGTTACCATTACAATTACTTTATTACTTAATTTCTACCTTATGATTCAGATCAATGTCTACCTTATGATTCAGATCAATGTCTACCTTATGATTCAGATCAATGTCTACAGGACGTTTGATTCACATGTCATGAAATATTTTTAGCTCTGACATCAAGGGCACAATTACACAAGAAACTCTTGTGATTTATGAAGTTTGTGTATGTGATGTGAGTTACACTTCATTTATGAGCACTGGCTGTTCTTAAGTAAAGAACAGATCACCCTTATCTTAAACAGATCTTTTTTCACTCTCTGAACTGGGGATTCCCAAACTTATTTGTCGGCCAAAGCCATTGAAGCACCCTCTGAGTTTATAAGAGATTAAGGGCCAGATTTACTGAACAGGGCAAATTAAGCTCAATTCCAAAACAGCGCTGATGGAAAAGTCTGCTCGTGATCTACTGACGACGCGCAAATCAAAAAACAGACGCAGTGAGATCATTTACATAACGGCCAACGCAATCTACCAGTTAGCGTCTGGTTTAAGACATGCTTTTTTTGGGGCGGTAAATAATGGCACAAACACCAGTAAATTGACATCTTTAATAAATCCTGACATTTTTTTTGTTTATTAACGAAAAAAAGAGGGTTTACGCTGGTGCAAGCTGTTAGTAAATCTGGCCCATATGCCCTTCGCGAAAACATCATGAACAAAAGAGTGGTTTATCCCGCAAAAACAACATTTTGAGTTTCTCATTTCCTCCCTCATGCCGTTCTAAACCTGTATGACTTCTGTTCGCTGTTCACCTAAGGTTTTGGTTGCGTGGACTTTCACAGGATAGACATACATGATAAAAATATTATCAAAAATATCTTAATTTGTGTTCCAAAGATTAATAAAAGTCTGGAACGATGGGTTTGGAACGACATGAGGGAGCAAGTGATGACAGAATTTTTTCATTTCTGTGTGAACTAACTTTTTAATTATTACAATCTAACCCTAAAGAGACTGAAGAAATCACAAAGTGTTTCGCAAATCAAACCACAGAATTGCACAGAACCATGATGTAGACCATGAGGACCGCTCCACCTCTAGTACACAACATATCCATGGTGTCAGCTCAGTTCAAATGTGAGTTACTCTCAGAACCCCACAGAAAGCAAAGCGTGTGTGTGTGTATATATCTATATAAGGAGTGTGTTGGTACCAGGGTGAAGCTCTTGGGAGAAGCTGCCCAGCGTTTGATGTTGGTCAGACTCCATTCCTGTATCACCTCTTTGGACTTCTCATCCACTCTCATCACACACTCTTTAGTGATGCCCAACAAACGCGGCACAAGCTTATTCTTTCCTTTCATTTTTTCCTGTAAAGGAACGGACGTTGCCATTAGCAGAAGGAGGCAGGTTTACACTGTGCCACTTAATCATATTAGAGCTCCAACATCGAGTGAGTGCGTTACCTTGACTAAGAAGAAGGACACTCCGTAGGTTTTCAGAGATCTGGCTAGTTTGACGTAGCTGACTTTGGCTTCAATCTCCGTCATGTTTTGGCAGTTTTTGTGTGCCTTAAAGAGAATATTTTAATCAGGGTTTTAAAGAGGGTTTATCATGAAATTTTAATGAAATTTCACTTCATTCAACAATGATGTATTTTCTTCATTTTGTAGACCCCTACAGACACAGGCCAAAAAGATAACACAAACAGGCTAAATGTATTTTTTGAGCAGTGTGTTTTAAGCCCAGTGCTATGTCATATGTCACATATGCTGGGCAGATGAAAGGAAGAATCTCATACAAGCATCTAGGAATAATTGGCTTGCCAAAACTGTGCAGGCCAAGAATGGGCCGATGGTCGTCTTCATTTATATTGCTGTTGCCTGACTGGGAATAGAACAGCTGGTGGTGGAACCCCTAAAGTTTACATACAGCACATAGTTCTACACCTAACATGGGTATGAAAAACAGGGCCCATAATGCATCAGACAAAACCTGCATAACCTCACCTGGAAGATCCTTTTCTCGCCCTTGTTCTTGACGTACTCTTTTGGCAAGAATTCTTTCACACTGGATGAGACAGAGAGGAAGCAAGAATTACTTATTGATTTTGGAGAACTAAAGCAATTTGGACTAGTGAATTTAGCAGTAGGTTGTGCTGGCAACTGATGTATAAAAACAGGGCTGTCAAAGTTTTTTACTGATGTGATTACATGTAAATTAGCTTTTTTTTGTTAAGGGGTTAAAATCTGTTAAGGGGTAATAATGAGGGGGGGAAAAAAATCACTATTATTTACAACAGGATCTGCATTTTCATGGGTTTAAGTAAAAGATTTTTGTTATAAGAGACAACTTTGTGCATAAAAACCTCTCCCTTCCTGGTTTGCGACAGCTGAATGTAACAAGCCGAACATGTCAGTCTCTAAGTATTATTTCATTTATTTAAGCCACGTAAAAAGTTCACTTTGTAAAATAAGTATAATGAACTACGCAAAAAGCATTTCAAACATCTCCCACAAGAGGTGGGAGAGTTTTAAAAAAATAAAACTTTGTTAACCTGAAGCCTTTGTTGTGCCAAGTCTGGATTACTGTAGTCCTAAATATAAACTACTATACAGCTCAAAAATGATAAAGGCCTAAATTAATGATGCTAGCATGAATGACATACATGTTTCAGCTGGGTTAGTTAAAGAAAATAGTCCTTGGTTACGAATTTTTATGCATAAAAAATAACTAATATTGTCCATAATGCTAATATTGGCTATAAGACTATGTCAAACCTACATCCAAATATGAAACAGAATAAATGTATACAAAATGAAAACAAATATGATGAATAAAAACAAACATGATAGTGCCACTACTGGAAGACGTTTAACAAAACTCAAATGTTTTGAGTTATTTGTAATTTAATCATCATCGAAGCTCGACAAGTGAAATATGAGTGTCATAGAGTCCGTGTTAATGATGTCAATGATGAAAATGTTAAAGGAGACGAGATGAAAAACACAGGCACCGTGGCAAAACTATTTTCATTCAAATATATTGTTTAGGAAAATATGAGGAAAAATTAACACTGCAAGATATTGGTAATGTAATAACCTTGTTTTTAGAGGAAGAATAATGTAGAAAGAATTGATGCAAATATTTCAGTCATAGTATGTTGAAAATCAAGCCCTTGTGCGGAATGAGCTCAGCATCGGTGCACTGCTTTTAATTGAGCAGGCTGCTGCTGTGGGCCCTTGTAAGGATAAATAAAAATGTGAAGAGCTCACTCGAGGAATCCAGGCTTGTGTTTAGACTCATTGTGGTCTCCAAACTGGATCTGGCACTGGTATCCGGCAAACTCACAGGCCTTATCAAAGGAGACGGGATGGGAGCCGTTCAAGATGTCATCACGGGCCTGGAATACAAAAAAAATTACATTGTACAAAAGTGCAACTGAATCTGAACAAAATTAGCAACAACCTGATATAACTAATCAGGAAGTATGTGATACATTTCTAGCGAGGAGTATTTTGTCTGTCCACACTGCAAGCAGGAAATATGCACGACGCAGCACAATACAATCAGACCATATCTGATGTTTAACATACATTTAGCAGGATTTTAGACTAATGACATATCAATGTGAATGAGGGCTTCCCCCATATAATGCCACAGAAACAGAAATTGACAGAATGCCCTAAACATGGAACACATCTATATTTGATCCAAGAGAAACAAGCTTTCCGTACTCAGAAAATACTGACAAAGTGAAAAACAAGTCCCCCAACACGTTGTAGAGATATCATTGAGTTTACAGATGACACAAGGACATGATTCTGACGAAAAGGTGACGTTCTGCGGGCCTTACCTGCACATAGAGCAGGTTGAGCTGTACAGGGTCCCTGGAATCCACATTCTGGTCCGAGTAGAAGAACTTTCTCCTGAGAAGCAGCATCTCAAACTCCTCCACACCCTGCTCCCGCAGCGTACGCCCATGATCCAACCAATTCACTAAATATGCGTTAAAATACAACTCTGACATCAGTAAGAAACACCTGTCCAAATGCACACCTGAATTTCTTTACAAAACTAAAATTTGAATTATGTATTTCTAATGGATTAGCTGGAGCGCACAGTGAAGAAAAGCAGGCAACAAGAGTCCAGATTATGCGAGAATATACATTTGGTCACTACAAAACTCCCATGGTTCTGTTTGTTTTATGTTATAGTTTTGATAGCTTTACTATTATACTACAATGTGGAAAATAGTAATAATGAATAATGTACAAACATAGTCAACAAGTTGAGAATATGTGTTATGTACTGCATGTTTCTAATATGTACTGTACTGACGACCTTCTAATCTAGCAAACAATATAAACCAATATTTGTTTTATTCATGGTAAGCAGAATGAGACATACACTCATCATCTGTGTGAAGTTTCTGTTTGAGTTTCTCCATTTTTTTCTCATCCCTCAGGAGGGTCTTGTCTTTTTTCAGTGTTCCCGTGGTCTCTTCCTTCTTTTCCTCTCCCACGTCACGCACCAGTGAGTACTCGTCATAGTTTGTGATGCCTGAGAAATCAGAAGTGTTTCACTACCTCAATGCATTCAAACTGTTTCTCAACGGTCATATTAGTACAATTAAACCTCTAAAGATAATTTTTACCCACAATAATCATTGTCCTGCGTCACATTTACAATAGACATAGTCTTAGGAAACTCTTGCTGTGTATTCAAGACAGACAGTGTTTCCACAAAAAATGCAGTGCGGTCACAAAGTTACTTATAGTTAGTATAATGTCTAAAGTGTACCATCGAAATTAAGTGTAACCCTGGTTTATATTAAACATGGATTTAGCAGGTTTTACCAGGTCAGCTGGATTAGCTTGATGTGCTCACTGAATGCCCTCAACACTGGGGTACCACAGGGTTCAGTGATCGGGCCGCTATTTTTCTCTATCTACACTGTATCACGCAGGATTATCATCCAAGTCACATGGGCCTTGTTATTACTTGGTATCAAGATGTGTTTTTGGTCATCCAATCACAAGTAGTCAGTGTTAAATAAAGGTGGAAATGGGGTCTTGTGAAGCGAATAGCTTGTCAAAAGTGTTTGTGACCGCACTGCATTTTCAGTAGAGTGTCTGTTGGGGAGCAACAAAATAAAGTGTTAGCAGATATTTGGCAGACAGTCTACTAATACTCTAATGATATGCAGTTACAAAGTTACTTATAGTCAGTAGAATGTCTAAAGTGGACGATCAAATAAAGTGTTAACAAAAGCAGGAAAGCTCTGGCCTAAAAATAACTAAAAAGCAGTCAGATTAGAGTTCACTTTTAGGACTGGTTCGTCATATGGACATAAACTTACCTATTCTGGCACAGATGGTCATTAACATGTCACTGACGATTTTTGAGTCATCCACCATAACAGTTTTCACAGTCCCATCCAACATGCGGATCTTCAGGGGTCTCTGTTTCTTTTTGTACTCCAGAGTGTCCTAAGGAAAACATGTTCTTATGAAATATCCTTTATATCAAATCCAGCATATTATCTACACAAGTGTTATGCATCTCTTAGATAAGGGTCAATTTTTAATGACTTGACTATCATGTTAACAATAGATTTCTACAAATAATGTTGCCATTAAAAAATTTTTTTTTCATTTGCTCAAGTAATTACATTTTATCAGTCAGTATGTACTGATAAAAAAGCTTGCTGTTGCAAGAGCAATGTTACAGTCACCAGTTACAGGTACTTAAAATTGCATGGACTCATTTTTTTAATATTTCAAACATATTTAAAATATGTCAGTCTTATCAAATGAGTCCTGATGCATTATGCAATCATCGCTCATGACCACACCTTAAAAAAAAAAGAAAAAAAAATTCACTCATTTGTGATTTCTAGACAAGAAAACATCTGATGCATTATGCAATCATCGCTCGTGACCACACCTTAAAAAAATAAAAAATAAAAATAAAAATCCCTCATTTGTGATTTCTAGACAAGAAAACATTTAACTTAAAGAGATTCCACTCACAATGAACAATTTCAAGTTGATGAAATATTCAACACTCACCCCGTTTCTCAGCATGTAGTAGTCCAGAGCTTTGCCTGCCTCCAGCCAGATGCCCTTTTTTGGGTCTTCATCTGACAGGAACAGGCCATAGTCACTGGCTGCAAATAGACAGTAGAGATAGCGTACGGTCAAGAACGTCAAGATCAGAGGGTGCATTAACTGGCCATTTTCTGAATCATTCCTAATGTCGTTCATCTTTCTGACACAACATCAGAACGTCAGATGCAAAGCAGTGGAATAAAAAAATAAAACACAAGGTCTAGAGATGTGTGGTTTAGAACTTCTTTTAAATAGAGCGCCGTATTTTTAGAGCATGTGTCTTGTGAAAAACTGCAAAAGATGCGAGTGCAACGGGCAAAGATGTGGGTCTGTTTGTGTTCAGCGCAGCGCAGTGGAATGCAAAAACATGCTCTTTGTGAACGGCTCCTTATGGTTGTTTTTTTGTCCTTTGTGGAAGTTGACAGTATAAATCATCATCCACTTCTGTTGTGAACAAGAACAGCTTAGAAATTCTCCTTTTGTCTTCCACTGAATAAAGATATTATTACAGCCTTGGAATGACATGAGGGGGAGAGTAAATGGCAACAAAACTGTTTGCTTTAAGTTGAAAGAATAACCAGAGAAAAACATGTCAGTTGACGCACATCTAAGAAGCATTTCGAGACGCATGTCCAAACTCATGAGAGGTATGTAATATGTACTCTTGAAAAATTGCAAAATTGCAGCTTATCTCAGCCCTGTGCAAGTTCCTGTGTGCACACTGCTGTAGGTCAATCAAACGGTAGCCAATCAAACTAAAGGCCTTTTCAACACTGAAATTTACAATTTGCTGTGGGTGTTGTCACTTGCCCGACTAGCCTCGTAAGTTTCAACCACTAGAGACTCACTTTTTACATTTTTTCCTCAAGGGATTGTCAATTTAGGACTTAAGAATCCTGCTCAGTTTCACTATGGTGACTAAGACTAAAACTTTGAAATGATAATGGCAAGAAATATTTTTAGCTTCTTCTCTAATGTGATGTGGCAACACTGACAGACAAGCTATTTAAGACTGTTTCACATCCCACATAAGCTGTTGAGTTTGGACGAGAGCAGTCGGTCAGAGAGACGAATGACTCACAAGTTAAGACAAGTATGTAGAGCGGTTCTGAGGACTGTTACATAACAGCTGGGACCCAGCCGCACCCTGATACTGGCCCATTACAGCGCCGCACAACACACACTACATTTACACTTGATTTCTGTGGTATGTTTAGGCACTTTTTTTCACTCTTTGGAGGGAAGAGAATTTCGGGTGGAGCAAATACTAAAAAGGGAAACCTAAATCAGAGATATTATGTTGGGATTTTTGCCAAAATGGATAATTTTCCTAGTGTTGCTGCCGATGACAGCTGTAGGTTATAAATTAAGAAGTGTTTATGAAAAAACAAACACAATATTGAACGTCTTAAATGTGGGAAAATAGGAAGATTAACATTCAGTGATCTGATTTGAGGAATGGGGTAAGTCTTCTACAGATATCATATAACTGTATCGCTTCCCGCTGGAATCTTATCGCGTCTGGTTAGGACATGGGACAGGGACTCTTTTTCTTTCTTTCTTTCTATTTTTCTTTTTTTTTTTACATGGTGAAATATGATACAAGTTTCAAATAGTGCTTTAGATCCACTGCTTCGTCTTACTGAATTTTGCAGCTGATCAATTGAATGTGAGCCGTAAACATTTCAGCCATTGGCCTTTCACAAGAAAACTTCAAGGGCTTTTGAAATGTTTGTACCGCTTTTCGACATCAGTGACTGGCTTGCCTCATGACATGTTTCTGTTGAAGTGTAAGACCAACTCCTGATAAACGAATCTAGTGTAAGGAGCACAAAAGTGCATGTTTGAACACAGCTGGGTGCTGAGTTTGCCAGGGCTATAGGAGTAACTCACGCTGGCCGAGCTGTGCCTCTGGGACTCTCTCCCGGATGATGCGACAGGCGTCGTACACCATGGTGGAGGGCTCGAACTGCATGGTCTTCACCACGTTCCCCACCCCGATCTTCAGCGACAGCGCCACCATGACTGACACTACGGGACTGTGCCACTGCTACTCCTGCAAGACAAACCATCAACACTGTTCAGGCTAACATGGTGATGCTAGTGATGCTTTAGATGATCTAATGTTCACTTCTAAAAGCATCACTGATGTTTGGTTTATATACAATACGGTGGCATGGCAACTTCAGCTATTATGAAACTGAGTTTAGAAACAGATTGCTGGTCATGTCATAGTAACACTATTAAAAAAAAACAATGAAGAGTTCATCCTGTTGTGTGGATTAAATATTTATGATTTTTAAAAATTGATATGTAAAATATATTGTGCTTTCTTTCCATTGTTCTGTTGTTAATGCAAACAGGATCTGTTATATGTGAGAAAAATATACAGAAAGGCTGAACTTCCCTCTTGCAAGGGGATTTCACTATGAGATTTTATCAGAAACAAGGAACAAAGTAAGTCCTTTCAGTTTTACTCAAGATCTATTTTAGTCAAGTGAGGCAAAGACACACAATCACATTTTCATGTAAATCTACTAATATCATTAAAAACTCTACGTGCTTTGCAAGAAAACAAGTCTGTACATCAGGAACGAAACGAGATGCAATCACACGAACAAAACCACGGCTGAGAATCCAAATCAGAAAGAACATCAGTGCGAGAAAACAGGCATGCGAGTCTTCTACGTGAAGTCAACGTCCAGTAAAAAACCCAGAGGTTTTCGTCGTGTTAGTCTACATTGTATTTTTTCTTGTATGAAAAAAAGCTATGGGAAAACACCTCAATGAAGCAGAGGAATGCTGACAAAGAGGAAACAACAGCAATATGGGATATGAGCTATGATATATCAAAATCTTTGGGAAATATGAACTAGGCTATGTTGAGATGAAGATGAGCAGTCATTGGACGAATGAAGATATAGAGGTGTTGAAGCTCAGGTCAGAGGTTGAAAGGTCTGAGCATCCTCACGCCAAATGCATAAAAACAGGAACCAATCATAGGCCAAAACTAAAACTAAAATAAATAAAATTATAGCATTCTTACAATAGTCGACCTAAAATTTAGTTTTTCATTTAATTTAGAGTGATACTGAAAGTTAAGGCAGGGCGAAAGGGACCACAAGTCCAATCTCAGCACTTTTAGGCACACCATGGGTAAGTGAAACTTTGCGGTTTGTTTTGGGCAGAAGATATTTCGGGGTTGGTAAGTCTTCATGGCTGAGGCCGGGGTTTCGTCCGATTCTCACCATTAAACCACCAAATTGTAGTGATGAACCAAAAACAATGACTATTTGTAGATTTTCACAGCAAACAACACAAAAATTAAAGCACATATAAATCACAATTATACTGTGAAAGCAAATGCAATTTCCATCATTTAGAATTAGCCATAATAATTACAAAAAAAAGTTCCACAAATCCTGACGAGACTACCTGTGAAAGTTACAATCCGTCACATAATACACATGAACCGTTGTATTTTCTTTATTGCAGTCCTGTATTCCACGATATATCAGATGGTATTTAGACATTTCCTGTAAGGTTAAGCTAAAGACACTGTCACCAGTGTCACAACTCCAGCCTGAACGACAGTGTGACGAGGCAGTGTCGAGGACAGCTGTGTTTATGAGCTGTGAAAGAGGACACACATTCCTGAGGAGACTGTGTGTGTGTGTGTGTCTGTGTGTGTGTGTGTGTGTGTGTGTGTGTGTGTGTGTGTGTGTGTCTGTGTGCTCTCATTGGGACACGCTATTCTCTCTGGGGAGGAAACTGGAAGTCTTCCAGCGGCCCCATCCTAGCTGTGTGTGTGTGTGTGTGTGTGTGTGTGTGTGTGTGTGTGTGTTGGGGAGGAGTTGAGGAGGGACACTTTTCCACATACTTCCAGCATTCCCTTCATAGCCCAGTGTAACGCTCCTCCCAAAACAAGGTCTTGTAAAGGAAGGAAACAGCGTAATACTGATATAACAACATTAAGCCTCTAGGAATGTGCAGGACATGGCTGGCTTCTCTGAACGAGTTGGTGACATGCATCATTTTCATGGCACTACAAATTAAATTGAGGAATTCTTTGGAAAAGTGTTCATTTTTGCAAACACTCTCTTATCAGCCATTTATTTCTAAAACCACATATTCCGGTTCAAAACTCACTTCTTGACAGAATTTATTGTCGAAGGTGGCGGATGTTACACAAGCACTACCTTATGACTGTGATAATAAAGTGACATTGATAAAAGCGATCTTTCCTGGTAACCGGCAGCACAGACAAAGAAAAGGGAAGTAGCGGCATATGTACCAACAATTAAAAAAAAGCAGCTCAGAAGGAATGCAGGACGATCTCCCAACTCAACCCAACGGAGCGATCCCCTCGACTCCAGTGACAGGCTCATGCTCAGTGATGTGGAGATAAATCAAACCATGCTGATTTCTAATATCACTCTTCGTAATATAAAGTTAGTTCTTTCATCTCCCACAGTAATGTAATGTCTTCCAGTTATCTTTAATTAGTGCCGTTTTTTAGCAAACATGATATAGATATAATTTGATTAAACTACATATGTAATAAGTTTGATTAAAATGATCCATTGATAGATAAATGAGTTTTGAGATTATGGTTAACGGTATGATTTGAAGTGGTTTGCTCAGTTTTAGGAACAGTGTGTGTGTGTGTGTCAGGACTGAAGGAAATGAAACTGCTGAACAGGGAAGTCTATTAATGAAGTGTGCATGTGACCAGCCTGAGCTCTACTCTACTCCATTCACGACACATCATTATTGTACTTATTCTGTTTAATAAGTAATCTATTACTTTATCATTAATATCACTATTAAGAAAGAGCAGATGTGGTTAATTTTATAGACAGAAAAATACATGTAAAATGAATAGAGGGGTGGTAATATATTTTGTGTTTCAGTCAGGAAGTTGAATTATCCGGCAGGGAAGGGGAATTCAGGGAAGGATAAGGACTTGGCCAAAAAAGAAAGAAAAGAAAAATCAACATCCTTGGTTTGGAAATATTTTGGATACAGAAAAGATGATGTATCAGAGCCAGGTAATCTGCAAAACCTGTCAAACTATCATTGCGGCAAAACAGAGCATTAACACACAGGGCTGTTCACACACAACGCGTTTCTGTAGTAAAAACAGGAGACGCGGGTCTAGAAACACGCAGATCTCGAGATGCAGCGGTTAAAGACGTCTGGCTAGCACGTTTCAAAAAGGCATAAAGAAAAAATTGACACCTTCATGTATAATTTCTGCAAAGATATGCAGCCTGCAAATATCCTCAATAAAGCTGGCTTCCAAAAACACAGATGATACAGACAAGTGCGCAAGGCAATGTTGATGAAGGCTTGTTAGACACAACGTGTCGGTGTGTGGCTGTATGTGATCGTTTTTTATTTATTAGAAATAAAAATTATAATATTGTTGTTAAAATTAAAAAGCCTTGAGTAAATAAAGGCTTTTAAAACTCGAGTGCATTGGCCTTATATGTTTCTTAAACAGTTGAGCACCGGGATACGGGATTTTTTACTCTAGTAGCACTCTCTGCATTTCTGTTTTAGTTAAGGGAATATGGTTTCAAAATTGTGATCAAAACGAAATCACAAAACTGATTAGTTTTTTGTTGTCCATATCGCACAGCCCTACTGTGAAGTTGGGGTATAGTGTATTTTATGCTCCTGTGTGGCTCAGAGAGAGTGAATGCACACACACACACACACACACACACTGAGCTAAAGCTACCAGCCGGCCCAACACCGTGTGAAAGTGCAGCGAGAGATGTGTGAAACACCAGTGCAGAAGAGCCAGAACTGAGTCAGTGACAAGGCAAGCTGAAATGCAACAGGAAACAAACTGAAACATGCATTATGCATAAACTATTCTTATTGAGTAAGAGGAAATATTAATTTCTATAAGTCAGCGTGTGAACCCTGCATGAACTGAAGTCGCAAGTACATCAGCACAGTTGCTTTTATGTTTCATAATCAAACTTTGTCAACACCGCCTCTTTTAATAGCATTTTAACATCACATGCAAGATGGTATGGCTATGAAATTTCCGCTATTAAATTTAAAGGTGCTCTAAGCGATGTCACGCGTTTTTTTTTAGGCTGAAACATTTTTTGTCACACACAGCAAACATCTCCTCACTATCCGCTAGCTGCCTGTCCCCTGAACACACTGTAAAAAAGCGCGGTCTCTGTAGACAGCCCAGGCTCCACAAACGGCAACAAAAACAAACTGGCCCAGCCTGGACCACGAAACATAACAAACAGTGTTCCAGCCAATCACCGACAAGAATGATTTGGGGGTGGGGGGTTAGTGTGCGTGCACATGAAGGGGGGTGTGGGGGGTGGAGGAGAGAAGAGCATGAAGAGGGAAGTTAGCTAGAGGAGAGATGTCCTAACAATGACTAAAGTTATTAAAAATTGTATTGTAATAAAATTGTATTAACTTTGATACGGCCGATACACGACGTTCCGATGAACAAATAACAAAGAATAGGGAAAAGGAGAAGGAACGCGAAGTCCCGAATTTACATCGGAAAAGCCTTCAAAGGGTGGCGAGAACTCCGCCGGCAGAAGGGCTTCCGATCCGACATTCAGGAGGCTCTGTTTCTGCTGGACAGGTGTGTGAATCCAGTTTGTTTTTTCTAAATGGTTCATGACTGTTTCAGGAAGCACGAAAGGGAGGGGGAGAGGGAGGGGACGGGATGAGGAGGAGGGAGGGGGAGGGGACGGGATGAAGAGGAGGGAGGGGGAGGGGATGGGATGAAGAGGAGGGAGGGTCGAGCTAGCCTTCGTTTTGTTTGACAATACTTCGAACGTCAACAAGAAGTGACGTCACCCAGCATTAGGGTTGGGCGATGTCCCCTAAATTGGCAGTTGACGATGTTTACAGTAAAACATCGCGATGGACGATGATATCGTCGGGGGGGGGGGGGGGTGCTGACGATCACGAAGAGACAGGGATAGTGCACATTGTAGCTACTTACATCTACTGTGTTTACGCCACGGGAATACTCGGCTTGGCATTTTGAAATATTTCTATGTTTATTTGGCCGTTCAGGCGCGCAACCGAAGACAAAGACTACTTGACCATGTTGCGCTCGGAGCGCGCGCGCACCATCCTGTCAGTAGAATTCAGTTCTCTTTCGCGACTTATCGTGCTTTTAATATTTCTTTTCAATAGCACATCCTGCTCTTTTCTTTCTCATTAATGTTTTGTTATGAACTTTACATAATCGTCAACTGAAATCTGTGCGGATTATCAACAATACGATACATTTATGACATAAAGGTCTCTGCGGCAAAAGTGAAAGTACCAGCGGCCAACGGGTGAAATGTTTCTCTTTGCACAGCAAAGCACCCGTTTCAATAAAAGGATATATTAAAGTTTATAAAGCCTACTTTTACATTTTCATTGCTGTTTTAAAATGAATTTCGCCATCACCTTAAACAAGCTGTTCTGCTTGAATCCCAGTGCAGGAGCTGTAACTGTTAGGTTACCACAGAAACGTAAGCGTTTGGTTGATTACTGTGGTGACTCGTGACACTCGCGAACAGCACTGAACACACACGTCTTCATTTTTTTTATCGTTTGTTGGTAAAGGGTGAGAGACCTTGCGAGCCACACGAGCCATAGGTTCCCAACCACTGGTGTACACACGAAAACGAACTGCCGTGAGACTGGGCTGGTCTGACAGGGTGGGGGGGCGTGGCATCACGATGGTGGCTCTCCATCGTGATGTCGGTCAGCCATCACGATGGACGATGATATCGTCCATCGGCACAACCCTACCCAGCATCGCTTAGAGCACCTTTATATACATGATGCAATAGTGAGTAATGATTTAATTCGGTTTCGTTCATGTCACTGACAGGGGAACTCAGGGGTGTAACGATTCACGGTAAAAAAAAAATAATTCCACAAAACGACCCGACCCATTCTCCACTACCATTTCAGCACACACTTCAAATCTGACGACGCATCAGATTACTCTTGTTGAATAAAAACAATGCGTAAAACAGATTAATAAGTTCATAAGAACAGCTTTTATTTGAAATAGAAAGTTTCTGTAACAAAGTAAAAAATTCATACTGTCACTTTTGATCATTTTAATGCCTTTGCTGAATAAAATTATTTTAGTCACTTTTAGTTTAAGGTCTAATTCTCACTATTTACTAGCTATTAACTATAATTTTTGCCTCAATAAAATCCTTATTACTGCTTATTAATAGTTAGTAAGGTGGTTGTTTAGTTTAGGTATTGGGTGGATTATGGGATGTAGAATATGGTCATGCAGAAAATAAGGCATTAATATGTGCTTTATAAGTACTAATAAACAGACAATATCATAGTAATATTCATGCTAATAAGAATCCTTGAATAGATGAAGAATGCTGGACGACTTGTGAGGCTAGCAGTTCATACTGTATACGCTTAGCTTACCGTAGAAATTTAGTGTTTTACAGTTCTTATTCATAAACAGTGATGTGTTGGTCCAAAGATCAGTAGTGAAGCATTTGCCCGTTTCAAAACAGAAGCAGCTGTGGAAAAGCGATAGACTGATGTGCGCGAGGAACATATTAGCACTGTCACTCTTCACCACTGATAACAGCCACATCGAACACTAAAATAACTCATTCCCGCGCCGCCATGCACTTCACAATTACAGCAAACTCACATTTACCAGACACTTTTTAAGAGATCTAAAATAACTCAACCCTGTGATGGACTGGGACAGACTCCAGCGTCCCGCGACCCCTTCAGCGGACAAGCGGTTTGGAGAACGGAGGAATGGATAAAATAACTCGTTATGTATATGAAATCATACAAACAGACCTTAGTCAGGGTAGACACCATATTCAATTTTACACAGATTTTAGGCATGTTCACACCAAGAATGATAGCAATGACTAAAACGATAATTAAAATCCACGCCAAGTTCTGTTTATTTGAAGCGCTGCATTTGTCGTCTGCTGCTTTAAAGGCTCCAGCTCTTTGAAGTCGGGTGGATTCTGATTGGATGCTTATGTTTTATTGTTCATCAGTGGGAAAATAAAGGTTCTGAATGATATCGCTCCTCTGTGCCATTAACGTTATTGTTCTGTGGACTTCCTTATTCTCAGAGTCAGAACGATTTATAAATCTTTATAGTGCAGTTATCATTACACTGTAGTTTTCGTCCTTGGTGTGAATGGACCTTTACAGTCTTCACAACGGCATGTGCTTTAGAAAGGTTGTAGATCACATATACATTTACTAGATCGACATAAAATTTATGTCATCTTTACAAAAACTTAACTCAGACCTTTTTAAAGAAAAGGAAGAGAGGAAGACAAGAATTAATTTTGAACTTACAGATACCAAATCGCTTTGAGGCCCTAAAACAACAAGTGTGAAAATAACTCACATACACATGTACTATGAGAAGCATTTGCGCTGCGAGGGTAAAAATAGAAGAGTCTGAACATCCACACACAGAGCCATGTCTTCAGTCTGTTCTTCAAGCTGCTGTCTCCATGTTACTGGGAACTGACAAAAGAAAAGACCAATCCGAGACATGACTGGCAGAGAGGGTCTCCTTCAGACGCCAACACTGGGAAGGCATGTTAATTGTTCTGTAGGGATGTGTCCCTGAAACAGCTGGTGACCAGCATTCACAAGAACAGACCCTTGAGAAAGGTAACGATGACACACTGCGAGTCTTTAAGGGGACAAGACACGTTCTCACCTGTCTGAAGGCTCATGGCCTGAGGAGATAAGCGGTCCTGTGGCCGAGAGTGTCGACAGCTGCGTCAGAGCTCCAGAGGTCTATCCACACTCACACCGGCTCAGACCAGACACTAACTGGGCCAACTGGCCTTGTCTATTTAGAGAGAGTGATGTTGACTCAATCCAATAGTTCTTATTCGATCTACGTCATCAATGTTCGCGGCGGCCATGTTGTTGACATAGAAACCACGGCAACTGTCAGTCTGTCAATTGACAAGCGAGGCAGCGTGGTATTATCCATGGTATTATCGCTGTATTATTATTATTTTTTTAAAACAGCGCGTGGTGTGTTGTGTAATACACGGCTGTTCTAACAACAGCAATAAGAACCCCAACGTTTTTATGCGATACCGACTGTCAGAAAACGTGAATGGAAGGAGACAGAGGAGTTGAGCCAGCGCAGGAGAGACTTGTGGCTAGCTAGGATAAATATAGTCTAAACTCCCCACAGCAAAGTCTGTTCCCATCATTTTACCACATGTTAGGGGGGATTGGGGGATGTAAAAAAAAAATATTGCATCACAATAAGTGTATTGTGATTGTCAAAACATTTTAGCAACTAAACTGAATTTTATTAGGTTTAGTGACAACATGTTACAATGTTTACATGGTACAATTTCTGGTAAGCTATGCTTTTTTTATTATTTCAATTCAATTATTGTGATTTGATTTAATATTGACTCATTTGGATAAATATTAGGTAGGCTACACAAGATAGGCATTAATTTTTCTCAAGAAAAAAACAACTCACCTAATGCTGTAAACATACAGAGAGAGATATAATGTGTTTTTTTTTTTATTATTATAACTTTATTTAATGATATAAGTAAACATATAATAAATATATAATATAGTACACATATTTAGCTAAATACTCTATAGCTCTTTTTTCTAGCCAACTAACTATAGCCTATATTATGGTCATTTAATGGCTTCCCTGAGGTAAATGTTATGTGACATAATTGTTCTCCTGCTGTTTTATTGAACCCTTTGTTTGTTTGATTGATTGGTCGATATTATGTATGAGGAATATACATTTCTGTAAGTTGTACTGTATCTTTCAACAGTGTTCATGTTTATTTACTATTAGCTAGAGATGATCGGTTCACGTGCAGCTAGGGATCTGTCGCGTCACATTTACAAGCGCCAAAACGGTATTTATTGTTTGAATTTCGTAATAAAAGTGACAGAAAATGATAGCTGAGATTTTTTATATCATAAGTAACCTGCTCTGTCTAGTCTGTCGGTCTCTGTGCCCTCTTTGCTTCGTGAGAAAATGGATGTGTGGCGTGAGAGCGTGTGAAAAGTGTCTCACGGTGAATGCGTGAGAGTTGGCAGCTCTGTAAAATTTAATAAATATCCGGATAAGTTACGGCTGGCAATAAGGACGGATCTTTACTTAAGGCTATTGGGTCAATTTGATATGGGTCCACACCAATCAAGCTTATCTTCTCTTGATACCGACGAGATGAAGCCATTAAGCTACTGCTCCCCTCAACTCAAACCTACGTGCGGCTAGGGGCAGGACAGATGTCATGTCAACAATATGGCCGCGGTTAGCTACTTCCGGTGTTTGCGAATAAGGCCTATCATAAAGCCAACCGAGGCAAGATGTGATCAATAACCAGCTCAGATCTTTATCTACACCACAGCAGACTGGTGTGATACAAGTGATAATAGACTTGTGTCTGCGAATGTTAAAAAGTTCAGAAAGACTACGATTGAAATTTGAGTTTCTTTACTACACATACTGAAGTACATGTGACGCTTGTGGTGGTTTCACTGGGTTTTTCCTGCAGTAAAAGTATTTTGACAGCCACCAAAATTAATCTTTGTCCCCGCAAAAGACTTATTTGATCATTTAATGTGACGATACCTGCGATTCTGACGGCCGGCTTCTTCAAAAAACTCCGGTTGGGTCAAAAGTGGCAGTGATGAGCGCTGCGTTTACCCAGATTTGGACATTCTTCAACTCTCAGCGACGGGTAAAAACACTCTGTGCCTCGTTAGGCTCATTGTGCTTAAAAAACGTGGCGCTCCCATTGACAACAATTGGAAAAATACACCAGCCGCGTGAAAAAACGCTTTGGTGGACACTCGGCCTAAATGTTAATCTTTAAACAATATTTCTGCGAAATGGGTGGTTATTTAGCCTGGGAAAACCCAGACAACTTCCGGCAAATTCAGATTTGCTCGAGAAGTAATCTGGCAAAGAGCTCATTCAAGCCCATTTCCATGGCCTCGAAATCGCAGCACCAATCAGAAACGTTGAGGCGGGCTTTACACAATGACGATCGCTCTGATTGGTTTTAGGTCTATCCAATTGCGCCCAGAGGCATTTGAGCGACATCCGTTCAACTTTTAAATGCATTATTATATTCAAATTGCAAACACATGAGGACAGTCTCCATGAAAGACCCACTGGCAGATGAACGTGCTACTACATTTCTCTCCGAAACGGTAGGAAATTAAATTAGATTTAATAGAGGATTTTAACTGTGACACGATGATTGACAGGGCAGTTTACGTGACAGGATGCACGCGACAGATCCGTCCGATAAAGATGACGAAGTAGTATGTCCCAAAGCTTGCCTACTTTTTTGCTACACATTCAAAAGTAAATACCTTTTCTTCACAAAAAGAGTACATACTTTTATGGCGTAGTGTAACTTTGGCGAATTGGGACGCAGCTTTACACGATGACGATCGCTCTTGACGAGGCATTTGAGCGACGTCCGTTGGTGAAATGATTTGGAAATGATTTGTCTATGGAGAAACTCATTTACTACTGAGAATGGTCTGGTTTTAACCAGGCTAGTGGTTATTAATAATTATGTCCAAAATAATGATTTAATTTTTATTATTTTATAATTAGACCTAAAAAACCTACTGTGCTTTTCTTGCAAACATATACAAACAGTCAGTCTCATTTAACATCCGGTTTCAGTATGAGTGCCACCGGAGACTCGAGGCACGCTGTGATGTTTCTGTGGAGAATATTCCCGACGGGTCATTTCCTGAACGAACCCAACACGTCTTGAGCGGGTGTGACTGTTGACTCGTGTGTGTGTGTGTGTGTGAGTAACGGCTGACACATCCCTTGCTTAACTTTAGAAGCACAGCAGACGTGTGTGTGTGTCTGGAACCAGACAAAACACACACAAATACTCCTGAAGAATGATCTTTTCCACATGCCGGGCATTTTCATCCCACTTCTCATGCTTCATCATTCTTTAGTCTTCCTTCTCTTTTAGCACAGATCTCAGTAAATCAATTGCAATCCGGATTTGGTTTGGCTCCCAGCGTGTGCCGTCTCTCAGAGGGGAATGCAGAGCAGTAGAAGCTCCCGCTCGAGCCCAGCATGCAGTGATGTCATTTCCTGTTTCAAAGGCTCTTCACTGCCATAAAAGGGAATTTTTGCATTCATTGAGCATGTGCTCACTCACACACACACACACTCACACACACACACACACACACTCCAGGAGCGCTGCATCCTGTGCAATTACAGCTGAGCTCAGGAAGGGAGGGATTGTTTAGTTCATGGAAAAGCATGGAATACAAATCACAAGCAAACACGGATGAGTTCAGATACATTGTGCAAAGAACACAAATGCACTCACTGACTTATTAAACTTAGTGGGTATGACTTGCATTCAGCTGTCTATTAATATTCCTGCACTCGAGACAGTCTTTATAACTCTAACTTCACAGAGTACCTGTACAACATGTCTATTTCTTCAATTCAACTAAATTCCAGCAAGAGTCTCCTCATAGCACAGGTCAGAGCCACTTCTTGGCCTGAGTTGTATTGTTCTTCCTGTAGCTGAACCCTCCCGGTGAAGACAGACCCAGATGAGGAAGTTCCTGACCAAAGCTGCAATTACAACTTCACTTCCGCTACACAGACGCTAAAGCCCCAGACGCTTCAAATAAACACTCGCATCTGATATTAAGACCCATAAGTAACTTCATAAACAACATCTCAGCTGTACGGTTCAATTTAATTACACAAACTCACATCACGTTCTCACTAGATCTCTTCAGCGCATCGACAGACACTAGACTAAATTAAATCTTTGAAAAGGGCTTTTCTGATTGCAATGGCTACATCAATACCACTATAAAATAAGAAGAAAAACCATTAGTATTATTGCGGTTGTCATGTAATATTACATAAATGTCACGATGGTAATATTTCAGTGTAAACTAAAAATAAGTATTTAAGAAAAATTAAATATAGTAAAAATTATTCTATTTTACAGTAAAATTACAATACTAATATTTATGGCGGTCTTGGCTTATTTTCAGGCATTAAACCATCAAGCTCTTATTTTGGCAGAAAATGGCAGTGAGTCTTTAAAGCTTCTCTTTTGTTTATAAGTGTTTCTCATTACAAGTTTGGGAAGATGTAACTTGGGAGATGAAGTTTACTGTGAATCGACACTGAAAACACCAGATCACGAGCTGTCCAGACGACAGCAAAGAAGAGCACATAAACACAGTGAACAACTCTGATATTATCACACGTCCCTATCAGTGCTAAATAAAAGACTTAGTTCGGCACCAAAGCTAATGATTGTATGTTATCACTAATAATAATAATAATAATAATAATAATAATAATATGCTTCAATGGAAAAAAAACCTAAAAAACATTACAAAATATGATGTACAATAGAAAGGAATCGGCATTAAAATAGTTTACTGTCAGCTTCTGAGGCCAAATATATGGGTGATCATCATAACTCCTACTGAAGTCTGAACTGATCAGGTCTGATCACTTTCTGACTGGCTTGTTTCACACACACACCACTAGTGTAAAACACATTCATACAGGCGCCGTTACACGTTTCCTTTCTCACGCTCCAGAATGCACGAGCGTGTTTTGTGGTAATCTAGTTTTCGTTTCGTTTTGCTCATTCCTACCCCATGTTAGGTCGAGTTATGATGTGTGGTGCTACAAACTAAAGCCCTGAACCTCTACTAACCTCCTGAACACATCTGAAATCTCAGTCTTTTGATGTCACCGCACACAATGCAGGACACCAGATCACAGTCAGATCCTGTAATTCAATACGTCAACGTGACCTCTCAGACACCCACACACACACTCACACACACTTCCTGCAGGTCCAGAACTGTAATTGAGCATGTGCAGCAGAGAAGGGAAGGATCGTCAGGAAGGTCAAAGGTCGTTCTCACAGACCTATATGCTTGAGTCTTAAATGAGCCACAGAAACACACATGACCTCATGTGACCTCAGCACAACTAGCTCTAGGTGGAGTGGCAGTATATATATATATATATATATATATATTCAAATGGTTCACCCTCTAGACATTTTGCTTTATTTATTCAGCAGAAGAGATATTTGTGCAGCTTTCTTTGGACAACACCGTCTTACATTATATCAAGTCAATTTTATTTGTATATAGCTTTATACAATACACATTGCTTCAAAGCAGCTTCACAGAGATCCATAATATTAATGTTTAGATGATATTAATGCCTCAGTCACACAGGCTACGACATTTGCATGCTGTGTTTGACCACTTTCATATGTTGAACAATTTGGATAAATAAATGTGTAAAATAACACGTTAAGGTATATTGTGAATACTTGGCTCGTTATTAAAACTGAAACCAATACTAGTTTTTATTGTTTCCACATTTTTTAACCCTGAATCAATGTTACATTTCAAAGGTTCTCTAATATTAGCCTATTCATATTTTCTTTTCATGGGACAGCTAGAAACGTACACCAGCAAATGTGTTTTCCAAAATTATTCTCCGGCTATTAATGTCTACTGTAAATTTGTCGTTGTTTGCCAAGGATTTTATCAGAGCCACACGCGTATACTTGTCTATATGGCCATGTACATAAGCACACACACACACTCTCTCTTCACTGTACAGTAGGGTCCATAATTGCCAGTGTTCATATTTGAATCTCTGAATCTATACGAATCTTAATGACTTCTTAATGAATTTCCTATCATCACTGTAAAGCCGCTTTGGAACAATCTACATTGTTAAAAGCGCTATATAAGTGAAGATGACTTCTGTGTGACTGGATCATTTTAACAGACATCACTAGTGGAATGGCACATTTCCCACATCATAAAGCAATTAAACATTCAAAGAGTTCAAGGAAACATTTAAAACATCATGAGATTGAGAAATGGGAGTTTCCCGTGATTCAGCCAGCGAGTGTCATGTTTTCCCCTTGTTGGAAGCATTTGTTCCCCATGACTTCCACACCCAGAGTGGACGGTCCCTCTCAGAGACTCAATCAATGATCTATCCCAGCATCCTCTCTTGACCACAGCGCTTTCAACAGCATCTCCTCCCAGATCTGATCTCACAGGCTTTATGGTACATCAACAACTGAGGAAAAGCCACAACACTTAAACAAGAGAAGAGCTAATGAAACAGACACTCACAGGCAACACTGTAACGCAGGACAGACCGCGAACAGCGCAGGACAACAGCACGTCACGCACTGCATTAAACCAATCAAACACGATAACTCTAATCATGTGGAAGTTCAGAGCCAAACATGTAGGGTTCATGAGCGGTCATTATGCAGAGATGCCTTGAGTCTGTAAGGGTTTGATCTGTGATGTTTAAGTTGCTGGAGCATTTCATCGTTTTCAATAGATTAAACTAATCCTTGCAGTCAGAGTTTGATCATCCTCCTCAAGTTCAGAAAAATGTCTGAAAATAAGCTTGAGAACTACAGTTGGTGTCTGATTAACTGACACTAGGACTAGCATTGATTTTGAAGATTCTTTCTCAATATTTGTTTTAATATCAATTAAAATGGATGGTTACAAAATATGTAAACCACAGATATCAGATCAAACAGTGTTGATGTGGAAACCAGGAGAAGCACTGTGCCATGATGAACGAACGCGTTAAAGAAGGCTTTGTCCACAAATCACCAACACTCACCATGGGTTTAATGTAGTCACGCTGACTGTGGCAGAAACACTCAAATGGTTTTTATTTTATTTTACATTATTCATCTCCGGATTCATACAACCTTTTGTGAATTCAATTTTCAATTGCAATTTCAAGGGCTTTCAAGTGCTTCTGCTTCACAGTTTTTCCAGCACTTTAAAACTCTAAATATTATCAATAATGTCATTTTTAATGTGATGATTTGAAAAACTAAAAGTTTAAAGGTGTAGGGAAACTAACAAAAAAAAAAAAAAAACACATGAAATTACCTCTATAACCAGTAGATTATCGGCAGAGTTGCATTTATTGACTTATTATCCATTTCCACTCCCTATTATATGGGAAAACAATAGGAAGTCACAAAGTCTCATGAAAAAGTGTGACTGAATTACACAGAAAGCAAGTAAAAACGCTCCTTTTATAAGCAATGAGGCTGTCGGCCAGTTCAATATGATAGAAGAACACTGGTACATATTCTAATACAGAATATTTGAAATATTTTTTAGGTTTTTGCACATTAATGTTGTTAATAAAAAATAATTGTATCTGCATCTCAATTTAAGTTCAGTGCTTTACTGTCAAATTTCCAATTAACAAACATGTAATATCATTAGTAACTGCACTTATTAACGCAAAACAATAGTCATTTTATGATTAAATCAAGTTTATTATTAAAAATCTCCATCTGTAGAGCTGAGGTGCTACTGCGCAGAGTTAGCCCGGACTGGAGACCAGTCAATGGTTATAACTTTTTCAGAAAAAAGCTCCAGAACCTAAAGATGTTTCTCCAGGTGTTCAGGCGAGCCAGAACCATGTGTCTTTATACAGTCCCGTGTGATGCTCTGAACAGTTCAGTGTGGACTATAATTCAACAATGTGTAATGTGAAAAGCACTAAACAAATAAAACTGACTTGAGTGGACTTGACTAACAGCATGACTGGATTCTAGACGTAGCTGGACTGTGAGCTCGATGTGCCACAAACAAGTCCTGAGGTGAGATCTGTCAGCGACGCACTGTGAAACAGCTCTGTGAACTCCATGACCACTGCTAACACGCACTGCACAGTCAAACACTGCAGAACAACCGTTTAACCATGTAGTGTTAAGTGTCCATGACACCATTTGTATCTTTGTTGGCAGGCTGCAGCGTCTCAGAGCTGACTGACATGTCGGTTCAGTGCAGGATGAGTCGGCTGTCATGATAACTTTGCATGTATTGATATCACGTATGTGGGGCAGAGTCTGATGGCCCGTTAAGCATGGGGTGTGTGAGTGTCATACAGCGGTCACGCACACCCAGTCAAATCATGTGGAACGGCAGGACGTATTTACACAGCACACAAGTCTGGTGTCGCAGATCTGTTTGAATAGATCTGTCATAGAGCGCTTGAGAAGTAACGGACACGACTGGAACTTCAAGCGGGACGGGCTCTATGGTCAGATGAAACTAAAAAATGAGCTTTTTTGGCTACAAACACTTAAGATGTGTAAAATGAAATACTCTGCTGGATCTTTAATGCTGTGGGCCTCATTTTCTGCCAGAGGTCCTGGACATCTTGTTCAGAGACATGGCATCATGGATTCTAGCAAATACCAACAAATCTAAACCTGACGCCTTCTGCTAGAAATCTTATAATGGGCCGTGGTTGGATCTTCCATCAGGACAATGATCCGAAACAAACATCAAAATCAACACAAAAAAGGGTAACTGAGCAGAAAATAAAGCTTCTGCCATGACCGTCCCAGTTCCCTGACCTGAACCCTATAGAAGAGGAGTGGGCTGAACTGAAGAGGAGAAGCACCAACATGAACTTGTGAATCTGCAGGATCTGAAGGGATTATGGAGGAATGGTCACTGATCTCTGGTCAGGTGTTCTCCAAACTCATCAGGCATTACAGGAGAAGACTCAGAGCTGTTATCTTGGCAAAAGGAGGTTGCAAAAAGTATTTAATAAAAGGGGGCAAATAATTGTTCCCAACGTGTTTTGGAGAAAACCATTTATTTCAGTGTTTCCCACACATAGACTAATTCATGGCGGTGCGCCACAGAATCAACACCGGCCGCCACATATTGCGTTTCGTTATTCATTTATTTTTTTAACGCTATTTAAAACACGCAGCGTATTCGTTCAGCTGCATTTCCTTTCCCTGCTCTCCCCTCCGTCTCTGTCACTCACGTGTCTCTCTCACATACACACACACACACACACACACACACACACCCCCCTCCGTGCACACTGTGTCTGTCTACATGAAAACAAGATCATCCGAGATCAAAAAATAATTTATATTCTGAATACAATGTTGTCAGCGTGTTAATGTTGTAGTCCCGAGTCCCGACCCTTAGCAAACAAGCGATTGCGCTTCTTTAGTAAGTTAACAAACTAAAGTTGCAAGTTTGCGGTAAAATACAGTTGGGTTGTCGAGGTCAAAACACTATATAAGCTGTGAATCAAATAAACTTATTATAAATAATGTTGTGTCATTTTTAGGGTGTTAAATGAGTGGATTGTGGGTTGGGAATGTGGATTTTGTGAAGGTGTGAAGCATTTTTTATTAATATTTAATATAATAAAGTTCTGTGCAACGAATTATTAACGAAGGAATTATTTTGAACCACACCTGAACGCATCTGCTCAATTCAGCGTGAGCCGAACAGGAGTCGCAGCAGGATTCAGATTTCACCTCACTTCGCCCATTTCGCCTCACTCTTGACTGACAAGACGATGGATGGCGGAAGATTTGGTTTGAAAGCGATATTAGGTTTGGTTTTGTTGTTGTGTTTTTCATTAAGAATAATAATGAATCCACCATTCAAGCAAATTGCCGCGCCCGAATTGCTGCTAATTCGAAAGTAATATGTGCACAGCCGCATAACGGTGCATGTCCATTTTCATTTCATTCCCATGGAATTTCACACATCGATTTACCAGTGGGAACATTTCCTCAACGTCACATCCCTAGTGCAATATTAAGGAAGGTCACTGTATCGCTAGATGGTCATGCAGTAAAGGACCAGACACACCAAACTGGCATCAAAGAACCAGCTTTAATGAAAGTGATGCATCTGGGCCAACGCTTGAACACCATGAAGAGTACAGCAAACGGCTCCTGTGTGGGAGGAAATAACTCTCCACCCCAGCTGGAGGCTGTAGTGTGTATTCACCATTCAGAAGAGCCAGGACTGCGGATACACAGGCCAACAACTAGGCCAACAGGCTCTCAACAACAGCCAGATACTGGCCAATGATCAGCTGGTGTGTCGCGGCCTTAAGCCACCAAACTGTGAATTCCCACAGTGGTGTGAGGTCTGTCTGAGCATCTGATGACTTTTGCAGGAAGGCTGAACATCTGTTGGCATGTAAATCTGCAGGACAAATCCAACGGCTTTAATCTTACTGGACACATTAGCACATAATAGCTTCATCTAATGCCAGAATTATCACATAAAAGCCAGTCCGACTTCAAAAAGCCTGAACCAAATACTGACGTGTTGTTTGAAAAAGACAACACTTTAAAACACGGTTTAGAAGACGACATGAAGAGGCGAACAGTAGCGATACGCCGGAAGATTGGCCACTGAAAATAGGGGCAAATGTGAATAAAGAAAATAACCTTGACAGACAGACAAAACTAATTCTGACATAAAGAAAAAGGCTTGTGTGTGTAATCTGATCCCGGTTTAATCATATTTAGTGTAAACGGCATGTGATGAGATATCTTGCAGAAGAGAGCCTGTATTTACAGTTGATGAGAGGCGCGTGTCGCCTGATGTGTGACTAATGTGTGTTCAAATGATCCTGCAAAGAACTAGTCTATGTTTAGCACTGCAATAACCTGGACTTGGGAAAACACAGACTGCAGATTAATAACGTTTTTAAAAACTGAAATCATGGACGACTGACAAACCTTTAATACTCAAAGTTGAGAAACATGTTTTATTACTGTGTTACTGATAACTAATTATGCTACACACTCACTTTGTATGAAGTACTCTTTCTTACACACACACACATACGTAAAGATATCCGGCTTTGTCATGTGACACGTCTGTTTTTATTACGTGATATTAGTGTTTTTACTGCATTTTGATCAAATAAATGTAGCCTTGGTGAGAAGAAGAGACTTTTCAAAAACATAAAAATCTTAATTATTCCAAACCTTTGACCGGTAGCCTATGTATTCAGCATTATATAGCCATCCATTGGCCACCCTGTTCTCCCGAGATAATCAGCAAATGAGTAAAACCTATATGTGTTTCTGGTCGACTACTGTGTAATAGGTGGAGTTAGCAATGCCTCAACACTCTTCACTCTTCACCCAGTCCAGAAGCAGAGCATTTATCGGCTAGAGGTTTTCTGGACGGCTCACACAGCTCTGATAAAGCCCTGGTCAGCTGAGCCAATGACACACCTTCATAACACACTTCAGTTAGTTCAGTGTGTGGCTCTCATGTTTCCATCTCTGTGTGCATGCTGAGAACCATCATGCTGTCCCGTGCCCTGTGGCCCACCAAGGTCACATGGCATAGCCTACTCATATACGTTTACTCCCGAGGTTGAGGATTTTAGTGATTTTATTGAAAGAACAAGCACTGTTTTCTGTTGTACAGAAGCAACTCCACAGAAAAGCAGACACATTAAAGCAGAAGTATGTTGTTTTTTCTGTGTTAAAATTCTTTCTCCTATCCCATTCCCAGCTTAATTTGATAAGACGGCTATAAGCAAGCCACTCTTTGATTCAATTTCTCAAAAACACTGTAGCTTTTGCACTGTCAGGCCAATGCGAGTCAAGGCTAACAATGAGCCGCGCGGGGCCAATAGCCTCGGTCCTCGAGGACAGAATCAAGCTGCGTTATCACTGTCGGGCCCGTAGACCCGTCCTTAAAGCCTGGGACACACCAAGCACACTTCTCAGAGGTAGCCCTGACGAAAAACTGTGATCTCAATTCATCCAGAATCGTGCAGCTCTATGCTAACGTCGTACTCTGAAAGCGGTGTGTGCTGCTATAATGGCATTATATACTTCAGCTTTAAGGAACCAGCAGCAGATCTCTCACGGGTGTGTTTGTCACACTGAGCTCATGAGCTTGATAGTACGCACTCAGTCTGATACTGTTTTCATCTACTGGAAGAACATGTATGTAATATGTATTCAAAGACATAATATACAGAAATGCTGTGAATAAACGTTAGTACTGAAATAGAATACCATGGGAAATATGATCTCTCTTGTGGATAAAACATCTTTTGTTGGGAGGAAACATTTGTCCGCCATCCCCACAATGGTGACATACACACTGTTCAGCACAAGATACTTTAGTTCATTTGTACAACACACAAACAAAAGGCCAAGGTGAAGAAAATCTCCAGGGAACCAGTGGCGAATTAAGTCTACGGGTTTTGACGTCATCCCCACTCTACTGGCCTTTAAAGTACCACCGTTTCTATGATCTAATTTCAAAACAGTTTTCACGTGATGAATTGTGAGTGTTTAAGATTTCGAATGATCCCTAATTTATATCCCTCTACCGGGACACTATAAGTTAACAGGCTGTACACAAAACACACTTTAATCGAGCTGTTCGAAAGCCTCCATCAAGCCAGGAATATCATGGTTTTTCAGAGCATCACTCCAAACTTCTAATGAAACCAGAGCTTATGCTGATCTACAACCACAAATATGTCTGAAGTGAGGTGATTTCTCATGGATCATGGGAAGACATGCCCAGTGACATGAAGCCACATTCCTCTGGCCACTTTCCCACACAAACAGGAACTCTTCAGTCGCTCTTCCGTCATGTGTCGGTCTTTTATTCAGCTATCTAAGAAAAGCAGCTGCTGCCTCTCTCTAACACACAAAAACCATCTGCTACAACACACACACCAGCTCTCCTACAGCACACACCAGCTCTCCCAACACTCCTGACACAACACTGCGTGTCCCAGCTCTGGCTAACAGCAGACGTGAGGCAGTCACTGCAGGCTGTGTTCAAAGCATCAGAGACATGCCTTCCAAATAGAGGTGTAACGATATATCATGTCACAATATATCGCGATACAAAAATGCAACAATATGTATCGTGGATAGAGACAATATGTTTTGTGTACCGTTCTCCTCAAGTTTACAGAGTTTTAATGTCAGTACTACATTAAACTATTTTATAATGCTGAATATAATGTATAATAATGCAATGGGGGAATATCTGTGTGTCCTGATAATGCCAGATGTCTGATGTTACCAGTAAAAGTGACCTACATTATTATAAATATATCTAGTCAGTGACAGAGAACAAGCATATTCATTGAAAATAATTCAGCATTTTTTAGCTCCAGAATCATGAATATTGTTATTCTGGTGTCTCTATTGTCCTGAGCTTTGTCCAAGCCTGTTCATTTACACACACAGCTCATTCAAAAACTTCCATGACGACTATGAATGAAGTTCTACTTATAATTCAATACCAAAAAGTAGGGGTGTGCCGGTTTCAGAATTGGTGATGACGGTTATGACGCGAGTCAAATGTGACGGTTCGTAACATAACCGTCGTCGGGGGCGGGGCGTTGCGACGTTCGTCTGTTATAGGACAACTTAGTTTGAATAAACGAGCAGACACTGATTATTTGATCGCCTAAATTAAAAAAAATAAAATAATATTTGTGTAGTGTTCAATGTTGTTATCGATAGAGATATGCGGATGGGGTATTATTTCATCCGCAACCGCATCAAAAAACTCATCATTCGCACCTACGTTTTTTGACCAAATTTCAAAGCCGCACCCGCCCGCCATCCGCTGATTGTTTTGCGGTCTATGGACGATGCAATGCTCTGCTGATGCGAGCCGCAAGAAAGCATTTGTCTGTTCTAGAAAGGATGCAGCAAAGATATTTAACCCTCTGAGGTCGACAAACGCGCCGGCGCGTTTTGCTGGATTTTCTCCACATTGTAGCACTATAAACTTAAATTTCTCCGTCATTTATGGTCATACAGAAAAAAGAAATATAAAAAAAGAATCTGTGGTATTTCTACTTTTGTATGTGTCCACTTCCAATCAAATCAAAACATTGTGCTTTTGTAAAATAAAGAAAATAAACAGTGTGTGCGTTCTGCCTCTCCGTCGCGGTGAACTTTTTTTTCTTGAGCACGTCTATAAACTGAAACAAAACTCAGCGAATACTTGTCACACATTTATGAGCCATACACCTTTATAAACATTTAAGTGTGTACTTTTAAATGATCGGATTCAAAACGAAAACAAATATTCTCTGTTTAAGTAATTTGTATAAAACCAACAAGATGTCCAGCTTCTCAAACGCTTCCTAATTATTTTTAATTCGGCCACGCCCACTCGCGCAAAAGACATTCACATGCAAATCTCCACATGGAACGCGATCGCCCTCATTACCTCAACAACAAAACACTTCACTTCACTTTTCGTCGAGTTTGAAAGACGTGCCTAAGCTTACATTGGATTTACATCAGAAGAAGAAGAACGATATTTGAAGACAAGAAAGATAAGGTAAGAAATTCTTACATATTAGTTTGCTATTGTTGCATAAATTTCACATTGCAGTTGAACTGTTGCTAGATATATGGTGAATATTATAATATTTAGACCAGTGTTTACTGTTACTGTGTTTGTGGATATCTGCTCAAACGTAGATATGTATATGGTAGGCCTAACCATAATGTTTTATATTTGATCGCGATCGCGTTTTAATGTATCATATTTTTGATCGCGATCGCGTTTTAATGTATCATATTTTTGATCGCGTTTGAATGTATCATATTTTGGAAAAGCAAAACGCTCCAAACGGCTTCATGTTTTTACTATTATCTCATTTCATATCATTATAACGAATGGAAACATTTGAAGTAACATGATAATCAATATATTTTTCTCTAGCTTAGTTGTTACTGAAATCTTTTTGAAAATATATATAGGCTGCTATATTGTTATTATTTTATGCAGCACTGCGCATAGCCTATACCTACAAGGCACAACAAACCTGGTGTTCATTATATATTGTTGGAAACATTTGTGTGAGTGTGTGTGTGTGTATTCTGTGAATTTAAAAAAGCAATTTTAACAAGAAAAATCTAAAATGTATTCCCAAAATCGTGCAGGCCTTTCTCTTGATATCAGTATGTGCACTTTTTTTTTTTTTTTTTTTTTTTTCAGGGCCCAGATGCCACTGAGTCCTGCTGACTTCAACATTCACAGTACATGTCTCTGTACATGAACATGGTAAAGTGAAAATCAAACACCTTAGAAAATGAAAGGTATGTACAATGTTTTTAGGAATGGCACAAAGGTCTCTTTCTTCAATAAGTGCTTTTTTGTTGTGTATCTTTGGATTATGTTGTGTTGTAAATAAATCCAAACAATTTTAAAAGCCATTCTTTTTTAAATCTCCTCATTCTTTGTGCAAGGTTGGTCAGAATGATGGGCCCTGATAAGCTCCTAATAGGGCCATTAGGGAGGTTCTTTGTCTTTCTCAGGTGTGGAAAGCTTTCATATTAATGAGGTGATCCGCCCCTTCGCATATTGCTTTCTAACACAAAACACGTCGTAAAATTTTTAAATCAATATATTGTCTTCTCTGAATGAGCAGTCAGGGTGATTCTCACATAGTTTTAGAGCAAATATTCTAGGCTACGTGATACAATTTTCAAAAGTCTTGTGAAAAAATAATCAGTATGGGTTTCATGACCTTATTTCAGTGAGAATTTATTTTTGTATTTTCACAAACCACGCATAAATGTCATTATCTCAAAACTACAAACTTTTACACACATGCTGCTGACATATTATTGTAGCAGAGTTTGTGCTGAATACAGTGTAATTAGACTTTAGCCATGAAAATGTCACAAGTAACAGAAATAACCACAAATGTCAGAGCATGTCAGAACACCTCCAGGGCCCAGAAAACAGCTCAGACCCCAGAGGGTTAATGCTAATGTATGACGCATAGGCCTACGCTGAGTTTCATTCATTTACGATGAGATGCGCTCTAGTTCACAATGCAATGCAAGTGAACGCGGCGCACCGGCGCCTCCATGTCACGGTTATTATATTGTCATTTGCTATTTATTTATTAAATACATTCAATTGGTTGATGAAACATTTATTAAAATTAAGATACAATTTGCACAAAACGAAATTCGCTTTAAAGAAAGGCTTTCTACAAAGAAAAACTTAATGAAGTGGTAAAAATCATGTCTGACGATTTACAAAACAAAACTTGCGTTGGTACTTGGCAAAGAATCAAATACAGTTGGAAACGACGTAGACCATTAATGACACAGACTGTTAACAATTGTTTTTAATTAGTGTTTAAACATTATGACAAAAAATTTTTGTAAAAAATATTTTAATAACATGATTTTGACGGTTATAGAGATCTAATGACGGTGTTCAACTATAACCGTCGGTCTCACGGTTATATACTAACCGTCACACCCCTACAAAAAGTAATGCAATAACAAAAGTTTTTTGTTGCTGTTTTTGATTATTATTCGATTAACACACTGCAACATGGAAAACTCTTAAAACCATATGGTTCATGCCTTGAAAAGGTGTAGTGACATAACTGTTATATTTTGCCTTTGTGACCAGACGCTATGTTATTCTGTTGTGTTTAAGATGCCCAGGGAAGGGATGTTTCAGGGGTGAGGTTGTTATTGTAAAAATAGAAGGAAGGAAAATGTAACTTTCATGGTTTTACTGTGTGTTGCTTTACTCCTTAAAAAAAAAAAACTAATTGTAGCATATTTTCTAGAATAAACTAGAAATAATTCCCAAAAGCTCCATCCTTTAGACAGTAAGATGTGTTGTATTGGAGAAAACACTTTCCCCCTCTAAACCTGTCAAGCGCTCAGCAGTTTCTCCATTCACACACACACACACACACAGCTCAAGATGACCATGTCCGGCTGCTTTCCCAAGCATGCGCTCACACTGCAGGTATGACATTACTGATCCTGCATTTCTCACACCTTTCCTGATCCAGACACTCGACGCCGCTCACTCTGAGTAAACCAGTCCACTAACACATGACGACAAGCCTAAGCAGCCGATGCTCATCAACACATCCAGTGTGTCATCATCTGTTATAACTTATGTTAATCCACTGTTTAAGAGTCAGATTTGCTGATACATTCGGATGTTGTTAGAAAAAAAAAAGTCTGCTTTTATACAAGGCTGTTTCCCATGCAGAATTTGATCAAATGTAATCAATTTAACTGTCCAATGACAAAAAAATACTTCAGAATGAAATCCTGTATCACCTGTACTACTCGCAATGTGATCTGAAGTGTCTTCGCCAATAGATTTCAATTGGAAAATCATTATGACAATTGAAATTACGGATTAAAGAACATAAATCAAGCATTAGACTTTCAATGAGCTGGGACATAATATCAAACAACTGGGATGTATAGGGAGAGAGGAAAGCCTTAGGATCACGTAGAGCCGGTGATAGTAATAAAGAATTATTGAAACGAGAAGCATTTTGGATTTATAAATTGAATCGCTGGCTTCTAACGGCATGAATGAGGAATTCGATTTTTCTGTTTTCCTGTAATGAGATGTAGAGATATTTGGATTACTACATGATTTTTACCATTTTCATAAAATGAATTAATAATTCTAACTGCACTTAATTAGTATTTGTGTGTCTCAGCCTTCTCCAAGACGATTATTCCCTGTCCAATCTAATGGGGTTAATTGGCATTATAAGACATAACAGTTTCCAGCCGCTGAATTCATCAGCATTATGGATTAAATAGACTGTGTCACTGTTTTAGAGGCTGAGGCAATAGAATTGGCCTCCAAATGATTTCTCTTGCCACTGGAATAACAGACCAAGTTGCTTTGACCAAATATGGCTGCTCCCAAATACTGGCAAGAGAAACAAACTAGCAGTGCAGATCTCCTAAACGGGAGCGAGTGTAGGCCAGCTCGCGAGCGCTCGGTGTAAATCCAGCACCTGTCACCTATGCATATGGCCAAACATGTTCCCGCATTTACTGGACCGAACTGTGGGAATCGTGCATTAGTGTAACTGATGATTAAATGCATGAAGACAGCATGGCTGACGGACTGTTAAAAGCCACAATAACAGGTGCCACTAGATCTTCAACATTAATGTGTAAAGACATGCTCCACTCTGAACGTGTTGATTCGAGTGTTGTTACTAGTGTCGTTCTTCCCCAGGGAATGATGGAACACATCCTGTTCTTCCAGAAGAATTCAGCACCAGTCTCTTGAGTAAGTTACCATGTTACTATATAATTAAAAAGTTTCTTTGGTTAA